>NW_024742207.1:0-12101 GCF_018991925.1 Homarus americanus
CTTATTTTCTCATGGTCTTATGAAATGTACCCAAGGAAAGCGATCCATTTATACACCTCTACCATATAGCCCCTCATTCTACGGCTCCCGAGGGAGTGTAAATTAAGATGCTTTTTCCTGTCTCTGTGTTTAAGGTTCCCAATTCCTGGGATTAGTCTTGTCATTCTCCTCTGAATTCTTTCCAAGGATTCTATATCCATTCTGTAATGCGGTGACCTAGCTTCATGGACAATAGGGAGTGGTTGTAACTCTCGACAGGAGCTGCCATGCACAGGCCAACCGGTCTATTGCAGACTCCTTATTTTCTTATGTTCTTATGTTTTTAATTGTTTGGCGTGGTTGGGTTAATAACCCATATTGACACCAACGCTGGGACACAGATGAATATCTTGATACTTATTTTTCTCTATTTACTAACGTTTTGGTTTTCGTAGTAAGCCACTCTACATTAAGAGGTAAAAAAATAAACAACAAAGTACAGACAAAAGAAGCACAGGTGTGTTAATTCAAACAAACAACCACCTTTTAAAATAATTATGAAATTCAATGATGTTAAATTTAGGACAGGTTAATAATTGGGATATTCTGGGCACAGGCTAATATCCCTGGTGACTATGGTTATCAAATCCCTCTTATAGTGGACAAACTTGATGGAGTCCAATTTATTGGTTACTTCTGTATGCGTTAGGTTTCTATAAGTCGACCTATTAAAGGTGGTATGTGACTTTCAACGCTTATATTAATTTAAAAGGGGCATATTGCTTTCTCTCTCTTGTTCTGAAATGTAACCTGTACAGTGTTATGTCTGGAGTTCATGTATTCTAAAAAGAAGGGAAAAAGTCAGCAGAATCAAAGAAAAGAAATGTGTTATCAACTTATCCTCTGTATAAAGAGGGTTTAAACTCGTGAGGTCAATCACTGATCCATTGTTTTTTTTGTTTTTTTTTTATAGGGGGATTAGCCCACCTGGGCACAGGTCACTGACCCACATCGGGGCCTGGGGGGCAAAAATTTTATAATTATTCATAGTAAATAGATTTTATAATAAAAAGTAAAATAAATTAATAATGATAATAATAATAATAATAACACTGTAATAATAATTTTAATAAAGAATAACCCGAGAATAACCCGTTATAGTACCTCCTTCTTTCCTCACACAGCCAAACTGTGGAATGCTTTGCCTTCTTCTGTGTTTCCATGCTCTTACAATCTGTCTCACTTTAAAAAGCTGGTTTTCCGGCATATTTGCGGTGTAGATTAATACAGTATAACCTCTTTTTCTATATTTACAATTTCTTTCCGTTTTTTTTCCGCCCCCCGGGCTCCGTTGTGGGTCTTTTGACCTGTGCCCGGGTGGGCTAATTCCCGTAAAAAAAAATAAAAAAATAAAGAAATACAAAAATGAAAACAAAATAAATAGTGAGAAACGCTATATTATGTTGTGTTATTAAGTAAGAGAAACATTTGGGACCCTGCAATTGTGTGTAAATGAGGCAGAAAGTCAGATGAGCAACCTGGGACTTCACAATTTTCGTGATACCATATAGCAGCAAGATCTATTAGACAACACATTATGCTTACAATATCTTCTCAGGCGGTAGTACCCCCTGTTTGATTGCTGCCTACTGGTCACTACTATCTAGCTTAATCTATTTTCTTCCTTTCTCTGTATATATTCGGTACCTCAGGTATCTTGTTTAAATTCTCTGTGGTGAAAACTTTGAAAAATAACTGTTCAGATTATTGCTCATTCCTCCGTCGTTATCCGTTAGCTCGCAGGTATCTGACTGTATTGGTTCAATCTTGTCTCGTGTTTTAGTTTGGAAGAATCTGGTGGGATCAGAAAGAAACATCGAGTGTTTGTCCAAATGAACTTCCCATTACTGCACCACCATAAAACAGAAATAAACAACCCTTAGCAGCTAAATATCGTAGCTCATGAATCTGCATTTGGCTTAACACACTGAACAAGTACTTACTCTTGAAAAGTTCATGTATTCACATATCAATAGTTTCACCACGAATGAAATATTCGTATACAATGATTTAGAGTCAAATGAAGCTGTAACATAGTTGGTAGGCCTTTATTGAATATTTAGTTTGCTGATAAACGTATCCTTAACCTTCCGTTTAAGAGGATGACCAGACATTTCGATAATTTTTGTCAGAGGTTCCTATAGTATAGCACAGAGAATTAGGCGAGTTGGACAGTTTTATCAAGTCGATAAATTATGTATGAGCGAGCCCCATATATGAATAATTTTGAATAGTCTATGTGTTCTTTGAGAAATATTTTTCGACCTTAAGTTTCCTTAAGTGATTACTGACCTTACTCTCACATTCAATAATCAAAGGCAAAAGTTCCTCATTTAACTACAAACTGAGTGCAGTCGTTAAGGACTTGATACAACTACTGTGTCCGAACAGTTGCTTGACGATGCTAAAGATGTATTAATGAGCAGTTGAAATATGTAAATCATTTGTTATATTTATTAATACTACAGAATAATGATTAGACAAACTGCTCAAAATAAAGGAAATAAGGAAGAAAATTAAGTTTGATGACAAGAGAAGATAACTTAAAGACCTGCTTCCGACTCCTTTCAGTCAAGATCATATTCCATCGCAGAAATTCAACTACATCTCAATTTCAATTGATTTGATTGTACCTCATACCAATATTATATATAAAAAAAAATCCTTGTTTTCACAGCTTCCATGTCTCCTGAACCTTCAAGACCTGGCCTCAGGTTTTGTTAGTGGTAAGAAAAGTGGTACTGATGCGAGGATCTGAGTTGTGGGAGATGGTCTCCCCGAATAGGATGAGTAAGGCGACCACGTAGCCCAGAAACAACAGATAGAAGGCACCTTGCATGTGGTGTAGTCCAAGCGGCACCTTGTTGTCGTCCTGGGGAATAGATATGTTCCTCGTTATGTTAATATGAAAATCTAATTTTCGTTTGCATGAAGCTCGGCAAACTTCTTTTGTAGCATTATCGCACATCTGTTGTATGTTGGTAATAGGCGATAAAAGAAATGTACTCTTAAATTTCCCACTTAAAATTTCATCAGACTACATAACTTACTTTGGTATCTAATTCTTCGTTTAATAAATATGTATTGTTCCTACGACCAAAAGACTCATTTAGCATGACAATTAATAATGAAAATTAGCAATAATGCTTCCAACTGAAATATTTGGAAGTTTGAGTTCTACCTTCCCCTACAACCCCATCCTATCCAAAGAAAGTTTAAACAATATTCCTCTTATGTTGAGAGAACCATATACAAACACGTATACAAAAATTTTGTTTACAGTTTTGCATTCGAAAGTGTTTGTGTTATACTCGTATATAACTAAAAAGTAGCACGGGAACAGATGGTAATGTTTGCCTGTGTTGTGTCTGTTTTGGCAGATCTGACGTCCATAGCTGCAGCTGCCCTGTTCTCCCTCACGCGCCTGGCGATCACATCCTCAATCCAGTAACTTATAATACCAGTGTCTTCCAGCCGTGATTTCAACTGTTTAAACCGAGGATAGAATGGTGCCCCTCTCCTGAAAACAATAGTAAAAAAGGTGAAAACTGTGACTTATGAAATGCAAACCAGAATAATCCATTTTTACGCTCTTTTCATTTATGTTTTTCGCTGATGATAACAAGTTTCTGGGATCCATTTCATTCCGCTAATATTTAAATTGATGTAGATTAGCAGTTTTCAAGGTACAGGGCTGAAGTTTGGTAGGGAAGTGCGGATAACCTAGAGGATGGTAATGCACTGTAAATAATTTTCCCTTCACTGGAATAAATCTTGTAACTCAGCCAGTACACACACACACACACACACACACACACATATATATATATATATATATATATATATATATATATATATATATATATATATATATATATATATATATATATATATATATATATATATATATATATATATATATACCCTGTATATGCTAAGAGGAAATTAGGTTTGGGTTTTGGTTCTCTTGGAAACGTTTGCAAACCTTACAAAGGTAACATCTGTCGCTTTTCGAAAAATTTGGAAACTCTTAGAACACTCGGAAATATGTGGAACCTCATGAAATCCTCTGGAAACGATTATTTGTCCTTATTTCTTTCTTTGTAATTCTACAGAATAAAGTGGAAGAAGAAGAGGAAATAAGGAAATAGATGACAAGACAAAAGAAAGAAAACACAAAAGGAGAAGAAAGGAACCAGATACCTACCTCATGCCCCATCCAAAGGCAGCCATGACGGAGACGCCTTTCTTACTGACGTAGAAAGGGTTGTAGCCACGGGCGTCGGTATAGCGAGAGGCCACGATAATGTTAACATAGTTCTCAAAGTCCACTAGTGTGAAGCCGCCCTCCAGTACCCTCTCCAGGGCTTCGTCTGCCACAAGCATCTGTGGTCCATGGCATTAAGAGCTCTTAACAATGATTAACTCCATAACTCCATTACGAATTTCCCTCTTTAAACTTACCAATATAAAAATGGACTTTGCTGCATGCTGGCGTATGCTTGAATGTGTGGCTAAGGTTTTTGCACAAAGTCTTTTTGATGTAAATCATCTCTATCGTATCTCAAGTTGGTAAATATGTAATAAATGTGTCTGAACAAACCTCCATATGCTTGTACAGCTTCTGCACTACAGGGTCGGTGTGTTTGGAAAAATAATCAAACAGCATGCCTTTAAGTAGCCAGGGCTCAGTACACCACTTCCAGTTGTCTTGTTTCACCATGTCCTCGAAGGTCTCAATAGGCAGCGTCTTCCCCTGGACTGTCATGTGCGCGACTAGTGATGAGCGGAAGCCCGTGGTGATGACCAGGCAGAACACCAGCCACCAACCCACCAACAGCTGTAAATAATATGACGATTGTGGCAAGATGATTATTGCCAGACAAGCACCATCACCCCAACACTCATGAGCTCAGTATAACTTTAAATTATTAATCACATAGTCACCATTAATGTACGTAACGCTTGGTACACTACGCTACTAGCTCAAACAAGATTAAGGGCTTATCAAAATGTATTAACTTCAGGAAACATAAGGAATCAGTAGAACCTCATATGTGTCTTACCCTTCCTGAATTACTGACAGACAGAACTGGGGGAGGCTGCTCCAGAAGAGCGCCCCAGCCATACAAGAGTGTGGTGCTGAAATCTACACGACGACCGCCTGCGAACCACCGCCATGTCCTCTGCAGTATCCACATAACCCCACCCCACGCCACCACGCTCACCATAAGCGCTAACCAAAGTTCTCCTGTTGGATGGTGTAGATGAGTCCCGATATTCTTAGATGCTTAGAATGCAATCGACACCGAACAACCATTCAAAGACACAAAGAAAATCGTAATATAATCACTCTGGTAGAAAATTATGAAATTGTATTTTACATTTGGATAATATAACATCACATTCACATGATTACTAAGAATTGCTCTCATCTATGTAACCTTTATTAGGTGGTTATATAAGGGGCACAAACTTGGTATATTACTGTTTCTGGAATTTGTGTGTGTGAAGAAGACGTTTGTAGTATGTCTATGCTGTGCTGTTTTGTGCATATTTTAGATCCCCGAAGAGTGATTTTCAAAGGCGGGACCAAGTGGCTCTTCAAAACGATCATACCTTCAAATGGTCTAATAAGCGACAGGTGTTGTGGTAGCAGCGAGGGCTTCAAAGACGTTACAGTCATCAGATCTGAAGGATACCCCCTTAAATACTCCACAACTTTCAAGCGCTCTGGCGATGGACCCGCTATGGTACAGAAGTCGGTCTCCTCACGTTGAAGCTGACCTATCATCCCGGTAAAACTGCCATTTATCTCCAAGCCCCATGTTCGTTCAGGTTCCTCGCGTATCTCGAAACTGTTGAAGAGATAGAGACGAACATGTATTTATTGCTTCGTAGAGTGCACCGAGGCCCCTGTTTTGTGTTTACTGATTACCTCTACAGCTCATCATCAAAAAATATTTTATAATTATTATTGTATGAAATAACATATCCTATAAATTTATAAGGTTGACAACAATAATTTGAAGACACCCTTGGAGTGCACATGTGTATGTCAAAAACCGCGATAACTCCAGGCAGTCTTATTCCTCAGCTCGTCCTTGTTACATTAATTTAAATATTTTATTAGATAATGTTTCCACATTCCATAAAAGATAAATAATAATTTATTCACAGAAATAGATTTAATGGTAAGAAAAAACGAAAACACTTACGTAAAATTAAGTGCTGACGCAAAGGCATAAATCAAACGAGTATCTATAGAGTCCTTTGGGTTGATGATGCCGCCGGGCTCCTCGGTGCGACGTTCAAAGTCCATATAAGGGAAGTAAGGCACTGACACGATCCTCAGTTTTCGACCCCTCAAGGTTTTCACTTGTTCTGGTGACGTAAAGTACTTGTAAGAATCGATGTATTTACAAAGAATATGGAAAATAATTTGTGTAATTATAAATCAAAATAATGTCTATTTAATGTATTAATATACGCAGTTTCCGGTGTAGAATATGGTTCATATTCTCCCTGTGTTATAATTAATACATGACTTTATAAAAAAAAACATGAAAAATATCCCACAATATAGGTGCGGAATATTTACGATACCTCACCTGTGAAGAGGTTGTCATAAGGCTGAGGAACTGAGGTAATATTATACTGGTGGATAAGTTGGACGTCCGCCTCCCCGTTGTTGCAGTACAGACACCGCCGGTACACCCACACACGCTCACTCACTGATGCTGTGTAGAGAATAAACACACATACACACACACACTCACACACACATATATATTATTTTGGCCATTACTGAATAACTCTTTTCTCAGAGGTGCCTCAACTCCTATGACCTATTTATCAAACTTACTCTAAAAAAAAATATTGTGTTTACAGTAACACAAGAGAACAGACAATAATACTTCACGGTCCTCTGACCCGTGTAATTTAGTAATTTATCCACATAAATCCTACCTAATCTTCACTCATAATACTAATGGGTAAACAAACGCCAAAACACAATATGAACGCTGGTTGGAATAAGATTAAAGTCATTTTCCTGATCTTACATCTATTCTATGGTACCCGTGATGAAGAGAGAGAGCAGAGCCAAAAGAAATACATCTTTACAATTAGATTATTCAGAATTTAAAGCTTCTCTATGTAAGTACATATTATTATACGATTACAAAACATAAGAAGTTATACAGAAACAATATCACTTATATACAATCCAAAAAATAAACTAATTACTAGAAAGCAAATACAGCTTTAGTATTTACTTAATTGAAAACCACACTCACAATGGTGACTGATACAAAATGAATATAAAAACATTCATCTTAATACAATGAAAATACACAGGCATATGTAACATTCCCCTCCCAAAAGAGGCATAAGTTATCCCCCAGGTTGGCTCATATCTGAGTGGAATGCGAGGCAAAATGTCTGCTGCGTTATTTTCTTTACCCGTTATTATGCTGAACAACTAAATTATAATCTTGTAACATTAAACTCCAGCATGTAAGATGCTGATATGCATTCTTTAGTTTTTGCAAAAATACTGAAGGATTACGATCTGTAAACACTAGATCTGGGGTTCCAGAGTCCCACAAATAAACATCCAAATTGTTCGGACTCAAAATCAAAGCTAGAGTTTCCTTCTCAGTGGTACCATACTTCTTCTGGTATGAGAAAAATGTCTTTGAAAAATACCATAATGGTTGATCAATACCCTGCCTCTCTTACACCGCCCACACTCCAACTTCACTTGCATCAACATATAACTTAAATGGTTTTTCATAATTTGGAGTTAAAAAAACTGGGGCATTAATCAAGGTTTTCTCAATTTTAGTTAAAGCATTCTCACAATGGACAACAGTCTGGGCAAAGGCCATGCCACAGTGCGATTTTTTTTTTTTGCATAATTTCCTATATACCCGGTCATCCACTGAAATCTTAACAACTCCTTTCTACTCTCGGGATTAGGAAACTTTACAATACTCTCATCCTTGGTATCCATTAGTTTCATCTTTCCTTGACCTATCACATAACTTAAATATTTAACTTGACCTTTTACAAAATAATTCTTCATCAAATTTTCAGCAAGGATAGCTTTATCTAAATTGCTAAACACTGTTTTGATAAGTAACAAATTATTCTTCTACTCCTTAAAATACAACATATAATATACATATATAAATACAGAGCAAGCTTCAATACCACACAGTACTTCATTTACTAACCGCTGAAAACACGCACCAGAGTTTTTCATGGCAGATGGTAATATTTCATACAATCTGAGAATTGTTACAAATGTTAAGATAGCCTTTGCTCTCTGAATCTACTTCATGGAAGATCATGAAAAGCAGACTACTATCAGGTGTGGCAACATTCAAGGTGTCAGACATGACATTGTCCTATCTATCCAAGAAATGCTGCATGAGCGCAACAAGTATATACAGTCATTTAAAAATGCCCTGGAAAACATGCCTTCTGACGAGTACAAAGTCAGGCTCAAAGAAGACACCTTAATGCACTACAGTGAGACAATGTGGAGCCTCCCGGAGGGTGGCGTCCTACAGTGGCCTACCGAAAGAGCCGCCCGGAGGGCAGTAATGTTGTTGTGTTGTTGTTGAGATTGTCGGATCAGAGTCCGACACGGGCCTTTGCCTGTGGGCGGCCCGTTTGGTGGTTCCGGCTGGAGCTCCTGGAGCAGCCAGACCGGATTTGGGATTGGAGGTTGTCCTACCTGCAGGTATGAAAGGATACTGCAGGTTGCAAGTGTGAGCGGACCCTCGGTCAGTGAACGCTTACCACCAACCCCTACTCTTGGACGTAGTCAGTTTCGGAGTGGCGCGCCCCCCGAACTGGGGTCCGCACTTGCTGGGGGAGGATACTTCCTAAGCTATCTGGGTGGTGGGTATCGTGTGATGACCCGGAGAAGGTGGTGAATGTGGTTTGTTTTGGCCTTTCGGGTTAGAGTGGCCGCTAGTGTTGTGTGTTCTTTTTAGAAGTTTTGAATTCTGTTTCGGAGACTTTGTGTGACTTCGCAGTCGAGGAGATAGTGTTCCAGTGGGTTGGCCGCTGGCTCCTGACAGTAGGTGCATTCCCTGACGACATTTCCGATCGTCTGCCTGGAGCACTTGTACCCTAGTCGTAGTCGATGAAGGCTAACTTGGGTTTGTCTTGGTGTTTTCTTGTCCGCGAAAGGTGGTTCCCCTTTTGTAGCCGCCAGGTACCATTTGGGTGATTGGGAACCAGCGTTGAATGCGTGAAGGAAGCTCTTTTGGATGTGGAGCTTGGTAGTCTTTCTGAGGTGATTCTTGATCTGTTGCACGCTTGCTGGAACTTGAATGTGTACGCTTCTAGAACGTGTGGCAGCCTTGGCTGCTTCGTCTGCCATGTCATTTCCCCCGATCCGTACATGACTAGGAATCCAGTGTAAGACGACTGGGCTATTTTGTCTTTGGAAGTCCTGTAGCTGTGCGAGGATCAAGGTTATGATGTGGACGTTGTCTCTTGGTTGACTGTGTTGCAGCGCCTGCATGGCCGTTTTCGAGTCCGTGTAAATTATGATGGAATTGTTGTGTTGTGTTGCAGCGTGTTGTAGGGCCTTTGAGATTGCTACCAACTCTGTTTGTAGGGTGGAGCAGTCATTAGAAAGTCTCCATCGGAGGGTCTGACCTTGGGTGTAGAAGGCCGCTCCGGTTGTATGATGTTTTGGATCCACCGCGCCGTCTGTGAAGTATGATGCTGCATCAGCCGGTGTCTCGGTGGCTATGGCTTCCAGGGTTATTATTTTGAGGTCCTCCTTCTGGAGGATGGCTTTGCTATCACCTAGTTAGGTAATTTTAAATGTGGCTGGTGGAGGGCTCCATGGTGGAAGAGCTACGTAACCATTGTCTCGTATGTCTTGGTTGTTCTTGACGAGTGTTTCTGCTTGCAAGTGTTGGATGACCTCGCTTGCCTCGTACGACCAGGTGGCCCTTCACACTCTATTATCGAGGTGGAGGGATGCGCTCATTCGCGTTTTGGCAGCTGTGGGCTTATCTGATCTACTCGTACTGCCAGGGGTGGTAGTTCAGTTTCCATTTACAAATTGCAAATTCTGGTCCACGTGGGTGCTCCAAGCATGTTCCTGAAAGCATTATTTTGGATAACTTCTACCTTAGCTATCTGGTCTTCTCTCAGTCCAATGAGTGCTGGAGCACTGTAATCTACCAGCGATCTGATGGCGGCCATGTAGTAGTAGGGTGTGTCATACGGAGGCGAATTTTTTTTTTTGAGTTTGAAAAATCGGCCCATGGTATTAATGATGTAGTTCTATGTGCAGAATCATGTGATATCATCAGATTTGAAAAGTTTTTATTTTTTGCTAGGTAAATTTTAACTTGAAATCTTATGAAAATTCAGTATTCCCACCCTTTTACCAACACCACTAAATAGCTTATTTAAAGTAAAGTAAATGTATCAGGTTAATTTATTAGGATGAAAATGATCCAGAATAGTGAAACGAATGATCTTGACACATTTATTAAATTTAATATTCCTTTAGAAAACAAAAATCATCAAATACAAACACCACATGTCTTTCTTGCTTCTGTTTCTACTCATCACCTCCCTGCTGACCACCTGAGCTCGGATGTAGCCTTCCCTCCTCTCCTGGCTGTACACGTGACTGCTGGCCTCGCTCACTTGCTGTACACAACGCTCTATACTCTGGGTGTGAGGGCCAGGCAGGGACATGCATGGGGTTGTCCAGGAAAGCTCTGACTTGAACATTGGTGAGGCTGCAGGTAAGAAGGGGCTCACTGCCAGCCTGGATGTTATCCAGATCTATGAGATCAGTGAGGGTCTTGGCACCTAGATTGACTTCAGGAGTCTTCCTGACCCTGAAGGAATCGTCACCAACTGATTCGTCATGCCCAGATCCTCTCATAAGTCTCATATCCAAGATCTTTTTGACTGCCACTCTTCTCTCCTCCTCATCCTTACTGCAGAGCATTGTCTGCAGAACTGCCTCAGGATGAGCATACCAGGAAGATCTCCTCACAGTCTGCTCCACAATCTGAACAACCTTCCTTGGCTGACTCCTCAGGGCTCAAGCTGGAAGAGAACATGCCTCGGACCTTCGGAGGCATTGGCTTGACCTTGGTGTTGGGTGTTTGGCAAGTAGACACTCACGATGGGTGGACAATAAGTCTCAGGTTGTGAAGCTGGTTCCTTTCAGTTTGCATTGAGCTACTAATTCTGCAAACCTGAGAGCCGTTGTAGACCACCCTAGAATGTGAGACTGGACCTATCTGCAGGTAGCAAGTCTATCAGGCATGACCCCAGTTTTGATGGCACTGCAAATCATGTAACCATAGTACTGGTCAGTACTCAGGTCGTCAATGACAGTATGTGCAGAAGCTCTCAGCAGGTGGGAAGGGCCAACTGTGATTTTTCAAAGCTCGGATTTATTTCTAACTCAGTGGCAGAGTCCAGCATCTTGCCAAGAGGACCAGACCATCTGTTGTTTGAAAGAGTCTTGCCATCCAGCTCCTGGATCAGATGTCTGAGTGGCAACTCGTTGGTGTGGAGGTCACAAACAATCCAGACCAGCTTCCTCCCAATCTTCCGCTCTATCCACTGTATGACCCCCCTTGCCACCCTGTGTTCGTGTTGGTGCTGTCCCCTCCAATGGCCTGCAGGGTCTGGTCTATGTTCCTCTCTCTGAGCCAGTTCACAATGTTATCTGCCACTATCTCAGCTGGTTTCCTGATGTCATCTTTCTCTGGAGTGAAATGCCACAAATACTTCCCTCCTAGTTCACTGCAGCAGGAGTAGTGTTCCTCCTTTACTGTAGTGATGGGTTGTCAGACCACAGCTTACATCGCAAGGAAAGCCAGACTTGACCCGACATTAGGGGGGTCAAGTGTAAGGGTATCCCCCGTGGGTGCTCAAGGGTGTTACAAATCAACTAGCTCCCCTTCCCATGTCACACGGCCAACAAACATGTAAGAAGGCACCAGACGACTCGCTCCCAATATACACAATATCCTACACCGCAGAGGAAGGCCAGT
>NW_024742208.1:0-6487 GCF_018991925.1 Homarus americanus
CAGCGCTCCCCACTGCGACCCTCCTCCTCACCGGGGCTTCGAGACCTCGCCTTGAGAGCGAGGCCGGTAGTGCGCCCGGCGGTCGAGTATCGGGAGAATGCTTGAGCGCCATACCATTTTAAGGGCTAGTTGCTTCGGCAGGTGAGTTGTTACACACTCCTTAGCGGATTCCAACTTCCATGGCCACCGTCCTGCTGTCTATAGCAACCAACGCCTTTCAATGGGATCTGAATGAGCATTCATTTAGGCCCCTTAACTCGACGTTTGGTTCATCCCACAGCGCCAGTTCTGCTTACCAAAAGTGGCCCACTAGATACTCAGATTAGTCGCCGGAGCTTCATCCCTACAAGCAAGCTCGGCATCTCACCCATTTAAAGTTTGAGAATAGGTTGAGGGCGTTTCGTCCCCAAGACCTCTAATCATTCGCTTTACCGGATGAAATTCACCCTGCGAGTTCCAGCTATCCTGAGGGAAACTTCGGAGGGAACCAGCTACTAGATGATTCGATTAGTCTTTCGCCCCTATACCCAGCTCCGACGATCGATTTGCACGTCAGAATCGCTACGGACCTCCACCAGAGTTTCCTCTGGCTTCATCCTGGCCAGGCCTAGTTCACCATCTTTCGGGTCCCCACCTATATGCTCATGGTACTTGCCGACTGCCCTTGACCTGCGGTGCGCCTCCGCCCGTTTACAGCCCGCTTCGAGGGCGGACAGCACAGTCTTGCC
This sequence comes from Homarus americanus, assembly GCF_018991925.1. NCBI lineage: Eukaryota > Metazoa > Arthropoda > Malacostraca > Decapoda > Nephropidae > Homarus > Homarus americanus. The sequence goes on from NW_024742208.1 coordinate 729, forward strand.
GTCAGACCTACGCCGCCAATTAAACTTCGACCATCGCCCTGACGACCTCCACCTACGCCCAGCGATGAGACGGAAAATCTCACCGGCAGCCATGGTGGGCGAACCGCAGGCAACCCGGTCGGGGATCGTGGGCGCTGCGGAGCCTGTTACAGCTGCCCCGGGCACCCGTCACTTTCATTTCGCCTTTGGTTTATTAAGCCCATTGAACACACACATGTTAGACTCCTTGGTCCGTTTCCAAGACGGGTCAGGTGGGTCTGACCTTTTGCACACCACAGCGAGCCAGAAATTGCCGCCGAAGCGGCGGCAAGCGCCTCGGCGACCGCGCGGGGCAACTCAGGACACCGGTGGTTCTCAGCAGCGGGTCTCCCCCCCAGACGAACTGAGAGAGTCGGCGGCGAGGTACCAGTCCGACCGGGCCTTCGACGTCCCCGGCAACGGGTCGCGGTGACCTACTACCAGGCGAAATACGCCCGCCGACGCCAGCGTGAGTGGGGGCGCGCCCAAACATTTTTGGGTCGCTCAATTACAACACCCCACCCAGCCGACAGCCGATGAGCTGAATCCCCTCCGTTCGACCTTCGAGTTTCCACCCGTTTGGCTCTTAACGGTTTCACGTACTCTTGAACTCTCTTCAAAGTTCTTTTCAACTTTCCCTCACGGTACTTGTTCGCTATCGGTCTCGTGGTCATATTTAGCCTTAGATGGAGTTTACCACCTGCTTTGGGCTGCACTTTCAAGCAACCCGACTCTACAGAGAGGCCCTTTCCGACCGTCCCATCTGTACCCTCACGGGCGCCGCCATACGGGCCTGTCACCCTCCATGGGCAGTGGCCGCTTTCAAGCTTGACTTAGACGGTATGGGACGGCGTGCTGGACCCTCTGAAACGCAACACCCCTCGTGCCCGAAGACATCGAGGTTATGCGCTGGGCTTTTCCCGGTTCAGTCGCCCTTACTAAGGGAATCCCTGTTGGTTTCTTTTCCTCCGCTTATTAATATGCTTAAATTTGGCGGGTAGCTCTCTCCTACTACGAGGTCGATCGTGGTCTCATCATCCTTAGGGGGAACAAGTTCCCCAACCACGAAGCGGAAGACGCTCTGCCACCGACTTTCTTCACCACCGACATTACCAGGCAGGAAGGTTTGAGGGGCTTGTCGCGGGGGTACCAGCGGCCATGGCGCCGGCACTCCCACCCCTGACTCCGTTCCTTCTCATTGAGTGGTAAATAGCCAATAGGAAAAGTGTTCCAGCAGAACATCTCTCGCAGAGTCATATACACACACAGTTTTAATGCATATACGCTCGTGTTCCGCCCTTACTCGGCCGCACCTTTGCCGCTTAAACTTTGACCTCTTTCCCCGTTCCCGCATGCCACAGCAGTGGCACTTGTTTATCCGGAGAAAGAGAGCGAGAGTCGCAGTATTAATTGGCGTGAGCGGCTTTTCCGGCTGCAGAACTAGTGCTCTATCCCGGCGAGCGCCGTTATGAGGCGCAACACCGTCTTTAACGCGTTTAGAGAGAACTCCCCCTGCCTCCCTCCCAGGCCTGTCAGTCATGAGATAGACGTGGACTCGTGGCGAACTCTCAAAGAGAACGCCCACACCGCGTCTGACCGTGGGAGAGGGGGGAGGAGCGCGTGAGGAAGAGCACGGCGTCACCCAAGCATTCTCATCTCTCTGCCTGCACCACTACATGGTAGACTGCGGGCCCAGGCGCACTCATCAATTTAGGTTCCACTGCAATGCATGCCAAGCACTCTTTTCGAGGTGATAGACGAAATTCCGGCGGGGCTTACTTAAAAGATATCCGACCCGGTTTCGTTTCCTCTTCGTGGGATGGAGTGCCTCTTAGAACATGTGCAGCATCAGCCATGAGCGGCCGACGCCCATTCGTGTCTCTGTGGACAGCAGGCAAAAGAGCGCCGCCTCCAGTTATTTGCGAGGGCGACAACTGTCGCTTTGTTGTGGTTGAATGTGGGTGCGCCAAGTCCATGGACTTGCTAGTGATAGGCTTGCTTGTTTTTAAGGGCACGCCTCGCGCAAGGCGCGGGCGATTAAACCCCAAGGCGGAAGCTCGGTTCGTTACCCTCGTCGGGGAGAGCAGCCGCAGGCAACTAACTCAAAGAGCAAACCGATGGATGTATATTTCCGACCTCAGAGGAGTGGCGCGTATAAGCTCATATACGCCAGGCATTATGCGTCTAACTTGCTGTGATGTATCTTTGTATTCTTAAGTGACCACATACCGACACGCAGTTTGCTGCGGTTCCCATCGCACCCAATGGTGCCGGTGCGGATCCCCGCTATGAGTTGTATTTTGCCATTTGGTCTTTGCGACTAAACCAACAAGCAGGTCGAGTCTCAATGAAGTGGCTTGACAGACATAGTCAAGTTTGTGGTTTGGCTTGGCTGACCTGCCTTGTTGTTGTTTTTTGACACTTGAATTTCACTTTTTTTGGGTCAAGAGGCTTATTCGCCGGTAGTAAGGAACGGACGGGCAGCCGTCCAAAGCCCCGTCCGTCCTCCTCCTCCGGTCTTCGCGCTCTCGCCCGAGTGTGGTCCACCTACAGCGTGGTGGTACCTATTTTTGGTGCGGGGGCCAGGATTGTCCTCTTTCGCTGCTGGAGTTGCCAGAGCAGAGCCCGAGACCGCCCAAATCAGGAGAGTAGTAGTAGTTTTAAGAGCGCCCCGTTCTCTTTCTCTCTGTTAATGATCCTTCCGCAGGTTCACCTACGGAAACCTTGTTACGACTTTTACTTCCTCTAAATGATCAAGTTTGGACATCTTTCCGTCAGCTCGAGGCGACGACCCCAGAAAACCCTCGCGGGCAACGGGGCCGACAATCCAAGAGCGCCAGTCCGAAGGCCTCACTAATCATTCAATCGGTAGTAGCGACGGGCGGTGTGTACAAAGGGCAGGGACGTAGTCAGCGCAAGCTGATGACTTGCACTTACTGGGAATTCCTCGTTCATGGGAAACAATTGCAAGCCCCAATCCCTATCAGAAAGGCTTTGAGCAGGTTACCCGCTCCTCTCGGAGGAAACTCGTCAATCCCTTCAGTGTAAGCGCGCGTGCGGCCCATAGAACATCTAAGGGCATCACAGACCTGTTATTGCTCAATCTCGTGCGGCTAGAATTGCCGCTTATCCCTCTAAGAAGAAGTTACGAACTGGACACCATTTTCTGGAGATCCGTCGACTACTTAGTAGGCCAGAGTCTCGTTCGTTATCGGAATTAACCAGACAAATCGCTCCACCAACTAAGAACGGCCATGCACCACCACCCACCGAATCGAGAAAGAGCTCTCAATCTGTCAATCCTTCCGGTGTCTGGGCCTGGTGAGGTTTCCCGTGTTGAGTCAAATTAAGCCGCAGGCTCCACTCCTGGTGGTGCCCTTCCGTCAATTCCTTTAAGTTTCAGCTTTGCAACCATACTTCCCCCGGAACCAAAAGACTTTGGTTTCCCGACTTCTCCCTTGGTCGTAGAACTCTTTGCCCCGGCCGGATCGTAGTTAGCGTTTATGGTTAGAACTGGGCGGTATCAATCCTTATTGAACCTCTAACGTTCTTGATGGCGAAAACATCAGCAGCAAATGCGCAGTAGTTCGTCTTCGGCATTCAAAATTTCACCTCTAAACGTCTATATCCCCGAATACCCCGCCTGTTCGATTAGTCATTACCTCTGGTTCGAAACCAACAAAATAGAACCGAGGTCTATTCCATTATTCCATGCATCACCATTAGGGCCATTCAAATAGCCTGCTCTGAGCACTCTAATTTTTCAAGTAAACTCTCCGGCCACTCGGGACCTCCGACAAGAGCATCCCCGTATTGCGAGCCGGCAGGGGCAGCTTTGTTCAGGTGTGACAGTAAACTTACCGGGCGGTGCACCGTCAGTCGGAACGAGATCAACTCTGAGCTTTTTAGCATAACAACTTTTAATATACGCTATTGGAGCTGGAATTACCGCGGCTGCTGGCACCAGACTTGCCCTCCAATGGATACTCGTTAAAGGATTTAAAGTGTACTCATTCCGATTGCGAGGCCTCGGATGAGACTCACATCGTTATTTTTCGTCACTACCTCCCCGTGCCGGGAGTGGGTAATTTGCGTGCCTGCTGCCTTCCTTAGATGTGGTAGCCGTTTCTCAGGCTCTCTCTCCGGAATCGAACCCTGATTCCCCGTTACCCGTTATAGCCATTGTAGGCGCATAACCTACAATCGAAAGCTGATAAGGCAGACACTTGAAAGAAGCGGCGCCGGTGCGGAGACCGTGCGCTCAGCCCGAAGTTATTCAGATTCACCACAGGTGGGTTACGGACCGGGGCCCGACCAGTTTTGAACTAATAAAGCGCTCTTCCCTTGCGGTCAGAGACCAATTGCATGTATTAGCTCTAGAATTGCCACAGTTATCCAAGTAAGTGGGTTTACAGATCCAATGAAACATAGCTGATTTAATGAGCCATTCGCGGTTTCGCCTTAAATCGGCTTGTACTTACACATGCATGGCTTAATCTTTGAGACAAGCATATGACTACTGGCAGGATCAACCAGGTAGCTGCTCCTGTTGGCGGCGCCTATCACGGCGGCCAAAATAGTGAGATTGAGAGAGAGGCAGAAGACATTGGGCGAGGGACCGCACGTTGGCCTTAGAGAAATAGCAAACCAGATGATCAGATCTAACTGCACCTTCTCTTGCTATCCTCGGCGCCGGCAGCGCCACCGTGTGTGCCAATCTCCTCCCTTATCCGCTCCTCTTTGCCCCAGCTCCAGCGAGGCAGCCGACATTGGGCGAGGGACCGCACGTTGGCGAATCTCCTCCTTATCCGCTCCTCTTCTCTTTGCCCCAGCGAGGCAGAAGACATTGGGCGAGGGACCGCACGTTGGCCTTAGAGAAATAGCAAACCAGATGATCAGATCAAACTGCACCTTCTCTCGCTATCCTCGGCGCCGGCAGCGCCACCGTGTGTGCCAATCTCCTCCCTTATCCTCTCCTCTTCTCTTTGCCCCAGCGAGGCAGCCGACATTGGGCGAGGGACCGCACGTTGGCCTTAGAGAAATAGCAAACCAGATGATCAGATCAAACTGCACCTTCTCTCGCTATCCTCGGCGCCGGCAGCGCCACCGTGTGTGCCAATCTCCTCCCTTATCCGCTCCTCTCCTCTTTACCCAGCTCCAGCGAGGCAGCCGACATTGGGCGAGGGACCGCACGTTGGCCAATCTCCTCCCTTATCCGCTCCTCTTCTCTTCTCTTTGCCCCAGCGAGGCATAAGACATTGGCCCATCTCCTCCTCTCTCTCTTTCTCTTACTGTTTGTGGGTACGTGGGCTCATGAGCGCCATCGTCGCCCAATATTGGTTAGGTTGTGTATTTCACGGGTGGGAACCGCCATCATCGTTGTTGGGTGATGGGGTAACCCAACGTGTGCTTTGACGAGTTTTGGCTGCTAAACTCTCTTTTTAGTATACTCGGCTCCCAGACTGCGCCCTGGTCGTGTTGAACCATGAGCGTTGTCTATGCACATTTAGGGTAGCCGTTTGCGCGTGGAATAGTGCAATGAATCTCGGTCAAGAGACGGTTGGGCGCTGCATTGAAGGCCGGCACAGACGCGAAGACGGGGTGATCAGCCAACGCAAGTCCGCTAAGTTGGGCAGACAGCAAGGCGAAGGGGAGCCCCGTTCCGGACTGAAAGGCCGCAGCATATGCTGTGGCGGAAACTAGTAGGGTGGCGACGTGTGCGCCGAGAGAGAGAGAGAGAG
>NW_024742209.1:0-30912 GCF_018991925.1 Homarus americanus
GATCAGGGGACTTTGTTATACTTGATCAGGGGACTATGTATTATTTGATCAGGGGGGCTTTGTTAAGCTCGACCAGGGGCCTTTGTTATGCTCGATAAGTGGACTTCGTTATACTCGATCGTGAGGCTTTGTTATCCTCAACCGGGGGCGTTTGTCATACTCAATGAGGGGCCTTGGTTACACTCGACCAGGGGACTTTTTTATAGTCGATAAGGGACTTTTTTATACTCGACCAGGGGACTTTGTTCTACTCGATTAGGCGACTTTTTTATACTCGATCAGGGGAATTTGTTATACTCGATCGGGGGAATTTGTTTTGCTCGATGAGGGGGCTTTGTTATACTCGATCAAGGGACTTTGTTATACTCAACCAGGTTACTTTGTTTTACTCGTTCAGGGGACTTTGATATACTCGATCAGGGGGCTTTGTTATACTCGACCAGGGGCCTTTGTTATGCTCGATCAGGGTACTTTTTTATACTCGATCAGGGGACTTTGTTATACTCGATCAAAGGACTTTGTTATACTGAGATCAGGGGACTTTGTTATACTCGATCGAGGACTTTGTTATACTCGATTAGGGGGCTTTGTTATACTCGATCAGGGGACATTACTATACTCGACCAGGGAACTTTGTTATACACGATGAGGGGATATGTTATACTCGATCAGGGGACTTTGTTATACTCAGTCAGGAGGCTTTGTTATACTCAACGGGGGCCTTTGTTATACTCGATCAGGGAAATTTGTTATACGCGAATAGGGGACTTTGTTCTACTCAACTAGGGGACTTTGTTATACTCGACCAGGGGTCTTTGCTTTACTCGATCAGGGGACTTTGTTTTCATCGATCAAGGGACTTTGTTATTCTCCATCAGGGACTTTGTTGTGCTCCATTAGGGGTCTTTGTTCTACTCGACCAGGGGACTTTGTTATACTCGATCAGGGGACTTTGTTATACTTGATCAGGGGACTTTGTATTATTCGATTAGGGGGGCTTTGTTATGCTGGACCAGGGGCCTTTGCTATGCTCGATAAGGGGACTTTGTTATATTCGAACAGAGGACTCTGTTATTCTCGATGAGGGGCCATGGTTATACTCGACCAGGGGACTTTGTTATACTCGATGAGGGGCCTTTGTTATACTCGATCAAGGGCCTTTGTCATAATCGATCAGGGGGCTTTGTTATATTCGATTTGGTGACTTTGTTATACTCGATGAGGGGCATTTGTTATGCTTGATCTGGGGACTTTGTTATACTCGATCAGGGGACTTTGTTATACTCAATAAGGGGACTTTGTTATGCTCGACCAGTGGCCTTTGTTATACTCGATCAAGGGGCTTTGTTATATTCGATTAGGTGACTTTGTTATACTCGATGAGGGGCATTTGTTATACTCGATCAAGGGCCTTTGTTATACTCGTTCAGAGGACTTTGTTAGACTCGATTTGGGGCCTGTGTTATAATCGATGTAGGGACTTTGTTATACTTGATCAGGGGAATTTGTTATACTCGACCAGGGTCTTTGTTAAACTTGATCAGGGGAATTTGTTATACTCGACCAGGACTTTGTTATACTCGATCAGGGGACATTACTATACTCGACCAGTGAACTTTGTTAAACACGATCAGGGGATATGTTATACTCTATCAGGGGATGTGTTATACTCGATCAGGGGACTTTGTTATACTCAGTTAGGAGGCTTTGTTATACACACCAGGGGACTTTGTTATACGTGATCACGGGACATTACTATACTCGACCAGGGAACTTTGTTATACACGATGAGGTGGTTTTGTTATACTCGACCAGGGGTCTTTGTTATACTCGATCAAAGAACTTTGTAATACTGATCAGGGGACTTTGTATTATTCGATCAGGGGGGCTTTGTTATGCTCAACCAGAGGCCTTTGTTATGCTCGGTAAGGGGACTTTGTTATATGCGATCAGGGGACTTTGTTATTCTCGATAATGGGCCTTGGTTATACTCGACCAGAGGACTTTGTTATACTCGACGAGGGGACTTTGTTATACTCGACCAGGGGACATTGTTATACTTGATCAGGGGAATTTGTTATACTCGACCAGGGGACGTTGTTATACTCGATAAGGGGACTTTGTTATACTCGATCAGGGGACTTTGTTATACTCGATGAGGGGCCTTTGTTATACTCGATCAAGGGCCTTTGTCATAATCGATCGGGGGACTTTGTTATACTTGATCAGGGGAATTTGTTATACTCGATCTGGGGACTTTGTTATACTCGATGATTGGGCTTTGTTATACTCGATCAAAGGGACTTTGTTATACGCGACCAGGGTCCTTTGTTATACTCGATGATTGGGCTTTGTTATACTCGATAAGGGAAATTTGTTATACTCGATCAGGGGACTTTGTTATACTCGATGATTGGACTTTTTTATACTCGATCAGGGGACTTTGTTATACTCGATTAGGGTACTTTGTTATACTCGACCAGGGGCCTTTTTTATGCTCGACCAGTGGCCTTTGATATACTCGATCAGGGGGCTTTGTTATTTTCGATTTGGGAACTTTGTTATACTCAACCAGGGGCCTTTGTTATGGTCAACCAAGGGACTTTGTTATACTCAATCAGGGGACTTTGTTATACTTGATCAGGGGGCTTTGTTTTCCTCAATCAGGGGACTTTGTTATACTCGATCAGGGGACTTTGTTATACTCGATGATTGGGCTTTGTTATACTCGATCAAGGGCCTTTTCATAATCGATTAGGGGACTTTGTTAGACTCGATGAGGGGCCTTTGTTATACTCGATGAGGGGCCTTTGTAATACTCAATCATGGGCCATTGTTATATTCAACTCGGGGACTTTGTTATACTCGATCAGGGGGCTTTGTTACGATCGATTAGGGGACTTTGTTATACTCGATGAGGGGCATTTGTTATACTCGATCAAGAGCCTTTGCTATACTCGATCAGGGGACTTTGTTAAACCTGATAAGGGGCTTTGTTATACTCGACCCAGGGGAATTTGTCATACTCGATCATGAGACTTTGTTATTCTCGATCAGAGGACTTTGTTATACACGATCAGGTGATATGTTATACTCGATCAGGGGATGTGTTATACTCGATCAGGGGACTTTGTTATACACGATCAAGAGGCTTTGTTATACTCGACCATGGGACTTTGTTATACTAGATTAGGGGACTTTGTTATATTCGATCAGGGGCCTTTATTATATTTGACCATGGGACTTTGTTATACTCGATTTGGGGACTTTGTTATACTCGATGAGAGGGCTTTGTTATACTCGATCAGGGGACTTTGTTATACTCGACCAGGGTCCTTTGTTATGCTCGACCAGTTGCCTTTGTTATAATCGATCAGGGGGCTTTGTTATATTCGATTAGGGGACTTTGTTATACTCGATGAGGGACATTTGTTATTCTCGATCATGGGGCTTTGCTATACTCGATCAGGGGATTTTGTTATAATAGATGAGGGGACTTTGTTATATTCAATCAGGGCGCTTTGTTATACTCGACCAGGGTCCTTTGTTATGCTCGATTAGAGGACGTTGTTATACTAGATCAGGGGACTTTGTTATACTCGATGAGGGGCCTTTATTATATTCGACCAGGGGACTTTGTTATACTCGATTAGGGGATTTTGTTATACTCGATGAGGGGGCTTTGTTTTACTCGATCAGGGGACTTTTTTATATTCGATCAGGGGACTTTATTATACTCGATCAAGGGCCTTTGTTATACTCGATCAGGGGACTTTGTTATACTCGATCAGAGGACTTTGTTATATTTGATCATGGGACTTTGTTATACTCGTTGAGGGGTCTTTGTTATACTCGATTAGGGGACATTACTATAGTCGACCAGGGAACTTTGTTATACACGATCAGGGGATATGTTATTCTTGATCAGGGGACTTTGTAATATTCGATCGGGGGGCTTTATTATACTCGACCAGGGGCCTTTGTTATGCTATACAAGAGGTTTTTGTTATACTCGATCCAGGGCATTTGTTATACTCGATAAGGGACTTTGTTATACTCGATGAGGGGCCTTTGTTATACTCGATTAGGGGACATTACTATTCTCGACCCGGGAACTTTGTTATACTCGATCAGGGCCATTATTATACTCGACCAGGGGGATTTGATATACTTGATCAGGGGACTTTCTTATACTCGATGAGGGGGCTCTTTTATACTCGACCAGGGTGATTTGTTATGTTCGACCAGTGGCCTTTGTTATACTCGATTAGGGGGCTTTGTTATATTCGATTAGGGGACTTTCATATATTCGACCTGGGGCCTTTGTTATTGTCAACCAGGTTACTTTGTTATACTCGATCAGGGGGCTTTGTTTTCCTCGACCAGGGGACGTTGTTATACTCGATCAGGGACGTTGTTATACTTGATCAGGGGACTTTGTAATATTCGATCGGCTGGCTTTGTTATACTCGACAAGGGGCCTTTGTTATGCTTGATAAAGGGACTTTGTTATACTCGACTAGTGGCCTTTGTTATACTCGATCAGGGTATGTCTTATACTCAACCGGGGGCGTTTGGTATACTTGATCATGGGCCATTGTTATACTCGATCAGGGGACTTTGTTATACTCGATCAGGTGACTTTGTTATACTCGATCAGGTGACTTTGTTATACTCGACCATGGGACTTTGTTATACTCAACCAGGGGCCTTTGTTATACTCGATCAGGGGCCTTTGTTATACTCGATCAGGTGACTATGTTATACTCGACCATGTGACTTTGTTATACTCGATCAGGGGACTTTGTTATACTCGATGAGGGACTTTTATTATACTCAATTAAGGGCCTTTGTTATACTCGATCAGTGGACTTTGTTATACTCGACCAGGGGCCTTTGTTATACTCGTTCAGGGGCCTTTATTATACTCAATCAAGGTCCTTTGTTATACTCTCCCAGGGGACTTTGTTATACACGATCTGAGGACTTTGTTATACTCGATCAGGGGACTTTGTCATGCTCGACCAAGGGACTTTGTTATACTCGATCAGGGGACTTTCTTATACTCGACCAGGGAACTTTGTTATACACGATAAGGGGATATGTTATACTCCATCAGGGGGATGTGTTATACTCGATCAGGGGACTTTGTTATAGTCGATCACGATGCTTTGTTATACTCAACCGAAGGCCTTTGTTATATTCGATCAGGGTCCTTTGTTATACTCAACCAGGGCCTTTGTTATACTCGATCAGGGGCCTTTGTTATTCTCGATCAGGTGACTATGTTATACTCGACCATGTGACTTTGTTATACTCGATCAGGGGACTTTGTTATACTCGATGAGGGGCCTTTATTATACTCAATTAAGGGCCTTTGTTATACTCGATCAGTGGACTTTGTTATACTCGACCAGGGGCCTTTGTTATACTCGATCAGGGGCCTTTATTATACTCAATCAAGGTCCTTTGTTATACTCTCCCAGGGGACTTTGTTATACACGATCTGAGGACTTTGTTATACTCGATCAGGGGACTTTGTCATGCTCGACTAAGGGACTTTGTTATACTCGATCAGGGGACTTTCCTATACTCGACCAGGGAACTTTGTTATACACGATAAGGGGATATGTTATACTCCATCAGGGGGATGTGTTATACTCGATCAGGGGACTTTGTTATACTCGATCACGATGCTTTGTTATACTCAACCGAAGGCCTTTGTTATATTCGATCAGGGTCCTTTGTTATACTCGATCAAGGGACTTTGTTATACTCGATCAGGGGACTTTGTTAAACTCGTTGAGGGGGCTTTGTTTTCCTCGATCAAGGGACTTTGTTATACTCCATGAGGGTCTTTGTTATACTCCATCTGGGGCCTTTGTTATACTCGACCAGGGGACTTTGTTTTACTCGATAAGGGGACTTTGTTATACTCGATCATGGGCCTTTGTTATACTCAACCAGGGGACTTTGTTATTCTCGATCAGGGGAATTTCTTATACTCGACCAGGGGACTTTGTTATTCTCGATGAGGGGAATTTGTTATTCTCGACCTGACGACTTTGTTATACTCGATCAAGGGCCTTTGTTATACTCGACCAGAGGACTTTGTTATACTCGATGAGGGGAATTTATTTTACTTGAGCAGGGAACTTTGTTATACTCGATCAGGGGGCTTTGTTTATATCGACCAGCGGACTTTGTTATACTCCATCAGGGTCTTTGTTATACTCCATCCGGGGCCTTTGTTATACTCGGTCAGGGGACTTTGTTATACTCGATCAGGGGACTTTGTTATACTTGATCAGGAGACTTTGTAATATTCGATAAGGGGGCCTTTGTTATACTCGACCAGGGGCCTTTGTTATGCTCGATAAGGGGACTTTGTTATACTCGATCAGGGGCCTTTGTTATATTTGATCAGGGGACTTTGTTATACTCGACCAGGTCACTTTGTTATACTCGATCAGGGGGCTTTGATATACTCGATCAGGGGGCTTTGTTATACTCGATCAGGGGACTTTGTTATACTCGATGATTGGACTTTGTTATACTCGATTAGGGGACTTTTTTATACCCGACCAGGGTCCTTTGTTATGCTCGACCAGTGGCGTTTGTTATACTCGATCAGGGGACTTTCTTATATTCGAATAGGGGACTTTGTTATACTCAATGAGGGGCATTTGTTATACTCGCTCAAGGGCCTTTGCTATACTCGATCAGGGGACTTTGTTAGACTCGATTAGGGGCCTTTGTTATACTCGATCAGGGGACTTTGTTAGTCTCGACCAAGGGACTTTATTATACTCGATCACGGGCTTTTGTTATACTCGAACCAGGGGAATTTGTTATACTCGATCATGAGACCTTGTTATACTCGTTCTGGGCCTTTATTATGCTCGACCAGTGGGGTTTGATAAACTTGATCAAGGGACTTTCTTATACTCGATTAGGGGGCTTTTATACTCGACCAGGGTGCTTTGTTATGCTCGACCAGTGGCCTTTGTTATACTCGATCAGGAGGCTTTGTAATATTCGATTTGGGGACTTTGTTATACTCGACCAGGGGCCTTTATTATGGTCAACCAGGGGACTTTGTTATATTCAATCAATGGACTTTGTTATACTCGACCAGGGGACTTTCTTATACTTGATTTGGGGACTTTGTAATATTCGATCGGGGGGGTTTTGTTATACTCGACCAGGGGCCTTTGTTATGCTCGATAAGAGAACTTTGTTATACTTGATGAGGGGCCTTTGTTATACTCGATCAGTTGAATTTGTTATACTCGATCGGGGAACTTTGTTATACTCCATTAGGTTTTTTGTTATGCTCCATTACGGGCCTTTGTTATACTCAACCAGGGTATTTTGTTATACTCGATCAGGGGACTTTGTTATACTTGATCAGGGGACTATGTATTATTTGATCAGGGGGGCTTTGTTAAGCTCGACCAGGGGCCTTAGTTATGCTCGATAAGTGGACTTTGTTATACTCGATCAGGAGGCTTTGTTATACTCAACCGGGGGCGTTTGTCATACTCAATGAGGGGCCTTGGTTACACTCGACCAGGGGACTTTTTTATAGTCGATAAGGGACTTTGTTATACTCGACCAGGGAACTTTGTTATACTCGATGGGGGGACTTTGTTATACTCGATTAGGGGGCTTTGTTTTCCTCGATCAGGGGACTTTGTTATACTCGACCAGGGGACTTTGTTATACTCTACCAGGGGACTTTGTTATACTCAATCAGGGGACTTTGTTATACTCGACCAGGGGACTTTGTTATACTCGATAAGGAGACTTTGTTATACTCGATCAGGGACCTTTGTTATACTTGATCAATGGACTTTGTCATATTCGATTAGGGGACTTTGTTAGACTCGATGAGTGGCGTTTGTTATACTCGATGATGGGCCTTTGTTATATTCAATCATAGGCCATTCTTATACTCAACCAGGGGACTTTGTTATTCTCGATAAGGGGAATTTGTTATACTCGACCAGGGGACTTTGTTATACTCGATCAGGGAAATTTGTTATACTCGACCAAAGGACTTTGTTATACACGACCAGGGGACTTGGTTATACTCGATCAGAGGACTTTGTTATACTCGATCGGGGGACTTTGTTTTGCTCGATCGGAGGACTTTGTTATACTCGATCAGGGGACTTTGTTATACTCGGTCAGGGGCCTTTGTTATACTCGATCAAGGGCCTTTGTCATAATCGATCAGGGGACTTTGTTATACTTGATCAGGGGAATTTGTTATACTCGACCAGGGGACTTTGTTATACTTGATCAGGGGAATTTGTTATAATCGACCAGGGGACTTAGTTATACTCGATTAGGGAACATTACTATACTCGACCAGGGAACTTTGTTATACACGATCAGGGGATGTGTTATACTCGATCAGGGGATGTGTTATACTCGATTAGGGGACTTTGTTATACTCAGTTAGGAGGCTTTGTGATACACAACCAGGGGACTTTGTTATACTTGATCAGGGGACATTACTATACTCGACCAGGGAACTTTGTTATACACGATCAGGGGATTTGTTATACTCGATCAGGTGGTTTTGTTATACTCGACCAGGGGTCTTTGTTATACTCGATCAGGGGACTTTTTTATACTTGATCAGGGGACTTTGTATTGCTCGATCAGGGGGTCTTTGTTATGCTCGACCAGGGGCCTTTGTTATGCTTGATAAGAGGACTTTGTTATATGCGATCAGGGGACTTTGTTATTCTCGATCAGGGGCCTTGGTTATACTCGACCAGTGGACTTTGTTATACTCGACCAGGGGACTTTGTTATACTCGACTAGGGAACTTTGTTATACTTGATCAGGGGAATTTGTTATACTCGACCAGGGGACTTTGTTATACTCGATCAGGGGACTTTGTTATACTCGATCAGGGGCCTTTGTTATACTCGATCAAGTGCCTTTGTCATAATCGATCAGGGGACTTTGTTATACTAGATCAGGGGAATTTGTTATACTCGATCAGGGGACTTTGTTATACTCAGTTAGGAGGCTTTGTGATACACAACCAGGGGACTTTGTTATACTTGATCAGGGGACATTACTATACTCGACCAGGGAACTTTGTTATACACGATCAGGGGATTTGTTATACTCGATCAGGTGGTTTTTGTTATACTCGACCAGGGTCTTTGTTATACTCGATCAGGGGACTTTTTATACTTGATCAGGACTTTGTATTGCTCGATCAGGGTCTTTATTATCTTTCGACCAAGAGACGCTGTTATATGATAAAGGACTTTGTTATATATCACGATCAGGGGACTTTGTTATTCGATCCAGGGCATGCGTTTATACTCGACCAGTGGACTTTGTTATACTCGACCAGGGACTTTGTTATACTGTTAGGAACTTGTTATACTTGATCAGAATTTGTTATACTCGACCAGGGGACTTTGTTATACTCGATAAGGGGACTTTGTTATACTCGATCAGGGGACTTTGTTTATACTCGATCAGGGGCCTTTGTTATACTTTCGATCAAGGGCCTTTGTGCCGTATCGATCAGGGACTTTGTTATACTTGATCAGAAATTTGTTATACTCGATCAGGTGACTTTGTTATACTCGATGATTGGGCTTTGTTATACTCGATTAGGGGACTTTGTTATACTCGATGATTGAGCTTTGTTATACTCGATCAGGGAACTTTGTTATACTCGACCAGGGTCCTTTGTTATACTCGATGATTGGGCTTTGTTATACTCGTTAAGGGGACTTTGTTATACTCGATCAGGGGGCTTTGTTAAGCTCGACCAGGGGCCTTAGTTATGCTCGATAAGTGGACTTTGTTATACTCGATCAGGAGGCTTTGTTATACTCAACCGGGGGCGTTTGTCATACTCAATGAGGGGCTTTGGTTACACTCGACCAGGGGACTTTTTTATAGTCGATAAGGGACTTTGTTATTCTCGACCAGGGGACTTTGTTATACTCGATGGGGGGACTTTGTTATACTCGATCAGGGGGCTTTGTTTTCCTCGATCAGGGGAATTTGTTATACTCGACCAGGGGACTTTGTTATACTCAATCAGGGGACTTTGTTATACTCGACCAGGGGACTTTGTTATACTCGATAAGGAGACTTTGTAATACTCGATCAGGGGCCTTTGTTATACTTGATCAATGGACTTTGTCATATTCGATCAGGGGACTTTGTTAGACTCGATGAGTGGCGTTTGTTATACTCGATGAGGGGCCTTTGTTATATTCAATCATAGGCCATTCTTATACTCAACCAGGGGACTTTGTTATTCTCGATAAGGGGAATTTGTTATACTCGACCAGGGGACTTTGTTATACTCGATCAGGAAAATTTGTTATACTCGACCAAAGGACTTTGTTATACACGACCAGGGGACTTTGTTATACTCGATCAGAGAACTTTGTTATACTCGATCGGGGGACTTTGTTATACTCGATCAGGGGCCTTTGTTATACTCGATCAAGGGCCTTTGTCATAATCGATCAGGGGACTTTGTTATACTTGATCAGGGGAATTTGTTATACTCGACCAGGGGACTTTGTTATACTTGATCAGGGGAATTTGTTATAATCGACCAGGGGACTTTGTTATACTCGATTAGGGAACATTACTATACTCGACCAGGGAACTTTGTTATACACGATCAGGGGATGTGTTATACTCGATCAGGGGATGTGTTATACTCGATCAGGGGACTTCGTTATACTCAGTCAGGAGGCTTTGTGATACACAACCAGGGGACTTTGTTATACTTGATCAGGGGACATTACTATACTCGACCAGGGAACTTTGTTATACACGATCAGGGGATTTGTTATACTCGATCAGGTGGTTTTGTTATACTCGACCAGGGGTCTTTGTTATACTCGATCAGGGGACTTTGTTATACTTTTTAGGGGACTTTGTAATATTCGATCAGGGTCCTTTGTTATACTCGATAATTGGGCTTTGTTATACTCGATAAGGGGACTTTGTTATACTCGATCAGGGGACTTTGTTATGCTCGACCAGGGGGCTTTGCTATACTCGATCAGGGGACTTTGTTATACTCGATCAGGAACTTTATTGCCTGGTAATTGGGCTTTGTTATACTCGATGCAATTCCTTTGTTATGCTCGACAGTAGCCTTTGTTATATTTACAAATCAAAGGCTGTTATATTGACCCAGTAGCGCTGTTATACTCGATCAGGGCTTTGTTATATTCGATTGAGGGGACTGTGTTGCTCCTCATTAGGAACCTTTGTTATGGTCAACCAGGGGACTTTGTTATACTCGAACCAGGGGAATTTGTTATACTCGATCATGAGACTTTATTATACTCGATGAGGGCCTTTATTATACTCGACCAGGGGGCTTGATATACTCTATCCGGGGACTTTGTTATACTCGATCAGGGGGCTTTGTTATACTCGATCAGGGGACTTTGTTATACTCGATGATTGGGCTTTGTTATACTCGATCAAGGTCCTTTGTTATGCTCGACCAGTGGCCTTTGTTATATTCGATCAGGGGGCTTTGTTATATTCGATTAGGGGACTTTGTTATACTCGACCAGGGGACTTTGTTATACTCAATCATGGGCCATTGTTGTATTCAATCACGGGACTTTGTTATACTCGATCAGGGGGCTTTGTTATATTCGATTAGGGGACTTTGTTATACTCGACCAGGAACCTTTGTTATGGTCAACCAGGGGACTTTGTTATACTCGAACCAGGGGAATTTGTTATACTCGATCACGAGACTTTTTTATACTCGATCAGGGCCTTTATTATACTCGACCAGGGGGCTTGATATACTCTATCCGGGGAATTTGTTATACTCGATCAGGGGGCTTTGTTTTTTCTCCACCAGGGTGCTTTGTTATACTAGATCAGGGGACTTTGTTATACTCGATCAGGAGGCTTTGTTTTCCTCGATCAGGGGACATTTGTTATACTCAATCAGGGGACTTTGTTATACTTGATCAGGGTACTTTGTAATAATCGATCGAGGGGGCTTTGTTATTCTCCACCAGGGTGCTATGTTATACTCAATCAGGGGACTTTGTTATACTCGATCAGAGGGCTTTGTTTTCCTCGATCAGGGGACTTTGTTATACTCCATCAGGGTCTTTGTTATACTCCATCAGGGGTTTTTGTTATACTCGACCAGGGGACTTTGTTATACTCGATCAGGGGCGTTTGTTATTCTCGACCAGAGGAATTTGTTATACTCGACCAGAGGACTTTGTTATACTCGATGATTGGACTTTGTTATACTTGATCAAGGGGCTTTGATATACTCGATCAGGGGACTTTGTTATACTCGATCAGGGGACTTTGTTATACTCGATGATTGGACTTTGTTATACTCGATCAGGGGGCTTTGATATACTCGATCAGGGGGCTTTGTTATACTCGATCAGGGGACTTTGTTATACTCGACCAGGGTCCATTGTTATGCTCGACCAGTGGCCTTTGTTATACTCGATTATAGGACTTTGTTATACATGATCAGGGAACTTTGTTTTACTCGATCAGGGGACTTTTTTATTTTCGATCAGAGGACTTTGTTATACTCGATGAGGGGCCTTTATTATACTCAATCAGGGGGGTTGTTATACTCGATCAGGGACATTACTATACTTGACCAGGGAACTTTGTTATACACGATCAGGTGATATGTTATACTCGATCACGGGATGTGTTATACTCTATCAGGGGCTTTGTTATACTCGATCAAGAGGCTTTGTTATACTCAACGGGGGGCTTTGTTATTCTCGATCAGGGGCCTTTGTTATACTCGATCAGGGGACTTTGTTATATCGATGATTGGGCTTTGTTATACTCGATCAGGGTCCTTTGTTATGCTCGACCAGTGGCCTTTGTTATACTCGATCAGGGGGCTTTGTTATATTCGATTAGGGGACTTTGTTATACTCGACCAGGGGACTTTGTTATACTCAATCATGGGCCATTGTTATATTCAATCAGGGGACTTTGTTATACACGAACAGGGACCTTTGTTTTGGTCAACCAGGGGACTTTGTTATACTCGAACCAGGGGAATTTGTTATACTCGATCATGAGACTTTGTTATACTCGATCAGGGCCTTTATTATACTCGACCAGGGGGTTTGATATACTCTATCCGGGGACTTTGTTATACTCGGTAAGGGGGCTTTATTATACTCGATCAGGGGACTTTGTTATACTTGATCAGGGGACTTTGTTATACTCGATGAGGGGGCTTTGTTATTCTCCACCAGGGTGCTATGTTATACTCAATCAGGGGACTTTGTTATACTCGATCAGAGGGCTTTGTTTTCCTCGATCAGGGGACTTTGTTATACTCCATCAGGGTCTTTGTTATACTCCATCAGGGGTTTTTGTTATACTCGACCAGGGGACTTTGTTATACTCGATCAGGGGCGTTTGTTATTCTCGACCAGAGGACTTTGTTATACTCGACCAGAGGACTTTGTTATACTCGATGATTGGACTTTGTTATACTTGATCAAGGGGCTTTGATATACTCGATCAGGGGACTTTGTTATACTCGATCAGGGGACTTTGTTATACTCGATGATTGGACTTTGTTATACTCGATCAGGGGGCTTTGATATACCCGATCAGGGGGCTTTGTTATACTCGATCAGGGGACTTTGTTATACTCGACCAGGGTCCATTGTTATGCTCGACCAGTGGCCTTTGTTATACTCGATTATAGGACTTTGTTATACATGATCAGGGAACTTTGTTTTACTCGATCAGGGGACTTTTTTATTTTCGATCAGAGGACTTTGTTATACTCGATGAGGGGCCTTTATTATACTCAATCAGGGGGGTTGTTATACTCGATCAGGGACATTACTATACTTGACCAGGGAACTTTGTTATACACGATCAGGTGATATGTTATACTCGATCACGGGATGTGTTATACTCTATCAGGGGCTTTGTTATACTCGATCAAGAGGCTTTGTTATACTCAACGAGGGGCTTTGTTATACTCGATCAGGGGCCTTTGTTATGCTCGACCAGTGGCCTTTGTTATACTCGATCAGGGGGCTTTGTTATATTCGATTAGGGGACTTTGTTATACTCGACCAGGGGACTTTGTTATACTCAATCATGGGCCATTGTTATATTCAATCAGGGGACTTTGTTATACACGAACAGGGACCTTTGTTTTGGTCAACCAGGGGACTTTGTTATACTCGAACCAGGGGAATTTGTTATACTCGATCAAGAGACTTTGTTATACTCGATCAGGGCCTTTATTATACTCGACCAGGGTGTTTGATATACTCTATCCGGGTACTTTGTTATACTCGGTAAGGGGGCTTTATTATACTCGATCAGGGGACTTTGTTATACTTGATCAGGGGACTTTGTTATACTCGATGAGGGGGCTTTGTTATTCTCCACCAGGGTGCTTTGTTATACTCAATCAGGGGACTTTGTTATACTCGATCAGAGGGCTTTGTTTTCCTCGATCAGGGGACTTTGTTATACTCCATCAGGGTCTTTGCTATACTCCATTAGGGGCCTTTGTTATACTCCATCAGGGTCTTTGTTATACTCGGTCAGGGGACTTTGTTATACTTGATCAGGAGACTTTGCATTATTCGATCAGGGGAGCTTTGTTATGCTCGACCAGGGGCCTTTGTAATGCTCGATAAGGGGACTTTGTTATACTCGATGAGGAGGCTTTGTTATACTCAACAGGGGGCCTTTGTTATACTCGATCAGAGGCCTTGGGTATACTCGACCAAAGGACTTTGTTATACTCGATCAGGGGAATTTGTTATACTCGACAAGGGGACATTGTTATACTCGATAAGGGGACTTTGTTATACTCGATCACGTGGCTTTGTTTTCCTTGATCAGGGGTCTTTGTTATACTCCATCAGGGTCTTTGTTATACTCCATCAGGGGCCTTTGTTATACTCGACCAGGGGACTTTGTTATACTCGATCAGGGGACATTGTTATACTTGATCACTGGACTTTGTAATATTCGATCAGGGGGACTTTGTTATACTCGACCAAGGGCCTTTGTTATGCTCGATAAGGGGACTTTGTTATACTCGATCAGGGGCCTTTGTTATTCTCGATCAGGGGACTTTGTTTTTCTCGACCAGGGGACTTTGTTATACACGATTAGGGGACTTTGTTATACAAGATCAGGGGAATTTGTTATACTCGACCAGGGGTCTTTGTTATACTCGATCAGAGGACTTTGTTATACTCGATCGGGGGACTTTGTTATACTCTATCAGGGGACTTTGTTATGCTCGATCAGAGGACTTTGTATTATTCGATTGGGGGGGGTTTGTTATGCTCGACGAGGGGCCTTTGTTATGCTCGATAAGGGGACTTTGTTATATTCGATCAGAGGACTTTGTTATTATCGATCAGGGGCCTTGGTTATACTCGACCAGGGGACTTTGTTATACTCGACCAGGGGACTTTGTTATACTAGATCAGGGGACTTTGCTATACTAGATCAGGGGCCTTTATTATATTCGACCAGGGGACTTTGTTATACTCGATTTGGGGACTTTGTTATACTCGATCAGGGGCCTTTGTTATACTCGAACAGGCGACTTATGTTATACTCGATCAGGGGACTTTGTTATACTCGATGAGGGGGCTTTGATATACTCAATCAATGGAATTTGTTGTACTCGATCAAGGGACTTTGTTATACTCGATGATTGGGCTTTGTTATACTCGATCAGGGGACTTTGTTATGCTCGACATGGGTCCTTTGTTATGCTTGACCAGTGGCCTTTGTTATACTCGATTATAGGACTTTGTTATACACTATCAGGGGACTTTGTTTTACTCGGTCAGGGGACTTTTTTATATTTGATCAGAGGACTTTGTTATACTCAATGAGGGGCCTTTATTATACTCGATCAGGGGTTTTGTTATACTCGACCAGGGAACTTTGTTATACACGATCAGGGGATATGTTATTCTCGATCAGGGGATGTGTTATACTCGATCAGGGGACTTTGTTATACTCGATAAGGTGACTTTGTTATACTCGACCATGGGACTTTGTTATACTCGACGAGGGGACTTTGTTATACACGATCAGGGGACTTTTTTATACTCGATCAGAGGACTTTGTTATACTCGATCTGTGGACTTTGTTATACTCGACCAGGGGACTTTGTTATACTCGATCAGGGGGGTTGTTATACTCGATGAGGGACATTACTATACTTGACCAGGGAACTTTGTTATACACGATCAGGTGATATGTTATACTTGATTACGGGATGTGTTATACTCTATCAGGGGGTTTGTTATACTCGATCAAGAGGCTTTGTTATACTCAACGGGGGGCTTTGTTATACTCGATCAGGGGCCTTTGTTATACTCGATCAGGGGACTTTGTTATATCGATGATTGGGCTTTGTTATACTCGATCAGGGTCCTTTGTTATGCTCGACCAGTGGCCTTTGTTATACTCGATAAGGGGGCTTTGTTATATTCGATTAGGGGACTTTGTTATACTCGACCAGGGGACTTTGTTATACTCAATTATGGGCCATTGTTATATCTGGGACTTTGTTATACCTGAACATCAGGACCTTTGTTTCTGGTCAACTAGGACTTATACCTTGAACTAGGGGAATTTGTTATACCGATCATGAGGCTTGTTATGCTCGATCAGGCCTTTTATTATACTGTAATTTCAGGGGGTTTTGATATAATTTCATCCGGGGACTTTATACTCGGTAAGGGGGCTTTATTATACTCGATCAGGGGACTTTGTTATACTCGATCAGGGGACTTTGTTATACTCGATCAGGGGGCTTTGTTATTCTCCACCAGGGTGCTTTGTTATACTCAATCAGGGGACTTTGTTATACTCGATCAGAGGGCTTTGTTTTCCTCGATCAGGAGACTTTGTTATACTCCATCAGGGTCTTTGTTATACTCCATTAGGGGGCCTTTGTTATACTCCATCAGGGTCTTTGTTATACTCGGTCAGGGGACTTTTTTATACTTGGTCAGGAGACTTTGCATTATTCAATCAGGGGGGCTTTGTTATACTCCATTAGGGGCCTTTGTTATACTCCATCAGGGTCTTTGTTATACTCGGTCAGGGGACTTTGTTATACTTGATCAGGAGACTTTGCATTATTCGATCAGGTGGGCTTTGTTATGCTCGACCAGGGGCCTTTGTAATGCTCGATAAGGGGACTTTGTTATACTCGATCAGGAGGCTTTGTTACACTCAACAGGGGGCCTTTGTTATACTCGATCAGGGGCCTTGGTTATACTCGACCAAAGGACTTTGTTATACTCGATCAGGGGAATTTGTTATACTCGACAAGGGGACATTGTTATACTCGATAAGGGGACTTTGTTATACTCGATCACGGGGCTTTGTTTTCCTTGATCAGGGGTCTTTGTTATACTCCATCAGGGTCTTTGTTATACTCCATCAAGGGCCTTTGTTATACTCGACCAGGGGACTTTGTTATACTCGATCAGGGGACATTGTTATACTTGATCACTGGACTTTGTAATATTCGATCAGGGGGACTTTGTTATACTCGACCAGGGGCCTTTGTTATGCTCGATAAGGGGACTTTGTTATACTCGGTCAGGGGCCTTTGTTATTCTCGATCAGGGGACTTTGTTTTACTCGACCAGGGGCCTTTGTTATACACGATTTGGGGACTTTGTTATACTAGATCAGGGGAATTTGTTATACTCGACCAGGGGACTTTGTTATACTCGATCAGAGGACTTTGTTATACTCGATCGGGGGACTTTGTTATACTCTATCAGGGGACTTTGTTATGCTCGATCAGAGGACTTTGTATTATTCGATTAGGGGGGGTTTGTTATGCTCGACCAGGGGCCTTTGTTATGCTCGATAAGGGGACTTTGTTATATTCGATCAGAGGACTTTGTTATTATCGATCAGGGGCCTTGGTTATTCTCGATCAGGGGACTTTGTTTTACTCGACCAGGGGACTTTGTTATACACGATTAGGGGACTTTGTTATACTAGATCAGGGGAATTTGTTATACTCGACCAGGGGACTTTGTTATACTCGATGAGAGGACTTTGTTATACTCGATCGGGGGACTTTGTTATACTCTATCAGGGGACTTTGTTATGCTCGATCAGAGGACTTTGTATTATTCGATTAGGGGGGGTTTGTTATGCTCGACCAGGGGCCTTTGTTATGCTCGATAAGGGGACTTTGTTATATTCGATCAGAGGACTCTGTTATTATCGATCAGGGGCCTTGGTTATACTCGACCAGGGGACTTTGTTATACTCGACCAGGGGACTTTGTTATACTAGATCAGGGGACTTTGCTATACTAGATCAGGGGCCTTTATTATATTTGACCAGGGGACTTTGTTATACTCGATTTGGGGACTTTGTTATACTCGATCAGGGGCCTTTGTTATACTCGAACAGGCGACTTATGTTATACTCGATCAGGGGACTTTGTTATACTCGATGAGGGGGCTTTGATATACTCAATCAGGGGAATTTGTTGTACTCGATCAAGGGACTTTGTTATACTCGATGATTGGGCTTTGTTATACTCGATCAGGGGACTTTGTTATGCTCGACATGGGTCCTTTGTTATGCTTGACCAGTGGCCTTTGTTATACTCGATTATAGGACTTTGTTATACACTATCAGGGGACTTTGTTTTACTCGATCAGGGGACTTTTTTATATTTGATCAGAGGACTTTGTTATACTCAATGAGGGGCCTTTATTATACTCGATCAGGGGTTTTGTTATACACGACCAGGGAATTTGTTATACACGATCAGGGGATATGTTATTCTCGATCAGGGGATGTGTTATACTCGATCAGGGGACTTTGTTATACTCGATCAGGAGGCTTTGTTATACTCGATAAGGTGACTTTGTTATACTCGACCATGGGACTTTTTTATACTCGATCAGAGGACTTTGTTATACTCGATCTGTGGACTTTGTTATACTCGACCAGGGGACTTTGTTATACTCGATCAGGGGGGTTGTTATACTCGATGAGGGACATTACTATACTTGACCAGGGAACTTTGTTATACACGATCAGGTGATATGTTATACTCGATCAGGGGACTTTGTTATATCGATGATTGGGCTTTGTTATACTCGATCAGGGTCCTTTGTTATGCTCGACCAGTGGCCTTTGTTATACTCGATCAGGGGGCTTTGTTATATTCGATTAGGGGACTTTGTTATACTCGACCAGGGGACTTTGTTATACTCAATTATGGGCCATTGTTATATTCAATCAGGGAATTGTTATACTCGAACAGGGACCTTTGTTTTGGTCAACCAGGGGACTTTGTTATACTCGAACCAGGGGAATTTGTTATACTCGATCATGAGACTTTGTTATACTCGATCAGGGCCTTTATTATACTCGACCAGGAGGTTCGATATACTCTATCCGGGGACTTTGTTATACTCGGTAAGGGGGCTTTATTATACTCGATCAGGGGACTTTGTTATACTCGATCAGGGGACTTTGTTATACTCGATCAGGGGGCTTTGTTATTCTCCACCAGGGTGCTTTGTTATACTCAATCAGGGGACTTTGTTATACTCGATCAGAGGGCTTTGTTTTCCTCGATCAGGGGACTTTGTTATACTCCATCAGGGTCTTTGTTATACTCCATTAGGGGCCTTTGTTATACTCCATCAGGGTCTTTGTTATACTCGGTCAGGGGACTTTTTTATACTTGATCAGGAGACTTTGCATTATTCGATCAGGGGGGCTTTGTTATACTCCATTAGGGGCCTTTGTTATACTCCATCAGGGTCTTTGTTATACTCGGTCAGGGGACTTTGTTATACTTGATCAGGAGACTTTGCATTATTCGATCAGGGGGGCTTTGTTATGCTCGACCAGGGGCCTTTGTAATGCTCGATAAGGGGACTTTGTTATACTCGATCAGGAGGCTTTGTTACACTCAACAGGGGGCCTTTGTTATACTCGATCAGGGGCCTTGGTTATACTCGACCAAAGGACTTTGTTATACTCGATCAGGGGAATTTGGTATACTCGACAAGGGGACATTGTTATACTCGATAAGGGGACTTTGTTATACTCGATCACGGGGCTTTGTTTTCCTTGATCAGGGGTCTTTGTTATACTCCATCAGGGTCTTTGTTATACTCCATCAAGGGCCTTTGTTATACTCGACCAGGGGACTTTGTTATACTCGATCAGGGGACATTGTTATACTTGATCACTGGACTTTGTAATATTCGATCAGGGGGGCTTTGTTATACTCGACCAGGGGCCTTTGTTATGCTCGATAAGGGGACTTTGTTATACTCGATCAGGGGCCTTTGTTATTCTCGATCAGGGGACTTTGTTTTACTCGACCAGGGGACTTTGTTATACACGATCAGGGAACTTTGTTATACTAGATCAGGGGAATTTGTTATACTCGACCAGGGGACTTTGTTATACTCGATCAGAGGACTTTGTTATACTCGATCGGGGGACTTTGTTATACTCTATCAGGGGACTTTGTTATACACGATCAGAGGACTTTGTATTATTCGATCAGCGTTGGTTTGTTATGCTCGACCAGGGGCCTTTGTTATGCTCGATAAGAGGACTTTGTTATATTCGATCAGAGGACTATGTTATTCTCGATCAGGGGCCTTGGTTATACTCGACCAGGGGACTTTGTTATACTCGACCAGAGGCCTTTGTTATGCTCGATAAGGGGACTTTGTTATACTCGATCAGGGGGCCTTTGTTATTCTCGATAAGGGGACTTTGTTTTACTCGACCAGGGGACTTTGTTATACACGATTAGGGGACTTTGTTATACTAGATCAGGGGAATTTGTTATACTCGACCAGGGGACTTTGTTATACTCGATCAGAGGACTTTGTTATACTCGATCGGGGGACTTTGTTATACTCTATCAGGGGACTTTGTTATGCTCGATCAGAGGACTTTGTATTATTCGATTAGGGGGGGTTTGTTATGCTCGACCAGGGGCCTTTGTTATGCTCGATAAGGGGACTTTGTTATATTCGATCAGAGGACTTTGTTATTATCGATCAGGGGCCTTGGTTATACTCGACCAGGGGACTTTGTTATACTCGACCAGGGGACTTTGTTATACTAGATCAGGGGACTTTGCTATACTAGATCAGGGGCCTTTATTATATTCGACCAGGGGACTTTGTTATACTCGATTTGGGGACTTTGTTATACTCGATCAGGGGCCTTTGTTATACTCGAACAGGCGACTTATGTTATACTCGATCAGGGGACTTTGTTATACTCGATGAGGGGGCTTTGATATACTCAATCAGGGGAATTTGTTATACTCGATCAAGGGACTTTGTTATACTCGATGATTGGGCTTTGTTATACTCGATCAGGGGACTTTGTTATGCTCGACATGGGTCCTTTGTTATGCTTGACCAGTGGCCTTTGTTATACTCGATTATAGGACTTTGTTATACACTATCAGGGGACTTTGTTTTACTCGATCAGGGGACTTTTTTATATTCGATCAGAGGACTTTGTTATACTCAATGAGGGGCCTTTATTATACTCGATCAGGGGTTTTGTTATACTCGACCAGGGAACTTTGTTATACACGATCAGGGGATATGTTATTCTCGATCAGGGGATGTGTTATACTCGATCAGGGGACTTTGTTATACTCGATAAGGTGACTTTGTTATACTCGACCATGGGACTTTGTTATACTCGACGAGGGGACTTTGTTATACACGATCAGGGGACTTTTTTATACTCGATCAGAGGACTTTGTTATACTCGATCTGTGGACTTTGTTATACTCGACCAGGGGACTTTGTTATACTCGATCAGGGGGGTTGTTATACTCGATGAGGGACATTACTATACTTGACCAGGGAACTTTGTTATACACGATCAGGTGATATGTTATACTCGATTACGGGATGTGTTATACTCTATCAGGGGCTTTGTTATACTCGATCAAGAGGCTTTGTTATACTCAACGGGGGGCTTTGTTATACTCGATCAGGGGCCATTGTTATACTCGATCAGGGGACTTTGTTATATCGATGATTGGGCTTTGTTATACTCGATCAGGGTCCTTTGTTATGCTCGATCAGTGGCCTTTGTTATACTCGATCAGGGGGCTTTGTTATATTCGATTAGGGGACTTTGTTATACTCGACCAGGGGACTTTGTTATACTCAATTATGGGCCATTGTTATATTCAATCAGGGACTTTGTTATACTCGAACAGGGACCTTTGTTTTGGTCAACCAGGGGACTTTGTTATACTCGAACCAGGGGAATTTGTTATACTCGATCATGAGACTTTGTTATACTCGATCAGGGCCTTTATTATACTCGACCAGGGGGTTTGATATACTCTATCCGGGGACTTTGTTATACTCGGTAAGGGGGCTTTATTATACTCGATCAGGGGACTTTGTTATACTCGATCAGGGGACTTTGTTATACTCGATCAGGGGGCTTTGTTATTCTCCAAAAGGGTGCTTTGTTATACTCAATCAGGGGACTTTGTTATACTCGATCAGAGGGCTTTGTTTTCCTCGATCAGGGGACTTTGTTATACTCCATCAGGGTCTTTGTTATACTCCATTAGGGGCCTTTGTTATACTCCATCAGGGTCTTTGTTATACTCGGTCAGGGGAGTTTTTTATACTTGATCAGGAGACTTTGCATTATTCGATCAGGGGGGCTTTGTTATACTCCATTAGGGGCCTTTGTTATACTCCATCAGGGTCTTTGTTATACTCGGTCAGGGGACTTTGTTATACTTGATCAGGAGACTTTGCATTATTCGATCAGGGGGCTTTGTTATGCTCGACCAGGGGCCTTTGTAATGCTCGATAAGGGGACTTTGTTATACTCGATCAGGAGGCTTTGTTACACTCAACAGGGGGCCTTTGTTATACTCGATCAGGGGCCTTGGTTATACTCGACCAAAGGACTTTGTTATACTCGATCAGGGGAATTTGTTATACTCGACAAGGGGACATTGTTATACTCGATAAGGGGACTTTGTTATACTCGATCACGGGGCTTTGTTTTCCTTGATCAGGGGTCTTTGTTATACTCCATCAGGGTCTTTGTTATACTCCATCAGGGCCTTTGTTATACTCGACCAGGGGACTTTGTTATACTCGATCAGGGGACATTGTTATACTTGATCACTGGACTTTGTAATATTCGATCAGGGGGCTTTGTTATACTCGCATCAGGGGCCTTTTGTTATTTTATAAGGACTTTATACCATCAGGGCTCGTTATTCTCTCAATTAGGGGACTTTTGTTTTACTTCCGGACCAGGGACTTTTGTTATATTAATGATCAGGACTTGTTATACTAGATCAGGGTAATTGGTTATAATTGCATCAGGGACTTTTGTTATACTCGATCAGAGGACTCTTGTTATACTCTCGATCGGGGGACTTGTTTTACTCTTATCAGGGACTTTGTTATACCTGACCAGAGTGACTTGTATTATCTGATCAGGGGGCTTGTTATGTCGACCAGGGGCCTTTGTTATGCTCGATAAGAGGACTTTGTTATATTCGATCAGAGGACTATGTTATTCTCGATCAGGGGCCTTGGTTATACTCGACCAGGGGACTTTGTTATACTCGACCAGGGGACTTTGTTATACTCGATCAAGGGAATTTGTAATACTCGACCAGGGGACTTTGTTATACTCGATAAGGGGACTTTGTTATGCTCGATCAGGGGCCTTGGTTATACTCGACCAAAGGACTTTGTTATACTCGACCAGGGGACTTTGTTATACTCGATCTGGGGACTCTGTTGTACATGATCACTGGACTTTGCAATATTAGATCAGGGGGGCTTTGTTATACTCGACCAGGGGCCTTTCTTATGCTCGATAAGGGGACTTTGTTATATTCGATCAGGGTACTTTGTTATACTCGATCAGGGGCCTTTGTTATGCTCGACCAGAGGACTTTGTTATACTCGATCCGGGGACTTTCTTATACTCGATCAGGGGGCTTTGATATACTCGATCAGGGGACTTTGTTATACTCGACCAGGGGGCTTTGTTATATTCGAATAGGGGACTTTGTTATACTCGACCAGGGGCCTTTGTTATGGTCAACCAGGGGACTTTGTTATACTCAATCAGGGGACTTTGTTATACTCGATCAGAAAGCTTTGTTTTCCTCGACCAGGGGACTTTGTTATACTCGATTAGGGGACTTTGTTATACTCGATGATTGGGCTTTGTTTTACTTGATCAAGGGCCTTTGTCATAATCGATCAGGGGACTTTGTTAGACTCGATGAGGGGCCTTTGTTAGACTCGATGAGGGGCCTTTGTTATACTCGATGAGGGGCCTTTGTTATACTCAATCATGGGCCATTGTTATATTCAACCAGGGACTTTGTTATACTCGATCAGGGGGCTTTGTTATATTCGATTAGGGGACTTTGTTATACTCGATGAGGGGCATTTGTTATACTCGATCAGGAGGCTTTGTGTTCCTCGATCAGGGGACTTTGTTATACTCCATCATGGTCTTTGTTATACTCCATCAGGGGGCCTTTGTTATACTCGACCAGGGGACTTTGTTATACTCAATCAGGGGACTTTGTTATACGTGATTAGGGTACTTTGTAATATTCGATCAGGGGGCTTTGTTATGCTCGACCAGGGGCCTTTGTTATGCTCGATAAGGGGACTTTGTTATACTCGATCAGGGGCCTTTGTTATACACGATTAGGGGACATTACTATACTCGACCAGGGAACTTTGTTATACACGAACAGGGGATATGTTATACTTGATCAGGGATGTGTTATACTCGATGAGGGGACTTTGTTATACTCGATCAGGGGCGTTTGTTATTCTCGACCAGAGGACTTTGTTATACTCGACCAGAGGACTTTGTTATACTCGATGATTGGAGTTTGTTATACTCGATCAGAGGGCTTTGATATACTCGAACAGGGGACTTTGTTATACTCGATCAGGGGAATTTGTTATACTCGATCAGGGGGCTTTGTTTTCCTTGATCAGGGTCTTTGTTATACTCCATCATGGACTTTGTTATACTCGATCAGGGGCCTTTGTTATTCTCGACGAGAGGACTTTGTTATACTCGACCAGAGGACTTTGTTATACTCGATGATTGGACTTTGTTATACTCGATCAGGGGGCTTTGATATACTCGATCAGGGGACTTTGTTACACTCGATCAGGGGACTTTGTTATACTCGATGATTGGACTTTGTTATACTCGATCAGGGGGCTTTGATATACTCGATCAGGGGACTTTGTTATACTCGAACCATGACAATTTGTTATACTCGATCATGAGACTTTGTTATACTCGATCAGGGCCTTTATTATACTCGACCAGGGGGTTTGATATACTCTATCCGGGGACTTTGTTATACTCGGTAAGGGGGCTTTATTATACTCGATCAGGGGACTTTGTTATACTCGGTCAGGGCACTTTGTTATACTCGATCAGGGGGCTTTGTTTTCCACGACCAGGGGACTTTGGTATACTCGACCAGGGGACTTTGCTAGACTCGATGAGGAGCCTTTGTTATACTCGATGAGAGGCCTTTGTTATACTCAATCATGAGCCATTGTTATATTCAACCAGGGGACTTTGTTATACTCGATCGGGGGGTTTTGTTATATTCGATTAGGGGACTTTGTTATACTCGATGAGGGGCATTTGTTATACTCGATCAAGGGCCTTTGCTATACTCGATTAGGGGACTTTCTTACACTCGATTAGGGGCCTTTGTTATTTTCGATCAGGGGACTTCGTTATACCTGATGAGGGGGCTTTGTTATACTCGACCTGGGGCCTTTGTTACGCTCGATTCGGGGACTTTGTTATGCTCGATCAGGGGACTTTGTTATACTATATCAGGGGCTTTATTATACTTGACCAGGGGGGTTTGATATACTCGATCAGGTTACTTTGTTATACTCGGTAAGGGGGCTTTATTATACTCGATCAGGGGACTTTGTTATACTCGATTAGGGGACTTTGTTATACTCGATCAGGGGGCTTTGTTATACTCGATCAGGGGGCTTTGTTTTCCTCGATCAGGGGACCTTGTTATACTCCATCATGGTCTTTGTTATACTCCATCAGGTGCCTTTGTTATACTTGACAAGGGGACTTTTTTATACTCGATCAGGGGACTTTGTTATACTTGATCAGGGGGCTTTGTTTTCCTCGATCAGGTGACTTTGTTATACTCCATCAGGCGTCTTTGTTATTCTCCATTAGGGGCCTTTGTTATACTCCATCAGGGTCTTTGTTATACTCCATTAGAGGCCTTTGTTATACTCAAACAGGGGACTTTGTTTTACTCGATCAGGGGACTTTGTTATACTTGATTAGGGGACTTTGTATTATTCGATCACGGAGGGCTTTGTTATGCTCGCCCAGGGGCCTTTGTTATGATCGATAAGGGGACTTTGTTATACTCGATGAGGAGGCTTTGTTATACTCAACCGGGGGCCTTTGTTATACTCGACCAGGGGACTTTGTTATACTCGATAAGGGGACTTTGTTATACTCGATCAAGGGAATTTGTTATACTCGACCAGGGGACTTTGTTATACTCGATAAGGGGACTTTGTTATACTCGATCAGGGGACTTTGTTATACTCGATTAAGGGCCTTTGTTATACTCGATCAAGGGCCTTTGTCATACTCAATCAGAGGATTTGTTAGACTCGATGAGGGGTCTTTGTTATAGTCGATGAGGGGCCTTTTTTATACTCAATCATGGGCCTTTGTTATACTCAACCAGGGAACTTTGTTATACTCGATCATGGGAATTTGTTATACTCGACCAGGGGATTTTGCTATATTTGATCAGGGGAATTTGTTATACTCGACCAGGGGACTTTGTTATACGCAATGAAGGGACTTTGTTATACTCGACCAGGGGACTTTGATTTACTCGATGAGGGGACTTTTTATATTCGATCAGGGGTCTTTGTTATACTCGATCAGGTGCCTTTATTATACTTGATCAGGGGACTTTGTTATACTCGATGAGGGGTCTTTGTTATACTCGATCAGGGGACATTACTATACTAGACCAGGGAACTTTGTTATACTCGATCAGGTGATATGTTATACTCGATCAGGGGATGAGTTATACTCGATCAGGGGACTTTGTTATACTCGATCAAGAGATTTTGTAATAATCAACCGGGGTCCTTTGTTATACTCGATCAGGGGCCTTTGTTATACTCTATCAAGGGACTTTGTTATACTCGACCATGGGACTTTGTTATACTAGATCAGGAGACTTTGCTATACTCCATCAGGGGCCTTTGTTATACTCGACCAGGGGACTTTGTAATATTCGATCAGGGGGACTTTGTTATACTCGACCAGGGGCCTTTGTTATGCTCGATAAGGGGACTTTGTTATACTCGATCAGGGGCCTTTGTTATTCTCGATCAGGGGACTTTGTTTTACTCGACCAGGGGCCTTTGTTATACTCAATTATGGGCCATTGTTATATTCAATCAGGGAATTGTTATACTCGAACAGGGACCTTTGTTTTGGTCAACCAGGGGACTTTGTTATACTCGAACCAGGGGAATTTGTTATACTCGATCATGAGACTTTGTTATACTCGATCAGGGCCTTTATTATACTCGACCAGGGGGTTTGATATACTCTATCCGGGGACTTTGTTATACTCGGTAAGGGGGCTTTATTATACTCGATCAGGGGACTTTGTTATACTCGATCATGGGACTTTGTTATACTCGATCAGGGGGCTTTGTTATTCTCCACCAGGGTGCTTTGTTATACTCAATCAGGGGACTTTGTTATACTCGATCAGAGGGATTTGTTTTCCTCGATCAGGGGAATTTGTTATACTCCATCAGGGTCTTTGTTATACTCCATTAGGGGCCTTTGTTATACTCCATCAGGGTCTTTGTTATACTCGGTCAGGGGACTTTTTTATACTTGATGAGGAGACTTTGCATTATTCGATCAGGGGGGCTTTGTTATACTCCATTAGGGGCCTTTGTTATACTCCATCAGGGTCTTTGTTATACTCGGTCAGGGGACTTTGTTATACTTGATCAGGAGACTTTGCATTATTCGATCAGGAGGGGCTTTGTTATGCTCGACCAAGGGCCTTTGTAATGCTCGATAAGGGGACTTTGTTATACTCGATCAGGAGGCTTTGTTACACTCAACAGGGGGCCTTTGTTATACTCGATCAGGGGCCTTGGTTATACTCGACCAATGGACTTTGTTATACTCGATCAGGGGAATTTGTTATACTCGACAAGGGGATATTGTTATAACAATGTCCCCTGGTCGAGTATAACAAAGTCCCCTGGTCGAGTATAACAAAGTCCCCTGGTCGAGTATAACCAAGGCCCCTGATCGAGAATTACAAAGTCCCCTGATCAAGTATAACAAAGTCCCTTCATCGAATATAACAAAGTCCCCTGGTCGAGTATAACAAAGTTCCCTGGTCGTGTATAACAAAGCCCCCGGTTGAGTATAACAAAGCCTCCTAATAAACAAACGTGATCGAGATCACATCCCTTGATTCTAACATCGTAGAGGTCAGTAGCCCTGGTCGAGTATACTAATGTCCCCTGATCGAGTATAAGGGGACTTTGTTATACTCGATCAGGGGGCTTTGTTATACACGATTAGAGGACATTACTATACTCGACCAGGGAACTTTGTTATACACGAACAGGGGATATGTTATACTTGATCAGGGGATGTGTTATACTCGATGAGGGGACTTTATTATACTCGATCAGGGGGTTTGTTTTCCTTGATCAGGGGTCTTTGTTATACTCCATCAGGGTCTTTGTTATACTCCATCAGGGGTTTTTGTTATACTCGATCAGGGGCGTTTGTTATTCTCGACCAGAGGACTTTGTTATACTCGACCAGAGGACTTCGTTATACTCGATGATTGGAGTTTGTTATACTCGATCAGAGGGCTTTGAAATACTCGAACAGGGGACTTTGTTATACTCGATCAGGGGAATTTGTTATACTCGATCAGGGGGCTTTGTTTTCGTTGATCAGGGGTCTTTGTTATACGCCATCATGGACTTTGTTATACTCGATCAGGGGCCTTTGTTATTCTCGACGAGAGGACTTTGTTATACTCGACCAGAGGACTTTGTTATACTCGATGATTGGACTTTGTTATACTCGATCAGGGGGCTTTGATATACTCGATCAGGGGACTTTGTTATACTCGATCAGGGGACTTTGTTATACTCGATGATTGGACTTTGTTATACTCGATCAGGGGGCTTTGATATACTCGATCAGGGGGCTTTGTTATACTCGATCAGGGGACTTTGTTATACTCGACCAGGGTCCATTGTTATGCTCGACCAGTGGCCTTTGTTATACTCGATTATAGGAATTTGTTATACATGATCAGGGAACTTTGATTTACTCGATCAGGGGACTTTTTTATTTTCTATCAGAGGACTTTGTTATACTCGATGAGGGGCCTTTATTATACTCGATCAGGGGGGTTGTTATACTCGATCAGGGACATTACTATACTTGACCAGGGAACTTTGTTATACACGATCAGGTGATATGTTATACTCGATCACGGGATGTGTTATACTCTATCAGGGGCTTTGTTATACTCGATCAAGAGGCTTTGTTATACTCAACGGGGGGCTTTGTTATACTCGATCAGGGGCCTTTGTTATACTCGATCAGGGGACTTTGTTATATCAATGATTGGGCTTTGTTATACTCGATGAGGGACCTTTGTTATGCTCGACCAGTGGCCTTTGTTATACTCGATCAGGGGGCTTTGTTATATTCGATTAGGGGACTTTGTTATACTCGACCAGGGGACTTTGTTATACTCAATCATGGGCCATTGTTATATTCAATCAGGGGACTTTGTTATACACGAACAGGGACCTTTGTTTTGGTCAACCAGGGGACTTTTTTATACTCGAACCAGGGGAATTTGTTATACTCGATCATGAGACTTTGTTATACTCGATCAGGGCCTTTATTATACTCGACCAGGGTTTGATATAATTTCTATCCGGGGACTTTGTTATACTCGGTAAGGGGGCTTTATTATACTCGATCAGGGGACTTTGTTATACTCGATCAGGGGACTTTGTTATACTCGATCAGGGGGCTTTGTTATTCTCCACCAGGGTGCTTTGTTATACTCAATCAGGGGACTTTGTTATACTCGATCAGAGGGCTTTGTTTTCCTCGATCAGGGGACTTTGTTATACTCCATCAGGGTCTTTGTTATACTCCATTAGGGGCCTTTGTTATACTCCATCAGGGTCTTTGTTATACTCGGTCAGGGGACTTTGTTATACTTGATCAGGAGACTTTGCATTATTCGATCAGGGGAGCTTTGTTATGCTCGACCAGGGGCCTTTGTAATGCTCGATAAGGGGACTATGTTATACTCGATGAGGAGGCTTTGTTATACTCAACAGGGGGCCTTTGTTATACTCGATCAGGGGCCTTGGTTATACTCGACCAAAGGACTTTGTTATACTCGATCAGGGGAATTTATTATACTCGACAAGGGGACATTGTTATACTCGATAAGGGGACTTTGTTATACTCGATCACGGGGCTTTGTTTTCCTTGATCAGGGGTCTTTGTTATACTCCATCAGGGTCTTTTTTTGTTATACCCATCAGGGGCCTTTATATACTCGACCAGGGACTTTGTTATACCTTCGGGATCAGGGACATTGTTATAATGGATCACTGGACTTTGTATTGTCTGATCAGGACTTTGTTATACTCGACCAGGGCCTTGTTATGCTCGATAAGGGAC
>NW_024742210.1:0-17428 GCF_018991925.1 Homarus americanus
CTCCCAGACAGAAAGGGTGTTACATGTAAGGGTAGGAGGTGCGGCGTGAATTGTCGACACAAAACGGGAGGGGGGGGGTGGGTTTCCTGAGCTGTATATACCTCTGCACTGCTTTAATTGCGTTCTCGATCGTAGTTATCCCGCTTGCCTCCATGTACGTACGCATCTCGCCGGGTAAGCCAGACAGAAAGTAAGAGAGTACTAGCTCAGGTGGGAAGAATTGTGGGTGATTCACTCTCGCCATCTTCACAGCACTCCCTATGCATGATAGGTAAATACCCCACACACAACGCTTCCGTGACGCCTGCTGGACCACCACTCCACGACCCCCTGACGGAGACACGATGATCCTCCCAATACTGGCCAGATATTTTGTAAATAATATTGATTATGTGTGAAAGGAACATCCTTCCTTCCTTAGGCTTTAGTAAGCCCCTTTATAATATTTATACTGTATATACTTTTCACACTTGCCAGATGATTCTGGTGTCATTGTACAGGGGTACCTAGTGACAGCACTAGGATCCCGCTTCCTCTATCAAGGAATAAACAATTGAAATTGAAATTGAATTGATAGGTAAACATTTAGTGATGAACACTCCTCTAGCTTAATATTAGCTAAACGTGTCGTGTGATCTTGTAATGAGTCACTCTGGCTGTAAATTTCCCGTAATCCGTTCGCGAACGTGTCCCACGTGGTAGCATTCTTTACTGTCGGGTGAAATCCTAGCACACCTTTCCCGTCACCGCCCAATCGCATACGTGCCGTCCTAAGGCGGCATTCCTCGTATTCCTGAAGGGATTCCGGGAACGCACTTTCAATGTCTCCTAACCACTGTTCCAGCCTATCGGCTGATGTCGCAGGGTCACGGCCATCGCCCTCAAACATGGGTATCTGACTGATTACTTGTGCCGCACTACTCGCTGAGACAGACGTCAGGAAGGGGTCTGGCATGCTGTAGGAGTTGGGAGGTGCTTAGGTGTACGTGAGCGTGGGGGAGGGAGCGGCGAGAGAGGGTGCAGGGTGGTTAAGGGGTAGGGGGGGAGAGTAGGTAGTAGTGGATTGTTCAGGGAACGGGAATAAAACGGAAGTCGTTGGCGTAATGTTAACAGAAGTCATATTAGCTTGCGAGGAGGGCTGGGAAGTACTGATCGTGGAAGTCGAAATTGTCAATGTTGACGATGACGTCTGTGGGTGGGACGAGGAGGGGGTTTTACTAACACTTGCCCTGGTTGAGGTCTCGACCATTGTTCCCCGTTACCCAACAATATGTGAACTAGGGAGGGGGGAGTGGATACTGTCACCACTTGTACCACACTGAGGGACAGGAATTATATTACAAATGTTACCACCCTTGTACTGCCTGCTTCGTCAAGATAGTTACGAGTTTACTTTAAAAGGTTCTAACAATCACTGTACTGAACACTAAGGGGAATAGGCGTGAGTTCTTACGTTACGTGCGCTGCCACCATTGTAATGAGACAAAATCTCACATGAAGAGGTAAGTTAGGAGCTTATAGTAGTAGAGTATTATAGCGAGAGGAAATGGTAGCGTGTCTCGAGGGTGTGATGTCAACACTGTATATTAACACAGGCACAGTACAAGTGTAGTATATAAAACACCAATGCGTGTTACAGCTTTATTTTACTAGTTCAATAGGGGGGATTAATAGGGGGGTTCGTACACAAATTATGATAGACTATGGTATTCTCGTATAACCTAACCTCACAACTAGAATGGGCACTTCACTAAGTCGATCGTTGGGGAGGTTCGGGATCACTGCACTTCCACAGACTACACAACCATCACTTACTGTTACACGTGGAGTTGACAGCACTTTGTCGATGGACAGGGGCTGAGACTTCGTTACACTTAGTGGCGGTCTTCTCTCGAGCGGGACTCGGGGACCTGGTAGCTGGCCCTTCCTGGTTACAGACTCTCTCTCAAGCGTGAGAGGAGCTCCAGCCCCTATATATTGGTCGAGCCGGGGGGTGACCTCTCCTACTGAACTGGGTGTGTCTTGACCGGGTTGTTGGGTCAACAGGAGTGCTGGCTAATTAGCGGGTCCTTGAATTACTAAGGTCATGACGCCGGGTAGAGCTGATCGAGTGGTGGTGAGAATTCTGGTTCCCTAGTGTCAGGTCTGGACGGCTGTGTGCAGGTGTCGTCCTGCCCAGGTGTCTTGGTTAGGTGCGGTTGTAGGTCACTCGGCTAACTCAAGTCATTAGCGGACGAGGTCAAGTCCCCTAGGGTCGACCTGAGGTGTATCAACCCGGGATGTGGTGGTGCCACGAGGTCTGTAGTGCTTGCTGTTACATGTGACATAATTCTGGGCTGTAAGCTTTGGTCTGACAAACAATCATTACACCAGCATGACAGCATAATGCAGCTCCCTCTCCCTCCCTCCCCAGCATGACAACATTATGCAACTCGCTCTCCCTCCCTCCCCAGCATGACAGCATAATGCAGTTCCCTCTCCCTCCCTCCCCAGCATGACAGCATAATGCAGCTCCCTCTCCCTCTCTCCCCAGCATGACAGCATAATGCAGCTCCCTCTCCCCTCCTCCTCCCAGCATAACCCAGCATAATGCAGCTCCTCTCCCTACCCTCCCTCCTCAGCATGACATTATATTCACAGCTCCCTCTCCCTCCCTCCCCCAGCATGACAGCATAATGCAGCTCCCTCTCCCGCCCTCCCCAGCATGACAGCATAATGCAGCTCCCTCTCCATCCCTCCCCAGCATGACAGCATAATGCAGCT
Source organism: Homarus americanus (assembly GCF_018991925.1). NCBI lineage: Eukaryota > Metazoa > Arthropoda > Malacostraca > Decapoda > Nephropidae > Homarus > Homarus americanus. The sequence goes on from NW_024742210.1 coordinate 2,764, forward strand.
CCCTCTCCCTCTCTCCCCAGCATGACAGCATAATGAAGCTCCCTCTCCCTCCATCCCCAGCTTGACAGCATAATGCAGTTCCCTCTCCCTCCTTCCCGAGCATGACAGCATAATGCAGCTCCCTCTCCCTCCCTTCCCAGCATGACAGCATAATGCACAGCGCCCTCTCCTCCTCCTCCCCCAGCATGACAGCATAATGCAGCTCCCTCTCCCTCCCTCCCCAGCATGACAGCATAATGCAGCTCCCTCTCCATCCCTCCCCAGCATGACAGCATAATGCAGCTCCCTCTCCCTCCCTCCCCAGCATGACAGCATAATGCAGCTCCCTCTCCATCCCTCCTCAGCATGACAGCATAATGCAGCTCCCTCTCCCTCTCTCCCCAGCATGAGAGCATAATGCAGCTCCCTCTCCCTCCATCCCCAGCTTGACAGCATAATGCAGTTCCCTCTCCCTCCTTCCCGAGTATGACAGCATAATGCAGCTTCCTCTCCCTCCCTTCCCAGCATGACATCATAATGCAGCTCCCTCTCCCTCCCTCCCCAGCATGACAGCATAATGCAGCTCCCTCTCCCTCCCTCCCCAGCATGACAGCATAATGCAGCTCCCTCTCCCTCCCTCCCCAACATGACAGCATAATGCAGCTCCCTCTCCCTCCCTCCCCAGCATGACAGCACCCTGAAGTTCCTTAATGAGTTGGGCTCCAGACTTATTGAAACTACCAGAGACTCCAGGGCATCGATCTACTATTTACAAGACAACCAATTGGGAGATGATGGTAAGGGAAGGCGAAAGACATCAGGTAGATTTTTACAGAACTTAATATGGTTGGGACACAAAGACAGGCTGGAAGGGTGAGGTATGAGGATCTGGTAGGGTGGAATATGAGGGACTGGAATGGTAGGGTATGAGGGATTAACAGGGTAGGGTATGAGGTACTAACAGGGTAGGGTATGAGGAACTAGAAGGGTAGGGTATGAGGACTGGCAGGGTGGGGCATAAGAGACTAACAAAACTGGGTAGAAGGGTGTGACAATCTCCTCTTCTACACTAATCACGCCACACGTTCTCCCTAAGTCATCAAAAAATATACATTTGTCATGGTGTTCAAAAATTCCTCTTTTACCAACACAAGCTCTCGTTCTTGTAGCCATTGTGATTTAGGCTGAGGGATAGAGAGATATAGTGAAAGAAGTAGGAACACATAAAGAGAATGACAGACATAGATATGAGGATATAATAATTGTGGAAGGGGAAGGAAAGAGGAGGTGGAGATAGTGGTAGAGGAAGCAGGGAAGGAGAGTAGGGGAGAGAGAGTGATGATATATTAAGTTTAATAGAGACAAGGGGGGATAGGATAGGTAAAGAGGATACGACAGGGCAGATTTAATCTAATTTCATGGGTAAGAGATGGCAGGAAACCTAGTGAGTGAGTGAGTGGGACAACCATTGATCGTGATCACGCCCCAGTCCACAAGATCGTACACACAAGATAGTCAAAGGAACAGAGGGAACATATTCGGCTTGTTGTCGAACACTTGAATCAAAGGAGCAATAAGTTATTACTGAGTCACTGCACGTTGACTACGTATTATAGTGTTTGTAAAGATCTTTCTTGTTACACTGGTCGAGAAGATCAGATAGCGACCGTACGTGAGCTGTGGCCCATATCTACAGAACCTCGACCATATTAGTTGGTAAAATTGTCTTCGTTTTCTTTGGTGAGTGATCGTGTATTTCCAGATGTAATAACTGAAATGTGTTCAGTGTCTCCAGCAGGACCCAGCTGTACTCTCTTATTGCTGGGACCTCTATCAATCTGCCTACACGAATATCAATAAGACCCGTTTCAACTTCTCTACAAACTTTAAGAGCGTTCGGTCGAGGAGTTCAGGTACGAAAAAAGTATGTTAAGTGAGAATAAATTAACACGAGGCCAGTCAGTGTGTCAAAACAAGGTCGGGCCCACATCAACTGGCAATATAATCACATAAGGCGGATCATGACAATAACACATTTGTGCTTATTGTTTCATCAAAGTACTTAGGCAACATGTTAAATCTATTGTTTGTGTGAAAGTAAAAGGAGAAGCTGTACAGGTTGATCCACAGTTCCTGTTTCAACATCTAACAAAAGCATCAGGGAGAGTGTAAGGCAGGTGAGTAGTGTAACCACCCACTGTACTCTCAAGGGTCTGGCCTAAGAAACACCTTATGGACTATGAGCTGTACACTGCTGCATCACATTAACCACTAGGAGTTGTAAAGAAACACTCCAAAAGTGCCTTTATGGAGGAGACCGATGAATTTCAAAATGAACACTGTGACTCCTGTTGTCTCGGTAGGGTCGTCAAAATCCTTTGTCTGTTGTGTCATATCGTCTAACACAAAATCGTAAGCATACTTTTTGGAGCGTATCTACATCTTACAGCATGATGACACTAAATGGCCGCCTTAAAATGTTATTCTCAAAGACTTAATTATCCAATGAAAAAATTCACCCACTAAAATTTAAGATCACGTTGAAGATAAACTCATTAAAGTTTTATACTGTACTATAATGGAAATTAAAGTTCACTCACTCGCACTCTTGGGCAGAAATTATAATTTAAGTTCTCATTTAGAACAGTCTTGGCTGTTTTTAGGTCCTGCTATGGTTACTGTCTGAGTCATAATCAACCTCACTTGGCATCTTCTATTTCATTTTGGCGCATTTCATGTTGGCGCATTTCATGTTGGTGTATTTCATGTTGGTGTATTTCATGTTGGTGTATTTCATGTTGGTGATCACCTGCCACCCACCAGAGACTTCGGAAGGTTAGAAATAGTATCATCTCTGTGTTTTATGACGTCTTCGATGTTTATATCTTCACCTCACCTCCTGAACCACATCCTCAAGACGGACCATTTCTTACCCCTGGTCGTCTTCTTAGCTAATCAGGCTTATTTAATTCTTCTCTCACAGCGCTGCGCCCCCTGGCGAGAAACTCTCCCACATTTCTTGTAACTTTTAGAGAAGGAAAGTTTATTCTCAACTGGTTGTACAGATGAAGCGTCACAACTTCTCGATATCTTTGCTTTGTGATTATAATACCAACGTGTCTGAGTCGTGTATTTGATTATAAACTTAATGGAATAATATTTACCCAAGTTTAAGAGGCACTAAAGACATTATAAGGGCTAAGATGGAGGAGAAAGACGATGGGGAGAAGAAGATGAAGGAGAAGATGAAAGGTGGAAGATGAAAGGCAGGAAGCGACAGTGCAAAATAGATCGGCAAGAGACACAGTTGTACCAGAGGTGGTAAAAATATACACCAGGAAGGAATCAGGTGTGGCAATGTAATACACTCTCTCTCTCTCTCTCTCTCTCTCTGTCTCCATATTATGTTGCTCAGATTTCTCTCTCTTTTTCTAAAAATACAAAACTCAACTCAATAAAGGCAACACATGTACTGTACTATGACTGCCAGTGTATTATAGCATCAACATTATTATATAAGAGTATATATTATACTTAAGCCCCCCCCCTCACCCCCCCCAGATATCGCCGGGATGGTTAATCTTCAGGTGGGATACGCTGGGCGGCGAGGGGAGTGACAATCTACCTGTGTCATTAAGGTCTCTGTTCCCTTTTCCTGGGGCGACACTTCAGGTGAGTTATTATATAAAAAAGAGACTCACTTTATATAATACATGAAAAAATAACACCACCATTTAACTTACATAAATTAACACACAATACAGTACTGAATGCCTAACTAGCTTAGCTTCCCCCACCCCAGCCTCCCTTGAGCGAGCAGGAGCGTGCTGTGTATGGCCACCACCCCAACCAATCACCTCGACTCAGCTAGGTGGACAGCCCACCTGCTATTACTCCCTACTACTTTACTTCCCGTTTCTATTCTTTCCTTCTCTCTTTCCTCTCCTCTCTCATGGCAGTCATTTCCCACTTTACTTCATCATCGTTACTCAGTAAGACAGCAGTAGACCACGACGCTTAACACTGTACCTGCCTGACTCTGGTGTTACCTGTACTGTGTTAATTGGCTTGAAGAACATACAACTTTAAACCGTGATATGAATTGTTAATTTTCATAGGAAGATGAACTAGACAAAAAAGACCTTTATAACTAAATGTCAGACCAAATACTGTCAAGAGGTGTGAACAGCTTCCATATGGAGAGGAGAGGATCTTTAATTGAAGTCTAATGTGTCACTTCACGCAATAACTCTGTGGGGTGGACACATCGACAACACAAGAGTGACCGACATATAAACACTTCCGAGACAACGATAATTAATGACTTTTTTTGTTTGTCCTTTCAGAACAAAGTTCACTCCTGGGATTATCTCTCATAAACGAAGCATCACCAAGCACAAGCACCACACACCTGTATAGGCCTTCAGTATCGTCAACCAGCAACTGTCTATATGATAATAGTCCAGACAAAACCTTGCTTTTACTTTAACCCGGAAATAAACATCGACAGGTTTATTATAAATAATTATGACGACAGTAAGTTTTCAAGGTTCAAGTGTCCTTATTTCCTGCCAATGGTTCCAGGAAAACCTTAAAACTTACAATAAATAAATAATTAAAGATTTTTGTTTCTTGTATCTATATATATAAAACAAAGAAGTATGTATTTTTGTTTGTGTGTGTGTTTGTGTGTCCGCACGAGAATCTCGGAAACTACTATACCGATCTGTAGTGATGATGGATGGTGTTATATGTAGTGATGATGGATGGTGTTATATGTAGTGATGATGGATGATGTTATATGTAGTGATGATGGATGGTGTTATATGTAGTGATGATGGATGGTGTTATATGTAGTGATGATGGATGAAGTTATATGTAGTGATGATGGATGGTGTTATATGAAGTGATGATGGATGATGTTATATATAGTAATAAAGGATGAAGTTATATATTGTGATGATGGATGATGTTATATATAGTGATGATGGGTGGTGTTATATGTAGTGATGATTCTACCTCTATCGGATATAAACAAAGAAGTATGTTCGTTTGTGTGTGTGTGTGTGTGTGTGTTGTTTTTAAAAATCGCATTTATAATCTGAAAACTGATTTCCACCGATCTTGGTGGGAAAGGGATGGATGGATGATGTGTTATACAGAAAGTGATGATAGATGGTGTTATATGTAGTGATGATGGATGGTGTTATATGTAGTGATGATGGATGATGTTATATGTGTTATAAGTGTTTAAATAACATGGTAGATATTACTGAGCCTTCATCAGGGCTGGTGCCTCCCTCCAGGTTCCCAGAGGTACAACTATTGGTGACATTTTCTTATTCGATGGCAGCAGTTGAGTTAGATTCATTGGTTGGGAGGTACAGACAGAGTGTAAGTAGCTGTGGAAGTTTCGCGCTCCCTGATGTCGCCCAAATTGTCATAATTGAAGGTAACTGACTTGGCAACGGTAGTGAGTACGTTGGTCTTCTTAAGGATAGAGGCGGGTTGTTGGTCGGCAACATTGGATAGAACAATGAACTCAGCAGCTTGGCGGTCAAGGTTGTTCAGGGTACCATGGGCACTGTAGTAGTTAACTTCCAGTTTGTTAGTTGATTTTCGGCTGCGGCCAATGCTGTCACCATCCAATCGTCCAACAGCCTTATCACAGGAGGCTTCGTCAAAGTATCGGATGTATGCGAAGCCATAGTGTTCATTTGTGTTGTCTTTTGCGGGCATCACAAATAGGTCGATCTGTCCACATTCCTCAAACAATGGTCGAATCTGCTTAGGGGCCACACCAGGGTAGATGTTTGTTGCAACCACCACAAAGCTGGTGTCGAAGTCTACAACGAAATCCTTGCAAGCCTTCACCTCCACCTCAGACACCTTCGATACAGTGCATCGGAACACCATTGTGATGTACTGACACTAACAGCTCTCTCACTGAGGCCAAATCAAAATTTGACCATACAGAAAGAATTACGGTTTAATAAGGTTGGAATTTAAAGAAATTGACAACAAAATGAAGCTCTGTTTATCACTATAGTATTGAGGACTGGTGTTTGTAGAGATGATGGATGGTGTTATAATATGTAGTGATGATGGATGGTGTTATATGTAGTGATGAAGGATGGCGTTATATGTAGTAATGATGGATGGTGTTATAAGTAGTGATGATAGGAGGGTAATATATGTAGTGATGATAGATGGTGTTATATATAGTGATGATGCATGATGATATATGTAGTGATGATGGTTGGTGTTATATGTAGTGATGCTGGATGGTGTTATATGTAGTAATGATGGATAGAGTTATATGTAGTGATGATGGATGATGTTATATGTAGTGATGATGGGTGGTGTTATATGTAGTGATGTTGAATGGTGTTATATGTAGTGATGATGGATGATATTATATGTAGTGATGATAGGATGGTTCTATATGTAGTGATGGATGGTGTTATATGTAGTGATGATGGATGATGTTATATGTAGTGATGATAGGATGGCTTTATATGGAGTGATGATGGATGGTGTTATATGTAGTGATGGATGATGTAATATGTAGTGATGATAGGTTGGTGTTATATGTAGTGATGCTGGATGGTGTTATATGTAGTGATGATGGATAGAGTTATATGTAGTGATGGATGATGTAATATGTAGTGATGATGGGTGGTGTTATATGTAGTGATGTTGGATGGTGTCATATGTAGTGATGATGGATGATATTATATGTAGTGATGATAGGTTGGTTTTATATGTAGTGTTGATGGATGGTGTTATATGTACTGATGATGCATGATGTTATATGTAGTGATGATGGGTGGTGTTATATGTAGTGATGCTGGATGGTGTCATATGTAGTGATGATGGATGGAGTTATATGTAGTGATGATGGATGATATTATATGTAGTGATGATGGTTGGTGTTATATGTAGTGATGTTGGATGGTGTTATATGTCGTCATGGATGGTTCTATATGTAGTGATGGTGGATGGTGTTATATGTAGTGATGATGGATCGTGTTATATGTAGTGATGATGGATAGTGTTATATGTAGTGATGATGATGGATGGTGTTATAAGTAGTGATTATGGATGTTGTTATATGTAGTGATGAAGGATGGTGTTAGTGAAGATTGTGAAGTGAGATGTAGTGAAGATTGTGAAGTGAGGTGTAGTGAAGATTGTGAAGTGAGATGTAGTGAAGATTGTGAAGTGAGATGTGGTGAAGATTGTTAAGCGAGATGTAGTGAAGATTGTGAAGTGAGATGCAGTGAAGATTGTGAAGTGAGATGTAGTGAAGATTGTGAAGTGACATGTAGTGAAGATTGTGAAGTGAGATGTAGTGAAGATTGTGAAGTGAGATGTAGTGAAGATTGTGAAGTGAGATGTAGTGAAGATTGTGAAGTGGGATGTAGTGAAGATTGTGAAGTGTGATGTAGTGGAGATTGTGAAGTGAAATGTAGTGAAGATTGTGAAGTGAGATGTAGTGAAGATTGTGAAGTGAGATGTAGTGAAGATTGTGAAGTGAGATGTAGTGAAGATTGTGAAGTGAGATGTAGTGAAGGTTGTGAAGCGAGATGTAGTGAAGATTGTGAAGTGAGATGTAGTGAAGATTGTGAAGTGAGATGCAGTGAAGATTGTGAAGTGAGATGTAGTGAAGATTGTGAAGTGAGATGTAGTGAAGATTGTGAAGTGAGATGTAGTGAAGATTGTGAAGTGAGATGTAAAAATTGTGAAGTGAGATGTGAAAATTGTAAAGTGAGAGGTAGTGAAGATTGTGAAGTGAGATGTAGTGAAGATTGTGAAGGGAGATGTAGTGAAGATTGTGAATTAAGATGTGGTAAAGATTGTGAAGTGAGATGTAGTGAAGATTGTGAAGTAAGATGTGGTAAAGATTGTGAAGTGAGATGTAGTGAAGATTGTGAAGGGAGATGTAGTGAAGATTGTGAAGTAAGATGTGGTAAAGATTGTGAAGTGAGATGTAGTGAAGATTGTGAAGTGAGATGTAGTGAAGATTGTGAAGTGAGATGTAGTGAAGATTGTGAAGGGAGATGTAGTGAAGATTGTGAAGGGAGATGTAGTGAAGATTGTGAAGTGAGATGTAGTGAAGATTGTGAAGTGTGATGCATGAAGATTGTGAAGTGAGATGTAGTGAAGATTTTATAGTGAGATGTGGTGAAGATTGTGAAGTGAGATGTAGTGAAGATTGTGAAGTGAGATGTAGTGAAGATTTTGAAGTGAGATGTAGTAGAAGATTGGTGAAGAGATGTAGTGAAGACAGGAAGGAGATGTAGCAGATTGTGAAGTGAGATGTAGTGTGAAGATTGTGAAGTGAGATGTAGTGAAGATTGTGAAGGAGATGCAGGAAGATTGTGAAGGAGATGTAGTGAAGATTGTATGAGATGCAGTGAAGATTGTGAAGGAGATGTAGTGGGAAGACTGTGAAGGTATGGTAAAGATTGTAAAAGATGTGGTAAAGTCGGAAGTGAGATGTAGTGGAAGATTGTATGGGAGATGTAGGAAGATTGTGAAGAGATGTAGGAAGATTGTGAAGGAGATGTAGTGGAAGATTGTGAAGGAGATGTAGGATTGTGAAGTGAGATGTAGTGAAGATTGTGAAGGAGATGTAGTGAAGATTGTGGAGTGAGATGTAGTGAAGATTATGAAGTGAGATGTAGTGAAGATTGTGAAGTAAGATTATAAAGTAAACTGTAGTAATTGAGGTTAAACGAACGCGGGTTAATCTGTAGTGTATCCGTGTCTTGTTAACGTGGAACCAACATGGCGGTGGTTCTCAATATAGATACGTTATTTTGCCGGGAATTTATGTCAAAACGAAATATGAATCAACCATATTTAGCCTAAATTAACCTAGCGGCTTTATTATATATTCTAAGGTGTTTAAGTTGGATAGATCAGATCAGGTTAGGTAAAGCCAGGTTGGGTTAGGTTAGGTTAGTTTTGTTAATTTTGCCAGTTAGAGGCTAGTTTATTGTGCCCCCCATACTCATCCTGTGAGCGGTAGTGCAAAGAGATTACAAAGTGGTGTTAGATGAGGTAGGTGGTTAAGTTAAGTTTCAATAGGTTAGGTTAGATTACGCGTCAGGTTGGATTAAGTTAAGTTAGGTTCGGTAGGTAATAAGTAGATAGGTTACGGTCGGTAGGTGGGAAAATTAGGTTTGATTAGGTTAGCTTATGTCAGACGGGGAGGTTAGGTTCGATTATGTCAGGTTAGGTTCGATTATGTCAGGTTAGGTTAGATTACGTCAGGTTAGGTTAGATTATGTCAGGTTAGGTTAGATTATGTCAGGTTAGGTTAGATTATGTCAGGTTAGGTTAGATTATGTCAGGTTAGGTTAGATTATGTCAGGTTAGGTTAGATTATGTCAGGTTAGGCAAGTAGGTGGAGGTGGGTAAAAAAGGTTAGGTTAGGTCGGCAGGTTTTAGTGTAGGAGCTAAGTAATCCCGTAAAAATTTCATGTTAATTTTTGACACCATACATCATAATAATCCTTATAAACTATGTTAAGGAACTGTGGTGTAATTTTTTCTGAACGGTTTATTATAAGTTTTATGCCATTAAAGAAGTTTTATCAAAGAGCGGCGTAATGAACCACAGACGTATTACCATTAACTCCTAAGTAACTTAAAACATGACTAATAACCTATGAACATGTAGTATTATATCATTACAATTTAACATAATATATTATGAATGCTGTTATAATATCTTAAGTGTGTTACAAACATGGCTGCTCATATATGCCATCCTGTCTCTGGCAAAGAAGAGATTGCAGTCAGTAAAATTAATTGCTAAAGACAAATACTGGAAATTGAACATATACTTATTACCATTATCTGAAAAGCTTAGAACCACCGTTTTATATTTATTAAAAGTTTGTAGTGTTATACATCATGTGTATACAAGTCACAAGTTATTATTTACGACATTGCTTCAGTCCTCGTCATCAGAGTCTTCTGTGTACAACAGATTCCTTCACCTTGCTTAGGCATTTCTTATCATCTGCTTGACAGTTACACATCTCGGTGCATGTCATGCTAGTCTTTCTGATTCTTTCTGTATGAACATGACAATGATCCACATTTCCTGACGCCACATCCACATATAACAAGTTCTGTGATTGCTTCTGGAGCTGGTGGTTGGTCTGATATTACTAGTATGAAACAGTCATTGTCAATCTTCCAGCCATGCTCTAATTGTGAAAGCATTTCACTATCTGCATCACAAGACCACAGAAGAGCTTGATACCTTCCTCTCAATATATGATACTTTAGAGTTGCTGCAGTCGCTGGTAGTTCTCCAGCTTCTGCCTGCGTTATCTTGAAGAGATGCCATCTAAGTTTTGACAGTTTAGTGAAAGTCATTCGTGGACAGTAGAGCTTAAATACAAATTCCTCTAGACCAATATACTGTACATGTCTGCTGGAGGGCATTTGGTCTACTCAGCATCTTGAATGCATCTAGACTTTTGTGTTAGATTTCATCAAAGTGCTCCAACATGCTTTCTTTCCTTTGCCAACAAATTTTCCAATGCAGTCAGATCCTGTGAAGGCATGGAAACCTGTAAGGCTCTCTGCCCAATGTGTCGTCGCTCACCAGTTCCTGTTATCATACTTGTATTTTCTCCAAGTTGAGGCTGCTTTAATATGCCAAACACATCAGTGTCTGGTGACTTGATATGTACAGTGCTGCCCTTCTGTGATGCATATACTGCATGTCCTGCTTAAGTTCTATAACTTGTGATAGCAATTTGATGGTTGAAGTCTTATTTGCTGCTTTCCACGACAGTAGATTAACCTTGGACAGCTTTTCCCAGATGCTCAATGGACCAACAATACGTTCCTTGACAAAATTTTCATATTTTTGTCTTCCAACTTCATATGCACATAGATTGTCATATTTGGCATTTTCTGGCATTACAGCTCCAGTTACCAAGTTTATAAGAGCATCATTTTCCTGGGATTACAGTCACCAATAACATTGTGTAGCTTCTGTACATCAGCATATTGACAGCTGACAATAGCTGTAGAGAGCTCATGGTGTTCTGTTCTTTTGTAATCTTTATGAGTTTGATATTTTATGTAATGAACTTAATTTGAAAACCCAAATGGTAGTATATGATCTTTTATCACCTTCGAGACACTCTAAAAGGCCATGCCTCAAGGACCACGGCCAAATAGCCTGTATTGACAGCTGCATACGTCGTGAATATCCAATTACCATAGTTAAATCTTTATGTCCGTTTATTTTGTCCTAATTTAAGTATCAAAGAGTGTTTTCATTTTTAAGTATCTTAAGTATCTTTTTTCCCCACTCCTAAGTATCTAAGTATGATTTATTTTCATTTTTAAGTAACTAACCATATTTTTGTTTTCATTATAAAATGTGATTGATATAGACAACAGAAGTAAATATCAGCTGGAGGTCGTAAACGAAGCTGATGTGAAGTATTTTGACTCGCTGTTCCCACGAACTAATTGCTTCATTGGTTTATACCGAAGAAATAAAACCGTCAACGAACCATCCGATTCAAATGTGTCTTAGGCGATACAGGGTGTTTATGCGTCACTCTGATACCAAGAATGACTTTGTGTACTGTGGTGAAGCTGAGGGTAGGATAGGGTTGGGTTGGGTTGGGATGGGTTAGGATTACGCATGTGTAGGTATATTCTGTCGCATTTTATAGGTATCTTGCGTCTTTCTCTTTATTCCTTCTTTATCATGAGTATCTGTGCCTATTAATACACCATCTCGCAGGATAGTGGAAGAGGAATGGATAGTAACGAGATAATATTCTTCTTACATATACCTTAGCTTGAGTACAGGTAACATCAGGTAGAAGTTACATGACTCTTAAGAGTTTTCCTCGACTTGGCTGATTCAACTGTAAGTCTTGCTGTATTTATCCTTATTAAAATCCTCCACCTGTAAGACCATCCACTTGTAAGACCCTCCACCTGTAAGACCCTCCACTTATAAGACTCTCCACTTGTAAAACCCTTTAGGGATTTGAAATACCTTCTCGTCTTGGCTCCACTAGTACTGTACACACCCTCTCTAGCCTTAGTTTACAGTAATGTTGAAGTATATAATGAATACTCACAGCTCATGGGTTAGAAAAACAAAAGATGCTTGTTTTATTTATTTATTTATTTATTTATTTATTTATAGTTTATTTTAGAATCCCCGAAAGTTAGAACAAAATGGCTGACGGGACTCACAAGCGGGCGGTGTTTACAGTATGGACCAAGAATAAAAATAAATGAAAAATAAAATAAATAAATCGTAAATTGGTGCATTGTTTCTCCAGGGGTAATTATAGAAGTACAAATGTTCTCCAGCAGTGGGTAACGATCATAGTCACGTATAGAGCTTCCGACGCAGGTAGATTGATATAGATGCATTACCTTGAGTTAGTGGGTTACAGGGCTTCTTACACGATAATATTAAAGGTGTTTTTTCCTTCTGTTTGTGGCACTTGAGGTGTTTAGGTTAGGTTTAATTAAAATGGTTTAGTTATAATAGTTATATTACGATAAGTTAAGTTGAATTTAGAACTTTTGATTTACATATATCGTATTTTAGAAGGAGTTGTTAGCTAATAAGTTTAATTTGGATAAGTTTAGTTTAATTTAGATCATTTGATTTTACAAGGTCGTATTATAATGACTGGGAACCATATAGAAACCTGTTAGAAGTAAATATTTCTACGGCAGTGAATGAGTAGGTCAATAAGTGGTGTATAGAGCGGCTGACGCAACTTAAACGGTATATGCTATACATTATATGTTATCAGAGCTTTCCTGTTGTACGTAACCGCCTCCGTCAAAGTGTCTTAGTGGCTCATGTGAAGATTAGCCTCTAGTTTATTTAACCTCAAGATTAACTACACTGGCACTGCCTGACCTGACCTGACCTGACCTGACCTGACCTGACCTGACCTGACCTACCCTACCCTACCCTACCCTACCCTACCCTACCCTACCCTAACCTAACCTAACTTAATCTAACCTAACTTAACTTCCCATGTAGCGTTAGGTTAATCATTAGTTGAAATAAGCTGGGAGGGTTAATCTTCATGTAATCTATCTTAATTAACAATTTTGGTCAGGTGAGGCCTTCTTTACCTTACTCGAGAGCAGGAGGAGGAGGACTTGCTAACGTCTACAGATCATCGTCAACCAAGGAAGATATTGAATACCTTTTGTTTACCTTCGTGGCTTAAGAACACATCTTAACACCATAAGACTGTTCGCCTCAATGCAATAATACAGTAATTGATTATTGTATTCTAACAAAATTTACGGTGTATCTTTTGAACCAGATTTATTGTTTGACTTTTGTGAATGAGAAACTGGTTGAGGTGTATTGTGGTAAACATCCTTAAGAGCAGCTCTGTGTGTTCTTACGACCTCAAAGTAACACAAAAGGTAGCCAATATCTACCCTTGGTCAGTCACTTTATGTAGATGTCAATTGTGTCATTTTTCTAGACTTAGTGCCCCCTGGAGGAGAAAGTAAATACAATGTTGATTTATTTTGGTCACAACACACGCTAGTAGATTATTTTTTTCCTATTTAACTAAATAATTAACACTATGTAGCTAACTAATTATATGACTCAAAGATGGTAACCAATATGGCGTCGATATTGTTCACATACTCTATGATTAATAGATGTATTGTCTGTTTAATTTTAGGGAAGAATTTAATTTATAAACTTTTTGAGAATCTGGATACAGGAGTTTTGTCTTTGCGCGCGTGTGTCTGTGTGTGTGTGTGTGTGTGTGTGTGTGTGTGTGTGGTGATGATGATGATGACGGATACTTTCCTCTGCAGTGAAAAAAATATCTTGACATTGCAAAGTTTAACTGTAAGCCGAAGGAACGTTTGTAATGTGACTTATTATGTGAAATTGTAACTTGAAATTCTTTGTGAAAAAATATTTCCCTATAAAGTTTGGCAGTAAATGAAGTATTACATCAAGGTGTAACTTGTAGTTCCTTGTGGAGTAATTACCTAAGTGGACGATACAGCTACTCCAGGGTGTAAGACCTAGAGTAGAAAGTCTTAAGACCTTACCTGAGGTTGAAAGACTCTTATAGTGGAACGTCTTAGGTATTGAAACTTTACTTACAGTAAATAAAATATAATCTACCTAAATATTCCTTCACCTGGCGACAACTAATGATACAGGTTGTGTAATAGCTCTTTAAAATTCCTCCGTTTGATATAATAATGACCACACATGAACTTATAATGTGCAATATCTTGATAACACATTAGCTGCAACATTACACATAGTCCAGTGTATGTGTAGTGAGGGACATCTACCTAAATGAGTTACAGAATGTGGAGTTGAGGCAAAAAAATGTTGGGACATGTTTGAGATCATCAGTTGAGCCAAACGTTTATACTCAATATTGTTTAATGGTATTTTAGAGCGACCGAAAAATGTAAACAAAATGGCCGGCTAGGCTCGGGGGATCCACGAGTCCTCTTATGAAGGATCGACAATAAATTAAAACAAATCAGATTAATTTAAACACATTTCCAAGAGTATTAGATCCTGTAAAGAGAGAAAATTAATACTTGATATTTGTAGAAGCTTTTTTTTTTCGTCCGTTTTCGTCTTGGTTAAAACAATTGTGGT
>NW_024742211.1:0-13569 GCF_018991925.1 Homarus americanus
TACACTTAACAAGACAGATACAAGTACACTTAACATGGCAGATACAGGTACACTTAACAAGACAGATACAAGTACACTTAAGTGGACAGATGCAAGTACACTTAACAAGACAGATACAAGTACGCTTAACAGGACAGATGCAAGTACACTTAACAGGACAGATACAAGTACACTTAACAGGACAGATACAGGTACACTTAACAAGACAGATACAAGTACACTTAACAGGACAGATGCAAGTACACTTAACAGGGTAGATATAGGTACACTTAACAGGACAGATGCAGGTACACTTAACAGGACAGATACAGGTACACTTAAGATGACAGATACAAGTACACTTAACAGGACAGATTCAAGTACACTTAACAGGACAGATACATGTACACTTAACAGGACAAATGCAAGTACATTTAACAGGACCGATACAAGCACACTTAACAGGACAGATACAAGTACGCTTTGAATCCTGAGCATGTTTATACTTTAAGAGACTACTGGACAGCCACTGGTCAGACTGGGAAATAAATCAAATGAATTGCCGTATAAGTCCGGGTGAAGGAGCGGCCACCAATGTTTATATGAATGGATAATTACTTATGTTGATCTACTGTATAGGCGGCGGGAACATGTAATGGTCTAGTGAGTTTTGTTTGGTACCTGTTGTTAATGATTTCTCTCTTCTCTTCTCAATGGTATTACACGTATTCAGTTATACAGTAATAACAGTCGACGTCAGCTGTTCTCCGCCATTGTCCGCGTGACGTCACTGCCTCGCGTGAGAATAATTATTGTAATCACAGTTCCGGAAGAGTCCATAACACGGCACGTCACTTAACTGGTTCTGTAGTTAGGGTTTTTTTATATATATCCGGCAAACGGTTTAGTTCATATATTCGGCAAATGTTTTAGTTCATATATCCGGCAAATGTTTTAGTTCATATATCCGGCAAATGTTTTAATTCATATATCCGGCAGACGGTTTAGTTCATATATCCGGCAAATGTTTTAGTTCATATGTCTGGCAAATGTTTTAGTTCATATATCCGGCAAATGTTTTAGTTCATATATCTGGCAAATGTTTTAGTTCATATATCCGGCAAATGTTTTAGTTCATATATCCGGCAAATGTTTTAGTTCATATATCCGGCAGACGGTTTAGTTTATATATCCGGCAAACGTTTTAGTTCATATATCCGGCAAATGTTTTAGTTCATATATCCGGCAAATGTTTTAGTTCATATATCCGGCAGACGGTTTAGTTCATATATCCGGCAAATGTTTTAGTTCGTATATCTGGCAAATGTTTTAGTTCATATATCCGGCAAATGTTTTAGTTCATATATCTGGCAAATGTTTTAGTTCATATATCCGGCCAATGTTTTAGTTCAGAAATCTGGCAAATGTTTTAGTTCATATATCCGGCAAATGTTTTAATTCATATATCCGGCAGACGGTTTAGTTTATATATCCGGCAAACGTTTTAGTTCATATATCCGGCAAATGTTTTCGTTCATATATCCGGCAAATATTTTAGTTCATATATCCGGCAAATGTTTTAGTTCATATATCCGGCAAACTTTTTAGTTCTGGTATACGTTACGTATTTTTTCATTTTTATTAATACCTTTACATGATGATGATGATGAATGGTGATAATGACGATGATGATGATGACCTTTAAATATGATAACGACTTAACTTTAACTGTAATAATAACATATATAAATACTGTTTTAAAAATAATATAATTAGTCAGCAGTAAATTTAACACTACTGACCCAAGCTTACATAAACACACCTGATTTACCAATTTGTTAAGTTCACAATAAATGGGTATTTTACACTCCAAAGTTTATAGCCAATTACGTTTTAATGAATGATTGCATTTTTGTGTGTCAAAGGCGACCGTGCGTCTGGCGAAGGAGTTTTAGGACTGTGAGGAGAAGGCCAGACGCTGCTCATTACCAGTACTGGCAGTGTGTTTTATGGTAGACCCCTGACTGTGCCTTGGGTGCACCGACAACACCAGCCGATCACACACACATTTACTTACTTACTTACTTACTCCACCGACAGACTATTACTACGTCGATAGATTCTCACATATATTCTTCACGTAATTAGTGAAGGTCGGCTGGTCTCCACACTCCCTCCCCTTCCCCGTGTCCACGGCGGCCACCACACACGTAGCCAAAGATCCATTTACAAGCTCCTTACACGTGTGTGTGCGCCCCGCCCACCATTCTCCGGACACACACACATTACATCCTGTCCTCGGATGGGCGTGTGACTTGTGGCAGGTGTCGTCGCCCTTACCTTACGACCCAAGACAATGTTTCTTACCTACCACTGTGTCGTACATTACTGCTGTCTTCCCTGCTGGCGGGGCACGTAGGTCGACCATCACACATAATGTTTACTTACAAAATACACAATAGTTTCCACCATTCAATAGTTTCCACCATTCAGGATGATGCAATAACTAACCTCTTGAGGATTTTTAGCTTTAATTATCGTCCTTCGAATGTTATTGTTTAAACCAACGTCCTTAAAGATTTATATCTTAAACCATCGTTAAAGGTTATAACAGCTGGGTTAAGTTCCCTGTCATCATCTTTTAGGATTTGGTTTGACATTAGAAATAACCATTATTCCCGTCTTTATATACAGCATTAACCCTAGGCCACATTATTCACCGTCTTGGCCACTAGTCTTGTTCATCATAGTTTAATACCGTCTCTTCACTATCCCGAGTTCAGACCAGTATCATCTGCATATCGAATATTTGATACTACTTTACCATTAACTTTTAGTCCTTCATCGTTTCTTATAACTTTTCTCATTATAAATTTTTGATCGGTGATTATGCAGTCCTGGAGATAGCACGCAGCCCTTACTAACTCCTTCCGAGGGTTAGGTTAGTTAAGGTTAAGTTAGGTTTTATTAATTAAGTAGATGATGATGATGTTAGGTTGTGTTAGGGATCTCTTGAAGACTAGGTTAGGTTAGGTTAGGTTAAATTGGGTTAGATTGGGTTAGATTAGGTTTTAATTAGGTTAGGTTTGGTTAGGTTGAAACAAGGGATGGCTCCTTAACTTTATGATATCTGGTTAATGTTAGGATAAGTGTTATAAAGATAGGGCAGGTTAATGTTTGGTTTGGTTTGGTTAGGTTAGGTTTGCGTTATGTTAGGTTACATTAGTTTAATGTTAGGTTAACTTAATGGACTAGGTGGCGAAACTGCGAATCATCCCCCCCCCTCCCTCCCTCCCCACTCCACCTGCTGTTTGATAATTTTGATAAACGACCAAACAGGCAGACAGACAGAGATAAATACACGAATAAATATATAATGAAATGGACATACACTTAGACAGATGAATATATCAAATAGACAGATAGATAAATAGGCAGACAGACACAAGACCCCCCAGGTTGGTATGTCATGGTCCTTCAGTGTGTGGTGATAAATGGCTCGGGTCTTGTGTGTTCGTGGGTCTGCGGGTCTCTGAATTTTCTAAAAGTTATTATTACCTTTTCTTCGTCAGTAATGTATAGGAGTGATGCTCAAGGTTCCTTTATTAACGGTGGGTCTCTCTCTCTCTCTTTCTCTCTCTCTCTCTCTCTCATGATAAAAAACTGATCGACTTGTACCTGTGGTTCTTGTTTGTGTTTTAATTGTTAATTAAATACAACTTTTTATCTTATTTCTAATTTCTACTGTTGTTCCAGCCACATGTTGTATTGTTAATAATAATAATAATAATAATAATAATAATAATAATAATAATAATAATAATACGGTAATAATAATAATAAAAATAATGATGATAATAATAATAATTGAGACGATAATTATTAAAATATAGAGGCAGGAGGAGGAAGAGGGAAGGAATGATGATAGTTGAGAAGATGACAATAGTAGTGATAATGCTGGTTGTGGTAGTGATGGTAATATTATACACGTAACAATAATGGTTGCCCTTCGTGTACGAGGATGGCCGGCTCTAGAGCAACCTAGGCGTGAATTTGTTTAAGGTGTTAGAATCTGTCGCTAACACCACAACCACACCCTAAGTTAACGAGTTGTATGACCCAGTTTCAATGAATAATCCGAGAAGACCGGACAACTCGCCAACTGCACTGGCTAACCATTATTCCAGAATAAGATCCGCAAATCGATTAACATCTAGGTTCCCATTTACTGGTAAATAGAAAGCCAAATGTCGTAAAAAAATAAATGCTCATAGTTTCACTTCGTCCGGGAATCGAACAGGGGTCCACTCTCATGCAAGGCGAGCATGCTGACTATTACACCACAGGTTGCCAAAATCACGTTTAGTAAAAAAATTTTTTTTTTTTTCGTGCTTGTCAAGCCCCGACCAGAGGTTAGCTAGACCCCCAGACAACTCTTTCGGAGCTTGACCAGCACGTGGTATTGGTATTATTATCTCGACTTGATTATATGTTACAAATTCACTTGTGAGTTTTTCAGTGTTTTGTTTTGTATAATATTTACTTATTCTAAGCTAAATGTTAACAAATAAATGACTTAAATAATACGAAAACAAACAAATAAAAGCGGAACTCCACCTAATATATACTGTATGTTACACTAAATAGGGATAATTGGCCATTAGCGATAACTTCTATGTATTTGTCTTTTCTAGAAGCCTTTGGCTGGCCATAAACGATCCTGTAGATCATAAATATACATATAAATGAATACCTTCATGCATAATGTAACCTGACCAGACCTAACCTAACTTAATCTAATCTAGCCTAACCTAACCTAACGTAACCTAACGTAATCTAGCCTTCTTGTTCTTGTTCTCCTCCTCCTCCTCCTCCTCCTTCTTCTTCTTCTTCTTCTTCTTCTTCTTCTTCTTCTTCTTCTTCTTCTTCTTCTTCTTCTTCTTCTTCTTCTTCTTCTTCTTCTTCTTCTTCTTCTTCTTCTTCTTCTCCTTCTCCTTCTCCTCCTCCTCCTCCTCCTCCTCCTCCTCTTGTTGTTGTTGTTGTTGTTGTTGTTGTCCGCCTCCTGTGCTTTATATCATCATCAACTAAATTAGAATTCAAACGCCTTAACCTTACACACTGTGACCCTGGGTTGGAGAGGGGGGATGGGGGAGGGCGGGGGAAGACTCACCTAAATCACCCAGCAGGCGCTTTGTGACACCCATCAAGTGACCTTTGGGTGGGGGCAGTTTAATCTCCAGATCTAGACCAGTGGGCAGTGTTAACCCCCAAAGGTCCCCGAGGCAGGAGTGACCTTTGGGAAGTTTTGGGATTATAAATAGAGTTGTAGGAGGTGGTGGTGGAGGTGGTAGGTTAGTGAAGGCCTTGGTGGTGGTGGTTTGTTGAGGAGGGTATGTTTTTTTTATTGTTTTTATGTTTGTTTGATTGTTTTTATGTATGTTTGTTTGTTTTATTGTTTGTTTGTTTGTTTTTTTGTTTTATTGTTTGTTGGTATGTGTCGCGATCCCACTACCCTTCATACTTGGGGAGTGAATCCTACCCCAAGTTATTAACAAATAAAGGAACAAATAGGGAACACGGGAATAATTATCCTCACCAAAAACCTGCTCAACTAAATGTACTTGAATAAGTAAGAACAGTTGAAATAAGTGAATCATAAAAGGGAAGATAATTAATTAATTCAATTTATGTTCTAAAGGGAGTAATGACTAGCAAACATGAATTTAAGGGTATAAGTAATTGTATAATAAAATAAGAGTGATGCCGGAAGAGCGAAAATATACCGTAAGGAGTTAGACCAAACAAATATTACTTAACATTACTATATTACACAGACATACGAAATATATATATACAACAATCACTACAAAATGATTATTTCCTACCAAACAGGATATTACTTACCACCAGGATCCCTTCCTAGGCCTAACTAAACGTGTCACTAATACCTGATACCCCTAGGGCATTGCAGAAGACTGGATAAAGCACTAGACAAGGGTCAAGGCTAGAGAACGAATGGACACGTCTACCCTATACCACGGTTTTTCGCTACTGGGGAAGCGTGCCCACGCGGGGAGGAGAGCGTCTCATATCAATTTGCTGGATATTTTATATAATTAATTAATATTACTCTTGAGTTGACTTAACAGAGTAAGACAATGATGCATATAAATAACATACATAAATATACAATTAACCTAAGTAACTAAAAACAATAATAATATAATAAGTACAATTAACAATTTAATAATAGCTTGTATGAAATGTAGGCGTGAACATATGCCTCACGCTATGCGAGTTCCCGAGCGCCACAGGCACGTGACACTTCCCCCATAGAAGTGAGCTTACAACTAACTGGAAGCGAAAATGGATATACAGCTACACAGTGAAAGTAATAACTAACACAATTGGTTTAAATCAATATGAAGCAAAATAATTCATAATATAAACACAAGGTACTCAATGACAATATAAAAAAAAAATAATTTGCATATAGACATAGTTTCTAAATAATCAGACTCGAGAAAGTGCATCAGCCAACACGTTCTCTTTTCCGCGGATATGGGAAATGTTCAAGTTATAGGGCTGAAGTGATAGAGCCCACCTCAAAAGTCTTTGGTTGGTATGTTTCATCTTGTCAACAAAAGTAAGTGGGTTATGATCAGTGAACACTTGAACGGGATAAGCAGTGCTGCCAATATATACTTTGAAGTTTTCTAGTGCCATGATCAGTGATAAAGCCTCCTTTTCAATGGTGGCATAGTTTCTTTGATATTTGTTACATTTTCTAGAAAAATAGCACAGCGGATGAAGCACTTGATCACTCTCACCCTCTTGCAGAAGCACAGCACCGGCGCCAATTTCACTGGCGTCGACATGGAGAGTGAACTGTTTCTGGAGGTCAGGTGCAAGTAGTACAGGAGCATTTGCCAGCAGGGATTTAAGATTCTCAAAAGATTCCTGGCAAGCCGTAGTCCACTTGAAGGTTTTCTTGCCACTCAGCAGGTCAGTCATGGGAGAGGCAACGGAGGAGAAGTTTGGACAAAAACGGCGGTAGTACCCCGCCATACCCAGCAACCTCATCACACTCTTCTTATCGCCTGGCACTGGATACTGTTGAATTGCCTCAATTTTGGCTGCTATAGGCTGGACTTCCCCTTGTCCGACCACATGCCCCAAGAAAGTGACGTGGGCATGGCCGAACTCAGTTTTGACGAGGTTCACCGTCAGCTTGCTTGCAGCCAGTACGGAGAAGAGGGCTTGTAGACGACTCATGTGATCTTCCCAGGAACTGCTGAAGACGATAAGGTCGTCTAGGTAACAGCGGACACCTTCCAGACCAGACGTGATGAAATTCATGAGGCGTTGAAAGGTTGCAGGGGCGTTCCGCATACCAAACGGAAGGACTGTGAATTGGTACAACCCCTCAGGAGTGACAAAAGCAGAGATGGCCCTGGAGCGTTCAGTCAGTCTTATCTGGTAGTAGCCCTGGAGGAGATCCAATTTGGTCACGTACCTTGCCTGTCCAAGATCGTCGATCACGTCGTCGATGCGTGGCAAGGGATAACCATCGGGTTCAGTGACAGCATTCACCTTGCGATAATCCACACACAGCCGCATTGACCCATTCGGCTTTGGAACTAGAACAACAGGGGATGCCCATGGACTGATGCTGGGTTCGACGAGGCCTAGCTCTTGAAGACGCTGTACCTCGGCTCGCACACACTCCCGCTTGAAGGCATTAAGACGGTAGGGACGCTGTCGGATTGGCTTGGCTCCCCTGGTCTCAACGTCATGCTCCAGCACTAAACAGGAGAGTGGGTAATCACCAACTATAATAAGATACTCCTGTAATAGAGACTTTATATTATTGGCTTGGTCACTAGAGAGATGGCACAACTTAGCACTGGGGTCCTCCAAGATAGTCGAGTTTTCAACTTTTACACTAGACCCATTCATTATTTCAGAAAAACACTGATCTTTATCATCCTTACACTCTGGCACAATGATACAATTTGGCAAGGATTGATCAACACAAGCAACTGCTTTTCCCAGGGTTTCGTTATGAACATGATATCACTTTAAAAGATTGACATGGATAAGGCGTTTTTTCTTACGCCGTTCAGGGGTGCTAATCACATAATTCACGGACCCCTGTTTTTCTAGTACTTCATATGGACCACTGTATTTGGATTTAAAAGGGTGATCATGTAAGGGCAGGAAGGCCAACACCTGCTCCCCCACTTGGAATTCTCTAGGTTTTGCCTGATGGGCCTTATCAAAATGCAGTTTCATTTTCACCTGAGCACACCTTAAGTTGGACTGGGCAAGTTCTACAGCCAGACGCAACTTCTCCTTGAATTGGACCACATATGAAGCTAAGGGCGTCGCGCTCTGATCACTCAACCAACACTCTTTTAACACCTTAAGAGGCCCTCGCGCCTCATGTCCATAGACGAGCTGGAAGGGCGAGAATCCTAGCGACTCTTGTTTACTGTCCCGAACAGCAAACAAAAGCAGGTCAACTCCCTCGTCCCAATCCTTCCCAGTCTCCAGACAGAAGGTGCGCAACATGAGTTTTAGTGTCTGGTGAAACCTCTCTACCACCCCCTGTGACTGAGGGTGATAGGCCGAAGACCTCAACTGCCGGACTCCCAGGGTTTGCATTACCTGATTAAACAACCGGGAAGTAAAATTGGAACCCTGATCTGACTGCACCACTGTAGGAAGGCCTACTTGAGTGAAGAAGTGGGTTAAGGCTTTGATAACATTCTTCGCTGTGATGCGGCGCAAGGGAATGGCTTCAGGATAACGGGTTGCACAATCAATAATGGTTAGCAAGAACTGATGACCACGAGGGGTCTTAGGTAAGGGACCGACACAATCTATGACCACCTTACTAAAGGGCTCTTCAATGACTGGGATAGGCTGCAGAGGGAATGGTTTAACACGGGTTCGGTTTCCCCGCTACCTGACAATCATGGCAAGTGCGACAGTAAGAGCTGACGTCTTTCTTCATCCTAGGCCAAAAGAACTGGAATAAATTTTTTGCATAAGTCTTCCTAACTCCTAAATGACCACCCACCCCATCATGAGCGATACTAAGTACGTCCTGCCGCAAAGGTTTGGGAATAACAACTTGATGATGAACTAACCAAGGGTGATTGGCAGGAGAATTGGAGGGACGGAACTTCCGCATTAATACACCAGACCTAGTGTAGTAGCAATTTGATTCTTGCTCAGCTTCTGTCTCAGTAACTGACCTATTGAGAAAACCTACTAGCTCAGGATCCCCTGCTTGTAGCTCAATAAACTTACTCCTAGTGATGGGAGAGGAACCAAAACTAGTGACATCTGGGTTCCTATCTCCATCAGAACTACTCTGGAGGTTATCTGGTTGTGGGGAATCCTCAAAAAATTCACTGAGACCAAGATCAGTATGGTCCGGCTGGATAAGATTATCCTCGGACTTCTCACAGTCCTGGAGGGAAACTTCATCAACTTCACTAGTCTCTTCTACTTCTGTACTGTGGCTCATGCTACGGGTCACAGCACACGCAGGGAACAACCCTGGAAAGTCTACTTCTAACTGCACAGTATTATTCTCGGCAGTGGGACAAGATGAGATCACATCATTGGGGAACATCATGCCGCCAACGAGGTCATTTCCTATCAATAGAGAGACCCCTTCGATATGTAAGCTATCTACTACTCCTAACGTGACATAGCCTGACTTTATGGATGACCGCAGGTACACTTGACAAAGGGGAATACGCGACCCACCGGTCAAACCGTTCACAAGCACCCAGCTACCAGTATAGCGTGAATCCAGGAATGGAGCAGCTTCTTTAGTAACAAGAGATAAGGCTGAGCCTGTGTCTCTCAAGAGTTTAACAGAAATGGGTTGACTGAATTGATCCAAAGCTAAGGAACCAGGAGAACAAAATGGTTCAAAGGTTGATATCATAGAAGAGGGGGAAGCATCCAGGGCAACAGTCTGACTGAGGGCAGTGACACAGGGCTCCAATAATTTCTCAGATTACTCGGCCACCCTGACCAAAAGAGCGGGGGATCCTTGGTGAGAGGAATTTCTTTTCTTTAACTTGAGACAGTCGCTGATGACATGTCCTGGCTTCTTACAGTACCTGCAACTAGAGTTTCTCTCACCAGTAGGAGTGGATCCACCTGTCCCATGGACCATGGGCTCACCCGGGGTAAATGATGCAGAACCTGAGGGTCGGGTCGGTATGACAAGAGGCAGGGACCCCGATGTAGATGTTGGTGTGGGCCGCTTGAAGGAAGTGAAGGACTGGGACATGGGAGCATAAGACCTGGAATTTACATTTCTATTAGTTAAGGAATAATGGTCAGCCACTGGACCAGCATCAGCCAGGGTACAGATACCTCTCTGATCCAAGTGTGCTCGAATGTCACCTGGGATACACTTTCTAACCTCCTCTAGCAGGATTAGTTCAACAAGCTTGTCATGTTCTACATGGGCAGACTCACTTTCAATCCACCTCCGACAAAGGACCTGTTTCTGCCTGAAGAACTCCACAAATGTTTGTTTGTCAGTCTTCCGGCAGTTACGGAACTGTTGCCGGTAGGCTTCAGGAACAAGTTTATAAGCACTCAAAACCGCGGACTTAACAAGGGCATAGTCTAGACATTGATCCTCAGAGAGGGCAGAAAACACATCTAATGCTTTACCAGTGAAAGATCTATAAATAAGTTGAGACCATTGAGAAACAGGCCACTTGTTAAGTCGGGCAATTTTCTCAAAAAGGGAGAAGAATTTGTCTGGTTCTTCCTCATTAAATTTAGGAACACTGTTAAGACATTTGTCTACACTGAATGTTGAAGTATTAGTACCTTGAGCCAAACCTCGTAGTTTGAGAGTTTCCAGCTCCACCTCGAGTCTTTTGAGTTCAACTTGTAAGGCCAAATTACTTGGTGTAACAATTTCCTCTGAATTTCCCGACGGTTGGGCTATGATTTAATTTTCAATAAGGTAGTTGAGGACAGCCTCTTCTAACCTAGACTTATTCATGGAAGAGCGGCCTTCTACTTCATAATAAGCAGCGAGGGATTGCCACTCTGCCTTAGTAAGCCCCTTCAGTACTTCGGCTGAAGGTGAAGCCAAAAAGCTTTCCAGGTCAAACATGTTGAATTCAAAATCGAGTAGCGAAAAAAAGTAACCGTGGCAGCTAAGCTAACTAGCTAGCTAATTAATAATATCAAAATGCAATCAACTGTGAAACACAGCAAGGGATTAACCAAACACCTGGTACACAAGATAAGGGTTAACTCACCAGTAGCTTAAGCAATAACAGGAGCAATATAAATGAACACTGTGAACACAGCAACTTGCATCCAAAAATACTTAGCGATGAAACAACACCTGGCGAGTAACAACACTTGATATGACACAGGCCCCCACTTGTCGGGATCCCACTACCCTCTATACTTGGGGAGTGAATCCTACCCCAAGTTATTAACAAATAAAGGAACAAATAGGGAACACGGCAATAATTATCCTCACCAAAAACCTACTCAACTAAATGTACTTGAATAAGTAAGAACAGTTGAAATAAGTGAATCACAAAAGGGAAGATAATTAATTAATTCAATTTATGTTCTAAAGGGAGTAATGACTAGCAAACATGAATTTAAGGGTATAAGTAATTGTATAATAAAATAAGAGTGATGCCGGAAGGGCGAAAATATACCGTAAGGAGTTAGACCAAACAAATATTACTTAACATTACTATATTACACAGACATACGAAATATATATATACAACAATCACTACAAAATGATTATTTCCTACCAAACAGGAGATTCCTTACCACCAGGATCCCTTCCTAGGCCTAACTAAACGTGTCACTAATACCTGATACCCCTAGGGCATTGCAGAAGACTAGATAAAGCACTAGACAAGGGTCAAGGCTAGAGAACGAATGGACACGTCTACCCTATGCCACGGTTTTTCCCTACTGGGGAAGCGTGCCCACGCCGGGAGGAGAGCGTCTCATAACAATTTGCTGGATATTTTATATAATTAATTAATATTACTCTTGAGTTGACTTAACAGAGTAAGACAATGATGCATATAAATAACATACATAAATATACAATTAACCTAAGTAACTAACAACAATAATAATAGAATAAGTACAATTAACAATTTATTAATAGCTTGTATGAAATGTAGGCGTGAACATATGCCTCACGCTATGCGAGTTCCCGAGCGCCACAGGCACGTGACAGTATGTTTGTTTGTTTTATTGTTTTTGATTGGTTTATTGTTTTTTAGAATGATGTTTTTTGTGGTGTCATTATTGTTTGTGTTGTGTTGTTGCTTGCTTGTTTGTTTGTGATGTGTTGTTTGTTTGTGGTTGGTGTGTGTGTGAGAGAGAGACACAGAGAGAGAGAGAGAGAGAGAGAGAGAGAGAGAGAGAGAGAGAGAGAGAGAGAGAGAGAGAGAGAGAGAGAGAGTATCAACACATACCATATATTTACCAACAACTTTGTCATAACGTAACAGTGAGCCAGGGACTCGCTCTCTCTCTCTCTCTCATGATAAAAAACTGATCGACTTGTACCTGTGGTTCTTGTTTGTGTTTTAATTGTTGTTAGAGCCCTCCGCCTGCGAACCCGCCATCTATTGTCCTGATCTACCTACCCACCACCACGAGCAACGCCATCTAGGGACGAGACACGTGTATGACTCGTCTTAGTTACCACTCCGAGGTTTCCCTTCTCCATATCCTGGGTTGCGTCACCTCCTCAAAGTCTTCTTTGTCAGCTCCACTTCGAGGAGAGGCACTTGGCTCTGGGAAGTGATACAGGATCATCTATCCTCTAAATCGTGCAGTGACTACCTACCGTCTTCCACAATACTCAATATACTCGTCAGCCATCTCAGCTCCTCACTTAAAGTGCCTATGTTCATATTAACTCCCCGTCCCTTGGCGGGATTGTTTTATGTTTGATAATATGTATATATAATATTTGGGTTAAAATTTGGTTAGGGGTGAACTATAATGAATATTTGAGGATTTATGGTACTCTATTATATACAACGAAAACTCGCATCCTTTGTCTACCCTTTTATAATCCGATTGTCTTTGTTTTTGTTTTTTGTTGTTACCTGTTGGGATCTGGGTAGACGTATAACTATGTTCTAAATCCCCAACTCGTAACAAATGGCGACCGTGACAGGACACGACCTTAAGTACCATATTCCTTCCTCCCTTGTTACTCAGTGTTAATTATTCCTCCCAGTCACTTCTGTTCACAATTGCTTTACGGTAGTTTAAGTTTCCTTCATATGTGTGTGCATATATTGGTATTATCGTATAGTAAGAGTGACAGACGTAGGATATTAGGTTCCAAGTGTCATAAGGCTTACCTGTTATTACACGTGGCAGTTGTGTAGTAAGTCTTATCGAGTGTTGGGAAGAATCCGGATCTGTTTAATGCCGTACCCTCACTCCAGAGTAGGTTGTTCCATAGTCACTAGTTTACGGTGAAGTGATATCTTGGGACGCCACGCTCTACCAGGCCCCCATAATTATAAAGCCTCA
>NW_024742212.1:0-20175 GCF_018991925.1 Homarus americanus
CGGTGATGGTGTGTGAGGGTAGTATAGGTACACCTCTGGACTCCCAGGTACACCCCCTGACTCCCAGGGACTCCTCTGTCCTCCTACGTGCTCCTCTGACACTCCCAGGTACACCTTGCTCCCAGGTACACCACTGACAATCCCAGGTACACCTCCTGTCCCAGGTACACCCCTGACACTCTCAGGAACTCCTCCAACATTCCCAGGTACACCTCCGATGCTCCCAGGTACACCTCTGACACTCCCAGGTACTCCACTGGCCTCTGTTACACCTCAGACACTCCCAGGTGCCTCGAACACCCCCAAGGTACACGTCTGCACTACCAGGTACACCTCAGACACTCCCATGTGCACCTCAGACACTCCAAGGTACACCTCCGATACTCCAGGTATGCCTCCTGACACTTCAGGTACACCGCTCACCTCCCAGGTACACCGCTGACACCGCCAGGTACACCTGACACTCCATGTACACCCCAGGCACTTCCAGACACACCCTCGGACCTCCCAGATACATCTGGCACACTCCCAGGTACACCGCTGTCACTCCCAGGTACATCCTGGCACTCCAGGAGCACCCCTGACACTACCAGGTACACCTCTCATACTCCCAGGTCACACCAACCTCCCTAGGTACACCTCTGACACTTCCTGTACACCTCCTGCTCTCCAGAATCTCCTCTGATACTCCTGGTCACTTTCTGACCTCTCTGGTACTCTCTCCACACTCCCAGGTACACCTCAGACTCCCCTGGTACACCTCGAACCTCCAGGTACTCCTCAAGCACTCCCAGGTACACCTCAGACACTCCCAGGTACCTCTGACCTCCCAGGTACACTTGTCACTCTCCAGGCACACCATGACACTCTGGTACACCCCTGACACTCCCAGGTACCTCCTGACATTCCCTGGTACACCTCTGACACTCCAAGGTACCTCCGACACGCCCAGGTACACCTCTGAGACTCCCACGTGCACCTCTGACACCCCAGGTACACCTCTGACATTCTGCCAGGTACACCTCTGAACCTCCCAGGTACACCTGTGACACTCCCAGTACACCTCCGACCTCCCAGGTACCCCGATACTCCCAGGTACACCTCTCTCACACTCCCAGGTACACCTCTGACACTCCCAGGTACTCCTCTGACACTTCCTGCTACACCTCTGACACTCCCAGATACTCCTCTGGCCTCCTGGTACCTCCTGCCTCCCAGGTACACCTCCCAACCTCCCAGGTACACCCCTGACACTCTCAGGACACCTCCGACATTCCCAGGTACCTCCGTCTCCCAGGTACACCTTGACACTCCCGGTACTCCACGGCCTCCCTGGACACCTCTGACACTCCCAGGTACGCCTCAGCCTCCAAGGTACCTCGGCACTGGTACCTCAGACACTCCCAGGTACACCTCAGACACTCCAAGGTACACCTCGGATACTCAGGTATACCTCTGACACTCCCAGGTACACCCGCTCACACTCCCAGGTACACCGTGACACTGCCAGGTACACCTGACACTCCATGTACACCCAGGCACTTCCAGGTACACCTCAGACACTCCCAGGTACCTCTGTTACTCCCAGGTACACATCTGACACTCATAGGTACACCTCAGACACTCCCAGACATCTGGCACACTCCAGGTACACCTCTGACCTCCCAGGTACTCCTCTGACACTCGCTGTGTACTTCCTGACACTCCAGGTACACCGCTCACACTCCCAGGTACACCTCCGACACTCCCAGGTACACACACCTCCCAGGGTACACCTCTGGCTCCCAGGTATACCTCAGACACTCAGGTACACCGCTGTCACTCCCAGGTACACCCTCCGAGCACTCCCAGGTGCGCCCCTGACACTTCCAGGTACACCTCTGACACTTACAGGTACACCTCCTGACACTCCCAGGTACACCAATGACACTCCAGGTACACCGTGACACTGTCTGGTACTCTCTCACACTCCCAGGTGCCTCAGGCCTCCTGGTACACCTCAGACACTCTCAGTGCACCTCAGACACTCCAGGTACACCTCAGACACTCCCAGGTACACCTCAGACACTCCCAGGTACACCTCTGACACTCCCAGGTACACTTGCTTCACTCTCAGGTACACCTCCGACACCCAGGTACCCTCTGGCACTCCCAGGTTACCTCCGATATTCCCAGGTACCTCCGATACTCCCAGGTACCTCTTGACACTCCCAGGTACTCTGACACTCCCTGGCACACCTCTGACACACAGGTATACCTCTGACACTCCCAGGTACACCTCCGACACTCCCAGGTACACCTCCACTCCCAGGTACACCAACGATACTCCCAGGTACACCTCTGACCTCTCCCAGGTACCTCTGACCTCCCAGGTACACCTCCTGACCTCCCAGGTACACCTCTGACACTCTTTGCTACACCTCTGACCTCCCAAATGCTCCTCTGACACTCAGTACACCTCCAGACACTCCCTGGTACACCCCTGACACTCCCAGGGACTCCTCTGACCTCCCAGGTACTCCTCTGACACTCCAGGTACCTCTGTGCTCCCCGCCTCCTGACACTCCCAGGTACACCCTGACTCTGCCAGGTACACCTCTGACCCCCGGTACCTTGTGACCTCCCAGGTTCCTCCGACGCCCAGGTACACCTCTGCTCCAGGTACACCCCTGGCACTCCCAGGTACACCTCCTGACCTCCCAGGTACACCTCTGACACTCCCAGGTACACCTCTGACACTGCCAGGTACACCTCAACCTCCCAGGTACACTGGCGACCTCCCAGGCACCTCCGACACTCCCAGGTACACCTCTGGCACTCCCAGGTACACCTCCGATATTCCCAGGTACACCTCTGACCTCCCAGGTACACCCTGACACTCCCAGGTACACCTCCTAATACTCCCTGATACCTCTTTCACTCCCAGGTACACCTCCGATACTCCCAGGCAGCTCCGATGCTCCCAGGTACACCTCTGACACTCCCAGGTACTCCTCTAACATTCCCTAGTTTCCTGACATTCTCAGGTACACCTCTGCCTCCCTGGTACACCTCTGACTCCCAGGTACACCTCTAATACTCCCTGATACCTCTTTCACTCCAGGTACCTCCGATACTCCCAGGTACATCTCCGATACTCCCAGGTACACCTCTGACATCCAGGTACTCCTCTACATTCCCTGGTTCATTTGACCTCCCAGGTACACCTCTAATACTCCCTGATACACCTCTTTCCTCCCGGTACACCTCCGATACTCCCAGGTACAGCTCCGTGCTCCCAGGTACACCTCTGACACTCCCAGGTACTCCTCTAACATTCCTGGTTCTCCTTTGACATTCCCAGGTACACCTCTGACACTCCCTGGTACACCTCTGCACTCGCAGTTACCTCTGACACACCCAGGTATACCTCTGACACTCCCAGGTACACCTCCGACACTCCCAGGTACACCTCCGACACTCCCAGGTACACCAACGATACTCCCAGGCACAGCACTCCCAGGTACACCTCTGACACTCTTTGCTACACCTCTGACACTCCCAGATACTCCTCTGACACTCCTTGGTACACCTCAGACACTCCCTGGTACACCCCCTGACCTCCCAGGGACTCCTCTGACACTCCCAGGTACTCCTCTGACACTCCCAGGTACACCGCTGACACTCCCAGGTACACATCTAACCTCCTCGGTACACATCTGACACTCTCAGGTACACCCCTGACACTCTCAGGAACACCTCAGGACACTCCCAGGTACACCTCTGACACTCCCAGGTACACCTCTGACACTACAAGGTACACCTCTGACCTCCCAGGTACACCTCGGATACTCCCAGGTATGCCTCTGAGACTCTCCAGGTACACCGCTGACTCTCCCAGGTACAACGCTGACACTGCCAGGTACACCGCTGACACTCCATGTGCACCTCAGACACTTTAAGGTACACCTCAGACACTCCCAGATCCTCCTCTGACACTCCCTGGAACACCTCTGACACTCCCACGTGCACCTCTTACACTCCCTGGTTCTCCTCTGACCCTCCCAGGTACACATCAGACACTCCCAGGTACACCTCAGACACTCCAAGGTACACCTCTGACACTCCTAGGTACCTTAGACACTCCCAGGTACACCTCGGCTGCTGCCAGGTACACCTCTGACACTCCCAGTGCAGCGACACTCCCAGGTACACCTCCGACACTCCCAGGTACACCTCCGATACTCCCAGGTACACCTCTGACACTCCCAGGTACACCTCTGACACTCCCAGGTACACCTCTGACACTCTCTTACACCTCTGGCACTCCCAGATACTCCTCTGACTCTCCGTGGTACACCTCAGACACTCCTGGTACACCCCAACCTCCCAGGGACTCCTCTGACCTCCCAGGTACTCCTCTGACACTCCCTAGGTACACCGCTGACCTCCCAGGTACACCTCTAACACTCCCAGGTACATCTGACACTCTCAGGTACACCCCTGACCTCTCAGGAACCTCCGGACACTCCCAGGTACACCTCTGCACTCCCAGGTACACCTCTGACACTACAAGGTACACCTCTGACACTCAGGTACACCTCAGATACTCCCAGGTATATCTCTGAGAATCCCAGGTACACCTCTGACCTCTCTGCTTCACCCAACCTCCCAATCTCCTCTGACACTCGTGGTACCCTCAGACACTCCCGTTACCCCGATACTCCCAGGTACACCTCTCCACCTCCCAGGTACACCTCTGACACTCCCAGGCCTCTCTGACACTTCCTGCTACACCTCTGACCTCCCGATACTCTCTGACACTCCCTGGTACACCTCAGACACTCCCAGGTACACCTCGGTCATTCCCAGGTACACCTCTGAGACTCCCAGGTACACCCCGCCTCCCCAGGGACTCCTCTGTCTCCTCCTACAGCCTCCTCCTTGCTCCCAGGTACACCACTGACCTCCCAGGTACTCCACTGGCCACTGCCTGGCACACCTCTGACACTCCTGGCACACCTCTGACCTCCCAGGCTACTCCTCTAACATTCCTGTTCTCCTTGGACATTTCTTGTGCATACCCTGACACTCCTACGGCCACCTCCGACACTCCCAGGTACACCACTGATACCCTGGTACACCTCTGACACTCCCAGGTACACTCTGACACTCTGTACACCCCTGACACTCTTGCTACACCTCTGACACTCCCAGATACTCTCTGACACCTGTGGTACACCTCAGACACTCCCTGGTACACTCCTGACACTCTAGGGACTCTCTGACACTCCTAGGTACTCCTCTTACACCTCCCAGGTACACTGCTGACACTCCCAGGTACACCTCTAACACTTGTGTACACATCTGACAATTTCTGTGTACACCTGACAATTTCTGTAAACAATTCCTGGACACTCCCAGGTACACTCTCTGACACTCCTGCACAATTCCTCTGACACTACCAGTGCTGCCCCTGACACTCCCAGGCATACCTTGGATACTCTGGTGTATGGGCCTCTACACTCCTGGTACACCGCTGACTCTCCCAGGTACACCGCTGACACTGCCAGGTACACCGGCTGACACCCATGTACACCCTGTGACACTTTAAGGCACACCCTGTGACACCTCCCAGATCCTCCTCTGACACTCCCTGGTACACCTCTGACACTCCCACGCACACCTCTTGCACCCCGGTTCCCTCTCTGACCTCCCAGGTACACATCAGACACCTCCCAGGCACACCCTCAGACACCCAAGGTACACCTCTGACACCTCTAGGCACACCTCAGACACTCCCAGATACACCTGCTCACACTCCCAGGTACACCTCAGACACTCCTAGGTACACCCCTGCACACTCCCAGGCACACCTCTGTGACACTCCCAGGCACACTCCTGACACTCCAGTACACCTGGATACTCCCAGGCATGGGCCTCTGGGACACCTCCCAGGCCACTGCTGACTCTCCCAGGAACACCGCCAACACTGCCAGGTACACCGCTGACACTCCATGCGTGGCCACTCCCAGACACTCCTAGGTACACCCTCAGACACCCTGGTGTATTCCTCTGGACACGCCCAGGTACACCTCTGACACTCCCTGGTACACGCTTGACACTCGCAGGTACACTTCTGACACTCCCAGGTACACCTCTGACACTCCCAGGTACACCTGTGACACTCCCAGGTACACCTCCGACACTCCCAGGTACACCACCGATACTCCCAGGCAGCTACCTTCTCACACTCCCAGGCACACCTCTGACACTCCCAGGTACTCCTCTGACAATTTCCTGCTCCACCTCTCACACTCCCAGATACTCCTCTGACACTCTGGTACACCTCAGACACTCCTACGTACTCCTTTCTGACACTCCCAGGCTACCACTGACACTCCTGTACACTCTGGACACCCCAGGCGGCCACCCCTGGGACACTCTGCACACGCTGACACTCGCAGTGTACATTCCTGACACTCTGTGTACAATTCCTGACACTCCCAGGTACACCTGTGACACTCCTGTGTACACCTCCGACACTCCTGTACACCGACATACTCCCAGGTACACCTTCTTGGCCACTCCTGTACACACTCTCACACTCCCAGGTACACCTCTTACTACTCCCAGGTACTCTCTGACACTTCCTGCCAAGCAATTCTCTGACACTACCAGATACTCTTCTGACACTCCTGCACACTCTCAGACACTCCCAGGTACACCTCGGTTGGCTCCCTTGCGTACACCTCTGAGACTCCTGTGTACACCCTGACACTCCCAGGGACTCTCTGTCACTTCCTACGTACTCCTCTGACACTCCAGGTACACCACACTGACACTCCCAGGCCACCACTGACAATCCCAGGCACACCTCTGACACTCCCAGGCACACCCCCTGACACTCTCAGGAACACCACCAACATTCCCAGGTACAATCTCCGATACTCCCAGGTACACTCCTTGACACTCCTGTGTACCTCCACTGACACTTTCTAGTACACCCTGTGACCCTCCCAGGTACGCCTCAGACACCCCAAGGTACACCTCTGACACTACCAGGTACACCTCGTGACACTCCTACGTACACCTCAGACACTCCAAGGTACACCTCCGACACTCCAGGTACACCACACCGGATACCTCCCAGGTACACCTCTCTCACACTCCCAGGTACACCTCTCACACCCCAGGTACACTGACACTCCCAGGTACTCCCTCCGACACCTCCTGCCACCTCTGACACTCCCAGATACTCCTCTGACACTCCCTGGTACAATTTTCAGACCCAGGTGGCCACTCCCTGGTTCCCCAGGTACACCTCTGAGACTCCCAGGTACACCCCTGACACTCCCAGGGACTCCTCTGTCACTTCCTACGTACTCTTGACACTTGGTGTACACCACTGACACTCCCAGGTACACCACTGACAATCCCAGGTACAATTCTCTGACACTCCCAGGTACAATTCTGACACTCTCAGAACACCTCCAACATTCCCAGGTACACCTCCGATACCCTGGTGTACACCTTGACACTCCCAGGTACCTACTGACACTCAGTACACTCAGACCTCCCAGGTACGCCTCAGACACCCCAAGGTACACCTCTGACAATTACCTCAGGTACACCTCTACAGACACTCCCTGTATGTACACCTCAGATACCTAAGGTGGCTACCTTGATACTCCTTGTGTATACTCTCTGACACTTCCAGGTACACCAAGCTCACACTCCCAGGTACAATGCAAGGATACTGCCAGGTGCCAATGCTGACACTCCATGTACACCTCCTGGTGTACCCAGGTACACCTCAGACACTTCCTGTGACAGCCCTGCACACTCCCAGGCCACCGCTGTCACTCCCAGGTACAATTTTTGACACTCCTGTGAGCACCTCTGACACTACTGGTGTGTGCTACCTCATACTCCTGTGCCATTACCTGACACTTAGGCACACCTCTCGTGGGACACCTCCTGGGTACACCTCCGGACAATTCTTAAATCTCCTCTTGATACTCCCTGCACACTGCTGCATACCTTCTGTGGTACTTTCTCACACCTCCCAGTGCACCCTGTGACTCTCCCTGGTACACCTCAGACACACTTTGGTGTACCTCAGACACTCCCAGGTACACTCCCCAGACACCCCAGGTACACCTCTGACACTCCCAGGTACACCGCCAAGCCAGGTACACCTGCTGACACTCTCAGGTACACCCCTGACACTCCCAGGTACTCCACTGACATTCCCTGGTACACCTCTGACACCTAAGGCTACCTCCGACACGCCCAGGTACACCTCCTGAGACTCCTACGTACACCTCTTATTCTAGGTACAATTCTCTGAGCCACTGCCAGGTGGCTACCTCTGACATCTTCCAGGTACACCTTCCTGTGACACTTCCGACACCTGGTGTACACTACCGATACTCCCAGGTACACCCTACACTCCCAGGTGCCACCCTGACACTCCCAGTACTCTCTGGACACTTCCTGCTACACCCTCTGACACTCCTGTGTACCTCTATACCTCGGTACACCTCACACACCTCCCAGGTACACCTCTGACACTCCTGTAGCTACCCCGACACTCTCAGGAACACTCTCCGACATTCCTGGTACACTTCCGATACTCCCAGGTACACCCTTTGACACTCAGGTACTCCACTGACACTCCCTGGTACACTCCCTGTGAGGCCTCTGTGCATGCCTCTGTGACACCCAAGGTACAATTTCGGATACTCATTTCAGGTACACCTCAGACACTCCCAGGTACACCAGACACTCCAAGGTACACCTCGGATAAATTTGGCTTCTCTGGACACTCCCAGGTACACCGCTCACACTCCCCAGGTACACCAAGCGACACTGCCAGGCAGCTACCGCTGACACTCCATGTGTACACCCCAGGCACCTCCAGGCCACCTCAGACACTCCCAGGTACACCTCTGTTAGAATTCCCAGGTACACATTCGACACTCATAGGTACACCTCAGACACTCCTGGCAGATATCTGCACACTCCAGGTACAATTCCTGACACTCCCAGGTACTTCCTTGACACTCGCTGGTACTTCCTGACACTCCCAGGTACACCGCTCACACTCCCAGGTACACTTCCGACACTCCCAGGTACACCTCCGATACGCCTGTGTACACCTTCTGCTTCCCAGGCATGGGCCTCAGACACTCCTTGCAGGTACACCGCTGCCACTCCTGGTGTACACCTTGACACTCCCAGGTGCGCCCCTGACACTTCCAGGTACAATTCTGACATCTTACAGGTACAATTCTCTGACAATTCTGTGTGCCACCACAATTTACACTTGTGTACACCGCTGACACTGCCCAAGTACTTTCACACCCTGCACACCCCAGACTCTCCCCTGGGTACAATTCTTGCACACCTCAGGCATACCCCCAGACACTCCCAGGTACACCCCAGACACTCCCAGGTACACCCTGTGACACTCCCAGGTACACCTCTGACACCCCAGCAGGTACACCGCTGTCACCTTGTGTACACTCTCCGACACTTGTACACCTCTGGCACTCCCAGGTACACTCTCGATATTCCCAGGCTACCTCCGATACTCCCAGGTACACCTTTGACACTCCTGTACCCACCGACACTCCCGGCACACCTCTGACACTCCTATGGGTACACCTCTTGACACTCCCAGGCATACCTCTGGCACTCCCAGGTACACCTCCGATATCCCCTACAGGTACACCTTGACACTCTCTGTGTACCCACTGACACTGCCTGGCACACCTCTGACACTCCCCGGCACACCTCTGACACTCCCAGGCACACCTGTGACACCCGCGCTTCTACTACTCCCAGATACTCTCTTTTGCTCCTATAGGTGGCTACCTCTGATACTTGTACAGCTCTAATACTTGTATACTCTCTCATACTTCCTAGGTACTTTCTAATACTTCCTTGGTTCAATTTTTGATACTCTAGGTACTTTCTGGATACTCTGGTAATACGTTTCGACACTTCTGCAGGTACACTTTCTGGACACTCCAGGCTACTTTCTGATACTCTTGTGCATACCTCCATACTCCCAGGTACACCACTGACACTCCTGTGTACACCACCGATACCCTAGTACACTCTCTGACACTTCTGCCACCTCCGGACACCCCAGGCACACCTCTAACACTCCCTTACTTCCTGACACTCCCTGTGATACTCCTCTCTGACACTCCCTGGGTACCTCAGACACTCCCAGTTTTCACCTCTGACACTCCCAGGTACACCCTTGAACTCCCAGGTACACTTCTGGACACTCCCAGGTACACCCCTGACACTCCCAGGTGGGCCACCGCTGACACTCCCAGGTACACCACTGATACTGCCAGGTACACTCTCAGACATTCCAGGTACACCCTTCTGACACCACCACACACCTCGCCAGGTACACCTCTGATGCCACTCCCAGGTGGCTAATTCTTGCAGTTAGCCTCCCAGGTACAATTCTCCACACGCCAGGCCTCGTACTCCTGGTGTACAATTCCCTGACACTCCTGGCAGGTACACCTCTGACACCTGCACACCTCTGACACCTCAGGTGCACCTCTGACACTGCCAGGCACACCCCTGACACTCCTGTGTGCCACTTGTGACACTCCCAGGTACACCTCCGACACTCCCAGGCCACCTCTGGCACTCCCAGGTACACCTCCGATATTCCCGTGTACACCTCTGACACCTTGCAGGTGCCAATTCCCTGACACTCCTGTGGCAGGTACACCTTCAGCTACTCCCTTTCTGATACACCTTTTCACTCCCGGGTACACCTCCGATACTCCCAGGTACAGCTCCTGATTCTCCCAGGTACACCTTCTTGACACTCCTGCAGGTACTCCTCTAACATTCCCTGGCTCCCTCCTTTTGACATTTTCTGTGTACACTCTGACACCCATGGGTGTACACCTCCGTGACACCCCTGCCACCACTGATACCCCAGGTACACCTCTGACACCCTACGGTGCATGCCCCTGGACACCCCTGTGTACACCTCTGATACTCTTGCTACAACTCCTCTGACACCTCCCAGATACTCCTCTGACACCTGTGGTACACCTCAGACACCCTGGTACACTCCCTGGGACACTCCCAGGGACTCCTCTGACACCTCCCAGGTACTCTCTTACACTCCTGTGTACACCGCTGACACTTGTGTACACACCTTTAACACCCTGTGTACACATCTTGACACTCAGGTACACTCCTGACACTCTAGAACACCTCGACACTCCCAGGTACACCTGGGACACTCCCAGGCCACCTCTGACACTGGCTATAGGTACACCTCTGACAATTCTGTGCCACCTTGATACCTCTGTGTATACCTTCTGAGACTCCCAGGTACAATGCTGACTCCTCCCAGGTACACCGCTGACACTGCCAGGTACAATGCCGACACCCATGGCCACCTCAGACACTTTAAGGTACACTCCTTGTGACACCTCTGTGATCCTCCTCTGACACCCCGGGTACACCTCGACACTCCCACGCACACCCTTAAGCACTCCCTGCTCCTCCCTCTGACCTCCCAGGCACACATCAGACACAACCAGGTACACAGTACTCCTCTGACCTCCCAGGTACACCACCCAACCTCCCAGTGCACCTCCCAACACTCCCAGGTACACCTCTGACACTCCCTGGTACACACTCTGACACTCCAGGGCCATACCTGACACTCCCAGGTACCTCTGACACTCCCAGGTACCCCTGTGACACTCCCAGGTACACCTCGACACTCCCAGGTACACCACCGATACTCCCGTCACCTCTCACACTCCCAGGTACACCTCCCTGACCTCCCAGGTACTCCTCTGAGCACTTCCTGCTACACCTCTGCACTCCAGTAATCCTGACACTCCCTGAGTACCTCAGACACTCCTCGTGCTCCTCTGACACTCCCAGGTCACACCCCAGCACTCCCAGGTACACCTCGGCCTCCCAGGTACACCTCTGGCTCCCTGGACCCTTGACACTCCCAGGTACACTCTGACCTCCCAGGTACACCTCTGACACTCCCAGGACCTGCCCCCACCTACCCAGACACCCCCCAACCTCGGCCTCCCAGGCACCTCTGGCCTCCCAGGTGACACCCCTACACTCTCAAGGCTCCTCCGGCTTATTCCCAGGTACCTCCGATACTCCCAGGTACACCTTTGACACCAGGTACTCACTGACACTCCCTGGTCACCTCAGACACTCCCAGGTACGCCTCCAGGCCTCCAAGGTACACCTCTGACACTACCAGGTACACCTCAGACACTCCCAGGTACACCTCAGACACTCCAAGGTACACCTCAGATACTCCCAGGCATACCTCTGACACTCCCAGGTACACCGCTCAACTCCCAGGTACACCGCTGACACTGCCAGGTTCTGTGACACTCATGTGCAGGCACTTCAGGTACACCTCAGACACTCCCAGGTACACCTCTGTTATTCCCAGGTACACATCTGCCTCCTAGGTACACCTCAGACACTCCCAGACCATCTGGCACACTCCCAAGTACACCTCTGACACTCCCAGGTACTCCTCTGACACTCGCTGGTACTTCCTGACCTCCAGGTACACCATGACCTCCCAGGTACCTCTGTCACTCCCAGGTACACCTCGCACTCCCAGGTACCTCCGTACGCTGGGTACCTCTGGCTCTCCCAGGTATACCTCAGACACTCCCAGGTACACCGCTGTCACTCCCAGGTACACCCTTGCACTCCCAGGTGCACCCCCAACACTTCCAGGTACCCTGGCCTTACAGGTACCTCTGACACTCCCAGGTACAGTGACCTCCCAGGTACACCGCTGACACTGTTTGGTACTTCTCTCACACTCCCAGGTACCTCAGACTCTCCCTGGTACCTCAGACCTCCCAGGCTACCTCAAACACTCCCAGGTACACCTCAGACACTCCCAGGTACACCTCAGACACTCCCAGGTACCTTTGACACTCCCAGGTACACCGCTGTCACTCTCAGGTACACCTCCGACACTCCCAGGTACACCTCTGGCACTCCCAGGTACACCTCCGATATTCCCAGGTACACCTCCGATACTCTCAGGTACATGACCTCCCAGGTACTCCACTGACACTCCCTGGCACCTCTGACTGCCTCCCAGGTTCACCTCTGACACTCCTAGGTACACCTCTCGCACTCCCAGGTACACCTCCGATATCCCCAGGTACACCTTTGACCTCCCAGGTACTCCACTGACACTGCCTGGCACCTCTGACACTCCCTGGCACACCTCCACACTCCCAGGCACACCTGTGACACTCCAGGTACACCTTAATGCTCCCAGATAAACCTCTTTCACTCCCAGGTACCCCTCCGATACTCCCAGGTACAGCTCATACTCCCAGGTACCTCCTACACTCCCAGGTACTCTCTAACGCTCCCTGGTTCACCTTTGACACTCCCAGGTACACCTCTGACACTCCCTGGTACACGCCCTGACACTCACTGGTACCTCCCAACCTCCCAGGTACACCTCCGAGCCTCCCAGGTACCTCCGACACTCCCAGGTAAACCTCCCACCTCCCAGGTACCCACCGATACTCCCAGGTACCTCTGACCTCCCAGGTACACCTCCTGACACTCCCAGGTACACCTCTGACACTCCTGCTACACCTCTGACACTCCCAGATACTCCTCTGACACTCCCAGGTACACCACCAGCCTCCCAGGTACACACATCTGATGCTCCCAGGTACACCTGACACTCTCAGGAACACCTCAGGACAGTCCCAGGTACACCTCTGACACTCCAAGTGCTCCTCTGACACTCTAGGTACACCTCTGAGATTCATGTCACCTCAGACACTTCCAGGTACACATCTGACACTCCCCAGTGCACCTCTGACACTCCCAGTGCACCTCTGACACTCCCAGGTGCCATCTGACATCTCAGGTACACCCCTGACACTCTCAGGACACCTCAGACACTCCCAGGTACCTCCTGACACTCCCAGGTACACCCCGACACTCTCAGGAACACCTTCGACACACCAAGGTACGCCTCTGACACCTCTAAGTGCACCTCTTACACTCTCTGGAACCTCTCCTCCCAGGTACACCTCAGACTCTCCCTGACACCTCAGACACTCCTAGGTACACATCTGACCTCCCTAGGTACACCTCAGACACTCCCAGCTACACCTGTCACACTCCCAGGTACACCTCCTGACCTCCCAGGTACTCTCTGACACTCGCCGGGACTTCCCTGACACTCGCAGGCCTCTGTCACTACCAGGTACACCCCACCACACACCAGGTACACCTCAGACACTTCAGGTACACATCTGACCTCCCAGGTACCTCTGACCTCCCAGGTACACCTCTGACCAATCAGGTACACCTCTGACACCTCAGGTACACATCTGACAATCTCCAGGTACACCCCTGACCTCTCTCAAGGAACACCTCAGACACTCCCAGGTCACCTCTGACACTCCCAGGTACACCTCTGACACTCCTTGGTACACCTCCTCAGCACTCCCAGGTACACCTCGGATACTCCCAGGTATCCTCTGACACTCCCAGGTACACGCTGACTCTCCCAGGTACCGCCCACACTGCCAGGTACACCGCCCCTGACACTCATGTACACCTCAGACACTTCCAGGTACACCTCAGACACTCCCAGATCCTCCTCTGACACTCCCTGGTACACCTCTGACACTCCCACATGCCTCTTAAAACTCCTGGTTGCTCCTCGGCCTCCCAGGTACACATCAGACACTCCCAGGTACACCTCAGACACTCCAAGGTACACCTCTGACACTCCCAGGTACACCCCTGACACTCCCAGGGACTCCTCCCAGCCTCCCAGGTACACCTCTGACACTCCCAGGTACACCTCCAGATATTCCCAGGTATCTCTGACACTCCCGGTACACCATGACACTCCCTGATTTTACCATGACACTGCCAGGTACACCGCTGACACTCAATGTACACCTCAGACACTTCCAGGTACACCTCAGACACTC
This sequence comes from Homarus americanus, assembly GCF_018991925.1. Taxonomy (NCBI): domain Eukaryota; kingdom Metazoa; phylum Arthropoda; class Malacostraca; order Decapoda; family Nephropidae; genus Homarus; species Homarus americanus. The sequence continues at coordinate 15,015 of NW_024742212.1, forward strand.
CCAGGTACACCTCTGATACTCCCAGGTACACATCCTAACACTCTAGGTACACCTCTGACCTCCCAGGTACACCTCTGACACTCCCAGATACTCCTCTGACATTCATGGTACCTCCCGACACACCCGTACACCTCTTACACTCCATGGTTCTCCTCTGACCTCCCAAGTACCTCAGACACTCCCAGGTACACCTCAGACACTCCAAGGTACACCTCTGACACTCCCAGGTACACCTCTGACACTCCGACCCTGCTCCCGAGGACTCCTCCTGACACTCCCAGGTGCTCCTCTGACCTCCCAGGTACACCGCTTACACTCCCAGGTACACCTCTGACACTCCCAGGTACATCTCGACACTCCCAGGTACACCTGACACTCTCAGGAACACCTCCGACACACCCAGGTACCTCAGACTCTGGGTACCTCTGACTCTCCTAGGTACACCTCTGACCTCCCAGGTACTCAGATACTCTCCCAGGCCTCTGCCACTCTCCAGGTACACCGCTGACACTCCCAAGTACACCGCTAAGCACTGCACACCTCAGCATTCCCAGGTACATCTGACACTCCCAGGTACCCTGACACTTTCGAACACCTTCGACACACCAGGTACCTCTGACACTCACAGGTACACCTCATTGCACTCTCCTGGAACTTCTCTCCACATCCAGGTACCTCAGACTCTCCTGGTACACCTCAGACACTCCCAGGTACATCTGACATTCCTGGTTACACCTCAGACACTCCCAGATACACCTGTCCTCCCAGGTACCTCCCCAGCCTCCCAGGTACTCCTCTGACACTCGCTGGGACTTCTGACACTCGCAGGTACACCTTTGTCACTCCCAGGTACACCTGGCACTCCCAGGTACACCTCTGACCTCCCAGGTACACCACTGACACTCCCAGGTACACATCTGATCACTCCCAGGTACACCCCTGACACTCTCAGGAACACCTCAGACAGTCCCAGGTACACCTCTGACCCTCCCAAGTACTCCTCTGACCTCCCTAGGTACACCTCTGATTCCCATGTACACCTCAAACACTTCCAGGTACACATCCCACGCTCCCAGGTACACCTCCCACACTCCCAGGTACACCTCTGACCTCCCAGGTACATCGCTCTCAGGTACACCCCCGGCCTCTGAGAACACCTCAGACCTCCCAGGTACACCTCTGACTCCCAGGTACACCTGACGCTCTCAGGAGCACACCAAGGTACGCCTCCCGACACTCCCAAGTACACCTCTTACACTCTCAGGACTTCTCTCACCTCCCAGGTACCTCAGACTCTCCTGGTACCTCAGACACTCCCTAGGTACCATCTGGCCTCCCTGGTACACCTCAGACACTCCCAGATACACCTGTCACACTCCCAGGTACACCTCCCAGCCTCCCAAGTACTCCTCCTGACACTCCTGGTACTTCTGACACTCACAGGTACCTCTGTCACTACCAGGTACACCCCTGACCTCCCAGGTACCACCTCAGGCTTCAGGTACATCTGACCTCCCAGGTACACCTCTGACACTCCCAGGTACCTCTGACAATCCCAGGTACACCTCTGACCTCCCAGGTACACATCCTGACAATCTCCAGGTACACCCCTGACACTCAGGAACACCTCCTGACACTCCCAGGTACACCTCTGACACTCCAGGTACACCTCTGACACTCTCCTGGTACACCTCTGCTCCCAGGTGCACCTCAGATACTCCCAGGTATACCTCCTGACCTCCCAGGTACACCACTGACTCTCCCAGGTACACCGCTGACACTGCCAGGTACACATGACCTCCATGTGCACCTCAGACACTTCCAGGTACCTCAGGCACTCCCAGATCCTCCTCCTGACACTCCTGGTACACCTCTGACACTCCCACGTACACCTCCAAACTCCTGGTTCTCCTCTGACCCTCCCAGGTACACATCAGACACTCCCAGGTACACCTCAGACACTCCCAGGTACACCTCTGACACTCCCAGGTACACCCCTGACACTCCCAGGGACTCCTCTGACACTCCCAGGTACACCTCTGACCTCCCAGGTACACCTCCGAGATATTCCCAGGTATGCCTCTGACACTCCAGGTACACCGCCCACACTCCCTGGTACACCTCTGACACTGCCAGGTCACACTGCTGACACTCAATGTCACACCTCAGACACTTCAGGTACACCTCAGACACTCCCAGGTATACCTCTGATACTCCAGGTACACATCTAACACTCCTAGGTACACCTCCTGACCTCCCAGGTACACCTCTGACCTCCCAGATACTCCTGCGACATTCCATGGTACACCTCTGACACCCGTGCACCTCTTACACTCCATGGTTTCTCCTGACCCTCCCAAGTACACCTCAGACACTCCCAGGTACACCTCAGACACTCCAAGGTACACCTCTGGCTTGCTCAGGTACACCTCCCGGCACTCTAGGTACACCCCTGACACTCCCTGGGACTCTCTGACACTCCCAGGTACTCTCCTGACACTCCCAGGCACATCCTGACACTCCCAGGTACACCCCTGACACTCTCCAGGAACACCTCCGGCACACCCAGGTACACCTCCGACACTCACAGGTACACCTCCTGACTCTCTAGGTACACCTCCTGACCTCCCAGGTACACCTCGGATACTCCCAGGGTATGCCTCTGCCACTCCCAGGTACACCCTGACACTCCCCAAGTACCACCGCTGAAACTACCAGGTACACCTCTGACATTCCCAGGTACACATCCTGACACTCCCAGGTACACCCCTGACACTTTCAGGAACATCTCCGACACACCAGGTACACCTCTGACACTCCACAGGTACACCTCGTGCACTCTCTGGAACTTCTCTCACCTCCCAGGTACACCTCAGACTCTCCCTGGTACCTCAGACACTCCCAGGTACACATCTGACACTCCCTAGGTACACCTCAGGCACTCCCAGATACACCTGTCCTCCCAGGTACCTCTGGCACTCCCACTCTCCAGCTTTCCGCTGGGACCCCTGACCTCGCTACTTGGTACACCTTTGTCCTCCCAGGTACACCTGACACTCCCAGGTACACCTCTGAGATTCCATGTACACCTCAGAACCTTAGGTACACATCCCAGCACTCAGGCCTCACAACCTCCCAGGTACACCTCTGACATCCCAGGTACACCTCTGACACTTCCAGGTGCACATCTGACACTCTCAGGTACACCTGACACTCTCCAGGAACACCTCCGGACACTCCCAGGTACACCTCTGACACTCCCAGGTACACCGCCCGACACTCCCAGGTACACCACTGATACTGCCAGGTACACCTCAGACATTCAGGAACACCTCTGACCTCCCAGGTACACCTCCTGACACCAGGTACACCTCTGACCTCCAGGTACACTTGTGACACTCAGGTACACCTCCGACACTTAGGTACACCTCTGGCACTCCCAGGTACACCCCAGCCTCCCAGGTACACCCCCTGGCACTCCCAGGTACACCTCTGACACTCCCAGGTACCTCTGACACTCCCAGGTGCCCTCTGACCTCCAGGTACCTCTGACACTCCCAGGTACACCTTTGACACTCCCAGGTACCTTGTGACACTCCCAGGTACACCTCCGACAACGCCAGGTACACCTCTGGCACTCCCAGGTACACCTGACGCTCCCAGGTACACCTCTGACACTCCCAGGTCACCTCTGACCTCCCAGGTACACCTCTGACACTGCCAGGTACACCTCTGACACTCCCAGGTACACTTGTGACACTCCCAGGTACACCTCCGACACTCCCAGGTACCTCTGGCACTCCAGGTACACCTCCGATATTCCCAGGTACACCTCTGACACTCCCAGGTACACCTGACACTCCCAGGTACACCTAATACTCCTGATACACCTCTTTCACTCCCGGGTACACCTCCGATACTTCCAGGTACAGCTCCGATTCTCCCGGTACACCTCCCAGCACTCCCAGGTACTCCTCCTAACATTCCCTGGTTCTCCTTTATTCCCAGGTACACCTCTGACACTCCTGGTACACCTCCGACACTCCCAGGTACACCGATACTCCCAGGTACACCTCTGACCTCCCAGGTACACCTCCGACACTCTCAGGTACCTCTGACACTCTTTTCACCTCTGACACTCCCAGATATCCTCTGACACTCCGTGGTACATCTCAGACACTCCCTGGTACACCCCTGACCTCCCAGGGACTCCTCTGGCCTCCCAGGTACTCTCTTACACTCCCAGGTACACCACCCCAGGCTGCTCCCAGGTACACCTCTGCCTCAGGTACACATCTGACACTCTCAGGTACACTCGACACTCTCCAGGAACACCTCAGGACACTCCCAGGTACACCTCTGACACTCCCAGGTACACCTCTGCTACTAGGTACACCTGACACTCCCAGGTACACCTCGGATACTCCCAGGCCTGCCTCCCGGCTCCACCCTGACCTGCCAGGTACACCGCTGACACTCCGCCAGACACCTCAGACACTTTTAAAACTTGCCTCAGACACTCCCAGATCCTCCTCCCAACCCTCCCTGGTACACCTCCCACACTCCCATGCCTCACCCGCCCACCGGTTCTCCTCCCAGACCTCCCAGGCCTGTCAGACACTCCCAGGTACCTCCAGACACTCCAAGGTACCTCTGACACTCCTAGGTACACCTCAAACCTCCCAGATACACCTGTCACACTAGGTACAACCCTGACACTCCCAGGCACTCTCTGACACCCGCTGGTACTTCCCTGACACCCCAGGTACACCCCAGACACTCCCCAGGTACACCTCAGACACTCCCAGGCACACCTCTGACACTCCAGGCACACTTGGATACTCCCAGGCATACCTCTGACACTCCCAGGCACACTGCTGACTCTCCCAGGAACACCGCCAACACTGCCAGGTACACCGCTGACACCATGCACACTCCTCAGACACCCCAGGCACACCAGACACCAGGTATACCTCTGACACGCCCAGGCACACCTCTGACACTTGCACACGCTTGGACACTTATACACTCTGACACTTGCACACCTCTGACACTGGCACACCTGTGACACTTGGTGCACACCTCCGACACTCCCCAGGCACCACCGATACCCCAGGCACACCCCCACACTCCCAGGCACACCTCTGACACTCCCAGGCAC
>NW_024742213.1:0-19524 GCF_018991925.1 Homarus americanus
TGTATTGCTCTCCCAGGCACACCTCCGTCAATTCTGTACACTCTGACAAACCCAGGCAATTCTGTGACACTCCCAGGTACAACTCCGACACTCCCAGGTAAACCTCTGACACCCCAGGCATGCCTCTGATACTCCCAGGCACAATTCCTGACACCCCAGGTCTGCCTCCGACACTCCCCTGGTACCCTCTGACATTCCCCAGGCACACCTCTGGACACTGCCAGGTACACCTCTGACAATCCCAGGCACTCCTGGGTGACGCTCCAAGGCACACCTCCTGATAGTTCCAGGTACACCTCTGATACTCCCAGGCACACCTTGAGACTCCCAGGTACCCACTGACACCCCTGCACACCCTGGACATACCCAGCCATACCCTCCGACACTCCCCAGTTACACCCCTGATCATCCTGTACACCTCTGACACTGCTGGTGCACAGCCTCTGAAAACCCAGGTACTCCTGTGACACCCCAGGCACACCTCCGACACCCCAGGCACACCCCTGACACCCCAGGCACACCTCCACATTCCCAGGCACACCTCTGATATTCCCAGGCCACCTTTGAGACTCCCCAGCAGGCACTCCACTGGACACTCCCTGAGTAAACCTCTGACACTCCCAGGCACTGTCTGACATTCCCTGGACCACCTCTCTGAGACTCCCCAGGCACACCTGTGACACTCCCCAGGCACACCTGAGACACTCCCTGCACACCTGACACTCCAAGGTACACCTCTGATACTCCCAGGAACACTTCCGATATTCCCAGATACACCTCACACTCCCAGGCACACCTTTAACACTCCCAGGCACTCCACTGACACTCCCAGGCAACCTCTGATACCCAGGCACACCTGACACCCCAGGCACACCTCTGACACTCCCAGGCACACTGACACTTCCAGGCACATCCCTGACACTCCCAGGCACACTGCTGACACTCCCCATAGCACACCGCTGACACTGCCAGGCACACCCCTCAGACAGTCTCCCAGGCACAGTTCTCTCACTCTCGCAGGTACACTGACACTCCAGGCACACCTCTGACACTCCTGAAGACACCTCTGACACCCCAGGCACACCTCTGACACTCCCAGGCCACCCCTGACACTCCCAGGTACTCCACTGACATTCCTGGCACACCTCTGACACTCCCAGGCACACCGCTGAAACTGCCAGGCACACCTCTGACACTCCCAGGAACACTTCCACACCCCAGGCACACTTCTCACACTCCCAGGTACACCTCCGACATTCCCCAGGTACACCTCTGACACTCCCCAGGTACACCTCTGACACTGCAGGGTACACCACTGACACTCCCCAGGTACACCTCTGACACTCCCAGGTACACTCGACACTCCAGGCATCCTCTGACACTCCAGGTACACCTCTGACACTGCCAGGTACTCCACTGACATTCCCTGGTACACCTTCCTGACACTCCCCAGGTACACGTCCGACACTACCAGATACACCTCTGACACTCCCCAGGCACACCTCTGACACCCCAGGCACACCTCTGACACTCCCAGGTAATCCACTGACACTCCCAGCCACACCCCCTGGACACACCCAAGCACATCTCTGACACCCAGGCACACCCCAGACACTCCCAGGAAACCCTCACACTCCAAGGCACACCTCTGACACTTCTCAGGCACCTCTGTCACCCCTGATACACCTCTAACACCCAGGCACACCGCTGACACTCCCCAGGCACACTGCTGACACTGCCAGGCACACCCCAGACACTGCCAGGCACACCAGACACTGCCAGGTACACCTCAGACACTCCCCAGGCACACCTCAGACACTCCAAGCAGCACCTCTGACACTCCCAAGTGCACCTCTGACACCCCAGGCACACCTCTGACACTCCCAGGTACACCTCTGACACTCCCCAGGTACCCCACTGACACCCCAGGTACACCCCTGACACTCCCAGGCACACCTCCGACCCTCCCAGGCACACCTCTGACACTCCCCATGCACACCTCTGACACTCCAGAGTACACCTCTGACACTCCCAGGCACACCCTCTGACACTCCCCAGGTACACCCCCAGACACTCCTAGGTACACCTCTGACACTCCCAGGAACACTCCTGACACTCCCAGGTACACCTCCGACACTCCCAGGTACACCTTTACACTCCCAGGCACACCACTGACACCCCCAGGTACACCTCTGACACTCCCGTGTACACCTCAGACACTCCCAGGTACACCTCACACTGCTGGGCACACCTCAGACACTCCAAGGCACTCCACCACACTCCCGTGGCACACCCTGACAATCCCAGGTACACCGCTGACACTGCCAGGTACACCTCAGACACTCTCAGGCACAGTTCTCTCTCTGCACACCTCCGACACTCCCAGGCACACCCTCTGACACCCTAGTTACACCTCTGACACTCCCAGGCACACCTCTGACACTCCAGGCACACCTCTGACACTCCCAGAACCCACTGACATTCCGTGGCACACCTCTGACACTTCCAGGCACACCGCTGAACCGCCAGGCACACCTTCGACACTCCCGGAACACCTGACACTCCGGCACACTCCCACACCCCAGGCACACCTCCGACATTCCCAGGCACACCTCTGACACCCCAGGCACACCTCCTGACACTCCAGGGTACAACTCTGCACCCCAGGCACACCTCTGACACCCCAGGCACACCTCTGACACTCCCAGGCACACCTCTGACACTCCCAGGTACACCTCTGACACTGCCAGGCACTCCACTGACATTCCCTGGTACACCTGACACTTGCACACTCCACTCCAAGATACCCTCTGACACTCCCAGGCACACCTCCACACTCCCCAGGCACACCTCTGACACTCCCAGGTAATCCACTGACACCCCTGGCACACCCCTGACACACCCAGGCACACCTCTGACACTCCAGGCACACCTTGACACCCCAGGCAAACTTCAACTCCCAGGCACACCTCTGACACTCCAGGCACCTCTGTCACCCCTGATACACCTCTAACACCCAGGCACACCGCTGACACCCAGGCACACCTCTGACACTCCCAGGCACACCCCAGACACTGCCAGGCACACCTCTGACACTCCCAGGCACACCTCAGACACCCCAGGCACACCCCTGACACCCAGCACCTCTGACACTCCCCAAGTGCACCTCTGACACCCCAGGCACACCTCTGACACCCCAGGCACACCCTCTGACACCCCAGGCACCCACTGACACTCCCCATGCACACCTCTGACACTCCAGGCACACTCTGACACTTGCACACTCTGACACTCCCCAGGCACACCAGACACCCTAGACACCTCCTCACACCTCAGGTACACCTCACACCCCAGGCACACCCTGACACTCCCTGCATCCTCTGACACCCCAGGCACACCCCAGACACTCCCCAGGCACACCTCTGACACCCCAGGCACACCTGACATTCCCCAGGCACACCTCTGACACACTGCTGACACTCACCTCTGACACCCATATACACCTCCGACACCCCAGGCACACCTGACACCCCAGGCACACCACTGACACCCTGGTACACCCTGACACCCCAGGCACACCTCTGACACCCCAGGCACACCCCTGACACCCCAGGCACACCTCAGACACTCCCCAGGCACACCTCTGACACCCCAGGCACACCCCAGACACTCCCAGGCACACCTCTCACACCCTAGGCACATCACTGACACTTCTAGGCACTCTGTCACCCCTGATACACCTCTAACACCCCAGGCACACTGCTGACACCCCCAGGCACACCGCTGACACTCCCAGGCACACCCCTGACACTCCCAGGCACACCTCATTCACTCCCAGGCACACCTGACACCTCCAAGGCACACCACTGACATTCCGTGGCACACCTCTGACAATCCCAGGCACACCGCTGAAAACTGCCAGGCACACCTGGACACTCCCAGGCACACCTGACACCCCAGGCACATCTCACTCCCAGGCACACCTCTGACACCTGGTGCACACCTCTGACACTCCCCAGGCACACCTCTGACACTGCCAGGCACTCCACTGACATTCCCTGGTACACCTCTGACACCCCAGGTACACCTCCGACACTCCCAGGTACACCTCTGACACTCCCCAGGCACACCCTCTGACACCCATACTCCACTGACACTCCCTGGCACACCCCGACACCCCAGGCACACCTCTGACACTCCCCAGGCACATCTCTCACACCCGAGGCACACCACTGACACTTCTAGGTACTCCTCTGTCACTCCCTGACACACCTCTAACACTCCCCAGGCACACCGCTGACACTCCCAGTCACACCGCTGACACTGCCAGGCACACCCAGACACTGCCAGGCACACCCCAGACACCCCCAGGCACAGCCTCAGACACCCAAGCACCTCTGACACCCCAAGTGCACCTTGACACCCCAGGCACACCTCTGACACTCCCCAGGCACACCTCTGACACCCCAGGTACTGCCGACACCTGCACACCCCTGACACCCCAGGCACATCTCTGACACTCCCCAGGCACACCCCAGACACTCCCAGGCACACCTCACACTCCCAGGCACACCCCTGACACTTCCCCAGGCACTCCCTCTGTCACTCCCTGATACACCCTTAACACTCCCAGGCACACTGCTGACATTCCAGGCACACCGCTGACACTGCCAGGCACACCCCAGACAGTCTCAGGCACAGTTCTCACACACTCGCAGGCACACCTCCGACACTCCCCAGGCACACCCTGACACTCCCTAGGCACACCTCTGACACTCCCAGGCACACCCTGACACTCCCAGGCACACTCTGACACTCCCAGGTACTCCACTGACATCCCGTGGCACACCTCTGACACCCCCAGGCACACCGCTGAAACCGCCAGGCACACCTCTCGACACCCCCAGGAACACCTCCACACCCCAGGCACACCTCTCACACCCCAGGCACACCTCCGACATTCCCCAGGCACACCTCTGACACCCCAGGCACACCTCTGACACTGCAGGGCACCTCTGACACTCCCAGGCACACCTCTGACACTCCCAGGCACACCTCTGACACTCCCAGGCATACCTCTGACCCCCAGGCACACTGACACCGCCAGGCACTCCACTGACATTCCCCACTTACACCTCTGCCACACCCAGATACGCCTGAACACTGCAGCCTGACACCCCAGGCACCCCACACCCTGCACACCACCCCACACCCACACCAGCACTGACACCAGGCACACCCCACACCCCAGGCACACCTCACACCCTAGGCACACCTCTGACACTTCTAGGTACCTCTGTCACTCCCTGATACACCCCAACACTCCCAGGCACACCGCTGACACCCCAGGCACACTGCTGACACTGCCAGGCACCCCAGACACTGCCAGGTACACCTCAGACACTCCCAGGTACACCACATACTCCAAGGTGCCCCACACCCCATGCACCCCCTGACACCCCAGGCACACCTCTGACACTCCCAGGCACACCTCTGACACTCCCAGGCACTCCACTGACACCCCCAGGCACACTTCTCACACTCCCCACACCTCCGACTCCTCCCAGGCACACCTCTGACACTCCCATGCACACCTCTGACACCCAGGCACACCTCTGACACTCCCAGGCACACCTCTGACACTCCCCAGGCACACCTCAGACACCCTAGGCACACCTCTCACACTGTCAGGTACACTCACACTCCCCAGGTTCTCCTCTGACACTCCCTGGCATTCTCTGACACTCCCAGGCACACCCCAGACACTCCCAGGCACACCAGACACTCCAGGTACACCTCTGACATCTCCCAGGCACACCTCTGACACTCCCAGGCACACCGCTGACACTGCCAGGCACACCTCTGACACTCCATATACACTGACACCCAGGCACACCCGACACTCCCTGGCACACCCCTGACACTCCCAGGCACACCCTGACACTCCCAGGCACACCTCTGACACCCCCAGGCACACCCCAGACACCCAGGTACACCCCTGACACTCCCCAGGTACACCCCAGACACCCCAGGCACACCTCCACACTCCCAGGCACATCACTGACACCCCCTAGGCACCCTCTGTCACCCCTGACACACTCAACACCCCAGGCACACCCTGACACCCCAGGTACACCGCTGACACTGCCAGGCACACCCCAGACACTGCCAGGCACACCTCATTCACTGCCAGGCACACCTCAGACACTCCCAGGTACACCACTGACATTCCGTGGCACCTCTGACACTCCCCAGGTACACCGCTGACACCGCCAGGTACACCTCCGACACTCCCAGGAACACCTCCGACACTCCCCAGGCACATCTCACACTCCCAGGTACACCTCTGACACTCCCAGGCACACCTCTGACACTCCCAGGTACACCTCTGACACTCCCAGGTACTCACTGACATTCCCTGGAACACCTCTGACACTCCCAGGCACACGTCTGACACTCCCAGATACCTCTGACACTCCCAGGCACACCTCTGACACTCCAGTGCCACACTTGACACTCCCAGGCACTCCACTGACACCCTGGTACACCCCTGACACCCCAGGCACACCTCTGACACTCCAGGCACAATTCTCACACCTGAGGTACACCACTGACACCCCCTAGGCACCTCTGTCACTCCCTGATACACCTCTAACACCCCAGGCACACCGCTGACACTCCCCAGGTACACCGCTGACAACTGCCAGGCACACCCAGACACTGCCAGGCACACCCCAGACACTCCCAGGCACAGCTCAGACACTCCAAGGTGCACCTCTGACACTTCAAGTGCACCTTGACACCCCAGGCACACCTCTGACACTCCCAGGCACACCTCTGACACCCCAGGTACCTGCTGACACTCCCTGGTACACCCCTGACACCCCAGGCACATCTCTGACACCCCAGGCACACCCCAGACACTCCCAGGCACACTCCTCACACTCCTAGGCACACCTCTGACACTTCTAGGCACTCCTCTGTCACCCCTGATACACCTCTAACACTCCCAGGCACACCGCTGACATTCCCCAGGCACACCGCTGACACTGCCAGGCACACTCAGACAGTCCCAGGCACAGTTCTCACACTCCCAGGCACCTCCGACACCCCAGGCACACCTCTGACACTCCCCAGGCACACCTCTGACACTCCAGGTACTCCACTGACATTCCCTGGCACACCTCTGACACCCCAGGCACACCTCTGACACTCCCAGGCACACCTCTGACACTTCCAGGCACACCTCTGACACCCCAGGCACACCTCTGACACTCCCCAGGCACTCCCACTGACACCCCAGGCACACACTCCCAGGCACACCTGACTCCCAGGCACACCTCTGACACTCCCAGGCACACCCTCTGAAACCCAGGCACACCCTGACACCCCAGGCACACTCAGACACCCCAGGCACACCTCACACTCTGGCACACCTCTCACACTCCCCAGGTTCTCCTGTGACACCCCTGGTATTCTCTGACACTCCCCAGGCACACCTCAGACACCCCAGGACACACCCCAGACACCCCAGGCACACCTCTGACATTCCCCAGGCACACCCCTGACACCCCAGGCACACCGCTGACACTGCCAGGCACACCTCTGACACTCCACATACACCTCCGACACCCCAGGCACACCCCTGACACCCCAGGCACCCACTGACACTCACTGGTACACCCCTGACACCCCAGGCACACCTCTGACACCCCCAGGCACACCTCTGACACTCCCCAGGCACACCTCAGACACCCCAGGCACACCTCTGACACTCCCCAGGCACACCCCCAGACACCCCAGGCACACTTCTCACTCCAGGCACACCACTGACACTTAGGTACCTCTGTCACTCCCTGATACACCTCTAACACTCCGGCACACCGCTGACACCCCAGGTACACCGCTGACAATGCCAGGCACACCCCAGACACTGCCAGGCACACCTCATTCACTGCCAGGCACACCTCAGACACTCCCAGGCACTCCACTGACATCCCGTGGTACACCCTGACACTCCCAGGCACCCGCTGAAACCGCCAGGCACACCTCCGACACTCCCAGGAACACCTCCGACACTCCCAGGTACACTCCCTCACACTCCCCAGGAACACCTCCGACACCCCAGGCACACTTCACACTCCCCAGGCACACCTCCTGACACTCCCAGGCACACCTCTGACACTCCATATACACCCTGACACTCCAGGCATACCTCTGACACTCCCAGGCACACCTCCTGACACTGCCAGGTACTCCACTGACCCCTGGTACACCTCTGACACTCCCAGGCACACGTCCGACACTCCCAGATACACCTCTGACACTCCAGGTACAGCTCTGACACTCCCAGGCACACCCTGACACTCCCAGGCACACTGACACTCCCTGGCACACCCCTGACACTCCCAGGCACACCTCTGACACTCCCCAGGCACCCCAGACACCCTAGGCACACCTCCCCACACCTCAGGCACACCCCTCACACTCCCAGGCTCCCCTGACACCTCCTGCATTTCTCTGACACTCCCCACACCCCAGACACCCCAGGCACACCTCAGACACCCCAGGCACACCTCTGACATTCCGAGCACACCCTGACACTCCCAGGACACCCTGACACTGCCAGGCACACCTCTGACACTCCCATGCACACCTCCGACACCGGCACACCTCTGACACCCCAGGCACCTCACTGACACTCCTGGTACACCCCTGACACTCCCAGGCACACCTCTGACACTCCCAGGCACACCTGACACTCCCCAGGCACACCCCACACCCCAGGCACACCCCAGACACCCATTACACCTCCGACACCCTGGTACACCTGCTGACACCCCAGGCACACTGCTGACACTGCCAGGCACACCTAGACACTGCTGCACCTCACACTGCCAGGCACACCTCAGACAATCCAGGTACACCTCCAGAAATCGAAGGCACCTCTGACACTCCCAAGCACCCTGACACTCCCAGGCACACCTCTGACACTCCCAGGCACACCTCTGACGCCCCAGGTACCCACTGACACTCCCAGGCACACCTCTGACACCCCAGGCACACCTTGACACCCCATCTACCACTGACATTCCGTGGCACACCTCTGACACTCCCCAGGCACACCGCCAACACTGCCAGGCACACCTCCACACTCCGGAGCACCTCCCCACACTCCGGCACACCTCTGACACTCCCCAGGCACACCGCTGACACTCCAGGGCACACTCTGACACTGGCACACTCTGACACTCCCAGGCATACCTCTGACACTGGCACACCTCTGACACTGCCAGGTACTCCACTGACATTCCCTGGCACACCTCTGACACTCCCAGGCACACGTCCGACACCCCAGACACACCTCTGACACCCCTGCACAGCCCTGACACCCCAGGCACACCTCTGACACTCCCCAGGCACTCCACTGACACTCCCCTGCACCCCCTGCCAATCCCCAGGCACCCCTTGAAACCCTAGGCACACCCAGACACCCCAGGTACACCTCTCACACTCCTAGGCACACCTCTGACACCCCAGGCACCATCTGTCACCCCCTGATACACCTCTAACACTGGCACACCGCTGACACTCCGACACAGCTGACACTGCCAGGCACACTCTGACACTGCCAGGCACACCCCTAGACACTGCCAGGCACACCTCAGACACCCCAGGCACACCCCAGACACCTGGCACCTCTGACACTCCCCAAGTGCACCCTGACACTCCCAGGCACACCCTGACACCCAGGCACACCTCTGACACTCCCCAGGCACTCCACTGACACTCCCCTGGCACACCCCTGACACCCAGGCCACCTCTGACACCCCCAGGTACACATCCGACACTCCCAGGCACACCCCTGACACTCCCCAGGTACACCTCCGACAATCTCAGGTACACCTCTGACACTCCCAGGCACACTTGACACTCCCCAGGCACACCTCTGACACTCCCAAGTACACCCCTGACACCCCAGGCACACCTGACACTAGGAACACCTGCACCCCCAGGTACACTTCTGACACTAGGCACACCTCCGACACCCCAGATACACTCTGACACTTCCAGGCACATCTCCGACACCAGGTACACCTCTGACACTCCAGGCACACCACGAATCCCAGAACATCTCACACCCCCAGGCACACCAAGACACCCCTGCACTTGACACCCCAGGCACACCCCTGACACCCAGGTGCACACCTCAGACACCCAGGTGCCACCTTGACACTGCAGGCACTCCACTGGCATTCCCCAACCCTCTGACACTCAGGCACACCGCTGACACTCCCAGGCACACCTATGACACTCCCAGGAACACCTCCGACACTCCTGGTACACCTCTCACACTCCCAGGTACACCTGACACTCCCAGGCACACCTCTGACAAACCCTAGGTACACCTCCGACACCTCAGTACACCGCTGACACTGCCAGGTACACCCCTCAGACACTGTCAGGTACAGTTCACACTCGCAGGCACCTGACACTCCCAGGCACAACTCTGACACTCCCCAGGCACACCCTGACACACCTAGGCACACCTGACACCTCGAGGCACACCTCTGACACCCCCAGGCACACCTCTGACACTCCCAGGTACTCCACTGACATTCCGTGGCACACCTTGACACTCCCAGGCACACCGCTGACACTGCCAGGCACACTGACACTTCCAGGAACACCTGACACTCCCAGGCACACTCTCACACTCCCCAGGCACACCTCCGACACTCCCAGGTACACCTCTGACACTCCCAGGCACACCTCTGACACTCCCAGGTGCACACCTCTGACACCCCAGGTTTACCTCTGACACTCCCAGGCACACCCTGACACTGCCAGGTACTCCACTGACATTCCCTGGCACACCTCTGACACTCCCAGGACACGTCCGACACTCCCAGACACACCCCACACCCCAGGCACAGCTCTGACACTCCCAGGCACACCTCTGACACTCCCAGGTACACCACTGACACCCCTGGCACACCCCTGACACCCCAGGCACACCTCTGACACTCCCAGGTACACCCCATTCCCAGGCACACTTCTCACACCCTAGCACACCCTGACACTTCTAGGTACACCTCTGTCACTCCCTGATACACCTCTAACACCCCAGGTACTCCACTGACACTCCCGGCACATCCCTGACACTCGGCACACCTCTGACACTGGCACACCCCACACCCAGGTACACCTCTGACACTCCCAGGCACTCCACACATTCCCCATACACCTCTGACACTCCCTGGTACACCTCTGACACACTCCCAGGCACACCTGACACCCCCAGGCACACCCTGACACCCCAGGTCCGCCTCCCTGACACTCCCAGGCACAACCTGACACTCCCAGGTAAACTCCTGATACTCCCTAGGCACACCTCTGACACCCCAGGCACACCTCTGACACTCCTAGGCATTCCTCTGACACCCCTGGTACACCTCCCTGACACTCCCAGGCACACCTCTCAGACATTCCCTGGCACACCCTGACACCCCAGGTACACCTCTTTCACCCCCTGGTTCTCCCCTGACACTCCCAGGCACACCTCAGACACTCCCCAGAACACCCCAGACACTCCCAGGCACACCTCTGACACCCCGGCAGACCTCTGACACACCCAGGCACACCTCTGACACTCTAAGGCACACTTCTGACACTCCCCAGGCACACTTCTGACACTCCCCAGGTACACCTCTGACACCCCAGGCACACCCTGACACCCCAGGTACACCTCTGACACTCCCAGGCAATCCACTGACACCCTGGCACACCCTCTGACACTCCCAGGACACCTCCGACACTCCCAGACAACTCTGACACTCCCAGGCACACCTCTGACACTCCCAGGCACACCTCTGACACCCCAGGTACTCCACTGACACTCCCTGGCACCCCCTGACACTCCCCAGGCACACCTCTGACACTCCCCAGGCACACCCCAGACATTCCAGGCACACTTCTCACACTCCTAGCACACCTCTGACACTTCTAGGTACTCCTCTGTCACTCCCCTGATACACCTCTAACACTCCCAGGTACCCACTGACACTCCCCTGGCACACCCCTGACACTCCAGGCACACCTCTGACACTCCCCAGGTACACCTCTGACACTCCCCAGGCACACCCCTGACACTCCCAGGTACTCCACTGACATTCCCTGGTACACCTCTGACACTCCCAGGTACACCTCTGACACTCCCCAGGCACACCTCCGACACTCCCAGGCACACCTCTGACACCCCAGGTCCACCTCCCGAAATCCCAGGTACAACTTCGACACTCCCAGGTAAACCTCCGATACCCTAGGCACACCCTCTGACACCCCAGGCACACCTCTGACACTCCTAGGTATTCCTCTGACACTCCCTGGCACACCTCTGACACTCCCCAGGCACACCCCAGACATTCCCTGGTACACCTCTGACACTCCCAGGCACACCTCTTCACTCCCCTGGTTCCTCCCTGACACCCCAGGTACACCTCAGACACTCCCAGGAACACCTCAGACACTCCCCAGGCACACTCTGACACTCCCAGGTACACCTCTGACACACCCAGGTACACCTCTGACACCTCAGGCACACCTCTGACACTCCCAGGCACACCTCTGACACTCCCCAGGCACTCCACCTCACATTCCCTGCACACTCTGACACTCCCCTGGTACACCTCTGACACTCCCCAGGTACACCTCTGACACCCCAGGCACACCCCGACACTCCCAGGTACACCTCTGACACTCCCAGGTCCACCTCCTGACACTCCCAGGCACACCTGACACTCCCAGGTACACCCCTCCGACACTCCCAGGTACACCTCTGACACTCCCAGGCACACCCTGACACCTTCCAGGCATTCTCTGACACTCCCTGCACACCTCCTGACACCCCACAGGCACACTCAGACACAACCTGGTACACCTCTGACACCCCAGGCACACCCCACCGGTCTGACACCCCAGGCACACCTCCCAGACACCCCAGGCACACCTCTGACACTCCCAGGTACACCTCAGACACTCCCAGGCACACCTCTGACACCCAGGTACACCTCTGACATTCCAGGCACACTCTCACACTCCCAGGCACACCACTGACACTTCTCAGTACTCCTGACACCCCCTGATACACCCCCAACACCCCAGGTACACCGCTGACACTCCCAGGCACACCTGACACTCAGTGCACACCTCTGACACCCCAGGCAATCCACTGACACTCCAGGCACACCCCTGACACCCAGGCACACCTCTGACACACCCCCAGGCACACCTCCTGACATCCCCAGGCACACCCCAGACACTCCCAGGCACACCCAGACACCCCAGGCACACCCCAGACACTCCCAGGCACATCTCCCACACCTCGCAGGTACACCTCCGACACCCCATGCACACCTCTGACACTCCCCAGGCACACCTGACACCCAGGCACACCTCTGACACTCCACAGGTACACCTCTGACACTCCCAGGCACACCTCTGACACTCCCAGGTACTCCACTGACATTCCGTGGTACACCTCTGACACTCCCAGGCACACCGCTGACAATGCCAGGTACACCTCCGACACTCCCAGGAACACCTCCGACACCCCAGGTACACTTCTCACACTCCCCAGGTACACCTGACACTCCCCAGGCACACCTCTGACACTCCCAGGCACACCTCTGACACTCCAGGGTACACCTCTGACACTTCACCCTGACTCTCCCAGGGACACCTTTGACACCCCAGGCATACACCCACACTCCCAGGCACACCTCTGACACTGCCAGGTACCCACTGACATTCCCTGGTACACCTCTGACACCCCAGGCACACGTCCGACACTCCAGATACACCTCTGACACTCCCCAGGTACAGCTCTGACACTCCCAGGCACACTCTGACACCCCAGGCACTCACTGACACACCCCTGGCACACCCCTGACACCCCAGGCACACCCCTGACACTCCCAGGCACACTTCTCACACCCTGAGGCACACCACTGACACTTCTAGGTACTCCCGTCACTCCCTGATACACCTCTAACACTCCGGTGCCACCGCTGACACTCCCAGATACACTGCTACACTGCCAGGCACACCTCAGACACTGCCAGGTACACCCCAGACACTCCCCAGGCAGCTCACACTCCAAGGCACCCCTCTGACACCCCAAGTGCACCTTGACACTCCCAGGCACACCCTGACACTCCCCAGGCACACCTCTGACACTCCCAGGACTCCACTGACACCTGTGGCACACCCCTGACACTCCCAGGCACATCTCTGACACCCCAGGCACACCCCAGACACCTGCACACCCTTCAGACACCCCAGGTACACCCCTGACACTCTAGGTACTCCTCTGTCACCCCTGATACACCCTAACACCCCAGGCACACCGCTGACATTCCCAGGCACACCGCTGACACTGCCAGGCACACCCCAGACAGTCCCAGGCACAGTTCTCACACCGCACACCTGACACCCCAGGCACACCTCTGACACTCCTAGGCACACCTCTGACACCCCAGGCACACCTCTGACACTCCCAGGCACACCTCTGACACTCCCAGGCACTCCACTGACGCTCCCTGGTACACCTCTGGCACTCCCAAGCACACCGCTGAAACCGCCAGGCACACCTCTGACACCCCAGACCTCCACACTCCCCAGGCACACTCTCACACCCCAGGCACACCTCCGACATTCCCAGGCACACCTCACACTCCCCAGGCACACCTCTGACACTGCAGGGCACACCTCTGACACCCCAGGCACACCCTGACACCCAGGCACACCTCTGACACTTAGGCATACCCTGACACTCCAGGCACACCTCTGACACTGCCAGGTACTTCACTGACATTCCCTGGTACACCTTTGACACTCCCAGGTACCACGTCCGGCACTCCCAGATACGCCTCTGACACTCCCAGGCACAGCTCTGACACTCCCAGGCACACCTCTGACACTCCCAGGTACTCCACTGACACCCTGGTAAACCCCTGACACACCCAGGCACATCTCTGACACTCCCAGGCACACCCAGACACCCCAGGCACACTTCTCACACCCCTAGGCACACCTCTGACATTCTAGGCACTCCCTCTGTCACCCCTGATACACCTATAACACTCCCCAGGCACACCGCTGACACCCCAGGCACACTGCTGACACTGCCAGGCATACCCCAGACACTGCCAGGCACACCTCAGACACTGCCAGGTACACCTCAGACACTCCCAGGCACACCTCAGATACCCAAGGTGCACCTCTGACACCCCAGGGCACCTCTGACACTCCCTGGCACACCTCTGACACTCCCAGGCACACCTGACACCCAGGTACTCCACTGACACTCCCCAGGCACACTTCTCACACCCCCAGGCCACCTCCGACTCCCAGGCACACCTCTGACACCCCAGGCACACCTCTGACACTCCAGAGCACACCCTGACACCCCAGGCACACCTCTGACACCCAGGGACACCCAGACACCCCAGGCACACCTCACACCTCAGGCACACCTCTCACACTCCCCAGGTTCTCCTGTGACACTCCCTGGTATTTCTCTGACACCCCAGGCACACCCTCAGACACCCCCAGGCACACCTCAGACACTCCCCAGGCACACCTCTGACATTCCCAGGCACACCTCTGACACCTCCCAGGCACACCGCTGACACTGCCAGGTACACCTCTCTGACACTCCATACACCTCCGACACTCCCAGGCACACCTCTGACACTGTACCCACTGACACTCCTGGTACACCCTGACACACCCAGGCACACCGCTGACACTCCCAGCCAAGCACCGCTGACACTGCCAGGTACACCCTCAGACACTCCCTGGTATTTCTCTGACACTCCTAGGTACACCTCAGACACTCCCAGGTACACCTCTGACACTCCCAGGTACACCTTTGACACTCACAGGTACACCTCTGATACTCCCAAGTACACCTCTGACACTCCCAAGTACTCCACTGACATTCCGTGGTACACCTCTGACACCCCAAGGTACACCGCTGACAATGCCAGGTACACCTCCGACACTCCCAGGAATGCCTCCGACACTCCCAGGTACACTTCTCACACTCCCAGGTACACCTCCGACACTCCCAGGTACACCTCTGACACTCCAGGGTACACCTCTGACACTCCCAGGTACACCTCTGACACTCCCAGGGACACCTCTGACACTCCCAGGTATACCTCTGACACTCCCAGGTACACCTCTGACACTGCCAGGTACTCCACTGACATTCCCTGGTACACCTCTGACACTCCCAGGTACACGTCCGACACTCCCAGATACACCTCTGACACTCCCAGGTACAGCTCTGACACTCCGAGGTACACTTCTGACACTCCCAGTTACTCCACTGACACTCCCTGGTACACCCCTGACACTCCCAGGTACACCTCTGACACTCCCAGGTACACTTCTCACACTCCGAGGTACACCACTGACACTTCTAGGTACTCCTCTGTCACTCCCTGATACACCTCTAACACTCCCAGGTACACCGCTGACACTCCCAGTTACACCGCTGACACTGCCAGGTACACCTCAGACACTGCCAGGTACACCTCAGACACTCCCAGGTACAGCTCAGACACTCCAAGGTGCACCTCTGACACTCCCAAGTGCACCTTTGACACTCCCAGGCACACCTCTGACACTCCCAGGTACACCTCTGACACTCCCAGGTACTCCACTGACACTCCGTTGTATACCCCTGACACTCCCAGGTACATCTCTGACACTCCCAGGTGCACCCCAGACACTCCCAGGTACACTTCTCACACTCCTAGGTACACCTCTGACACTTCTAGGCACTCCTCTGTCACTCCCTAATACACCTTTAACACTCCCAGGTACACCGCTGACATTCCCAGGTACACCCCTGACACTGCCAGGTACACCTCAGACAGTCTCAGGTACAGTTCTCACACTCGCAGGTACACCGACACTCCCAGGTACACCTCTGACACTCCTAGGTACACCTCTGACACTCCCAGGTACACCTCTGACACTCCCAGGTACATCTCTGACACTCCCAGGTACTGCACTGACATTCCGTGGTACACCTCTGATACTCCCAGGTACACCGCTGAAACTGCCAGGTACACCTTCGACACTCCCAGGAACACCTCCGACACTCCCAGGTACACTTCTCACACTCCCAGGTACACCTCCGACATTCCCAGGTACACCTCTGACACTGCAGGGTACACCTCTGACACTCCCAGGTACACCTCTGACACTCCCAGGTACACCTCTGACACTCCCAGGTATACCTCTGACACTCCCAGGTACACCTCTGACACTGCCAGGTACTCCACTGACATTCCCTGGTACACCTTTGACACTCCCAGGTACACGTCCGGCACTCCCAGATACGCCTCTGACACTCCCGGGTACAGCTCTGACACTCCCAGGTACACCTCTGACACTTCCAGGTACTCCACTGACACTCCCTGGTACACCCCAGACACTCCCAGGTACACTTCTCACACTCCTAGGTACACCTCTGACACTTCTAGGTAATCCTCTGTCACTCCCTGATACACCTCTAACACTCCCAGGTACACCGCTGACACTCCCAGGTACACCGCTGACACTGCCAGGTACACCTCAGACACTGCCAGGTACACCTCAGACACTGCCAGGTACACCTCAGACACTCCCAGGTACACCTCAGATACTCCAAGGTGCACCTCTGACACTCCCAAGTGCACCTCTGACACTCCCAGGCACACCTCTGACACTCCCAGGTGCACCTCTGACACTCCCAGGTACTCCACTGACACTCCCAGGTACACTTCTCACACTCCCAGGTACACCTCCGACTCTCCCAGGTACACCTCTGACACTCCCAGGTACACCTTTGACACTCCAGAGTACACCTCTGACACTCCGAGGTACACCTCTGACACTCCCAGGTACACCTCTCACACTCCCAGGATCTTCTGTGACACTCCCTGGTATTTCTCTGACACTCCCAGGTACACCTCAGACACTCCCAGGTACACCTCTGACACTCCCAGGTACACCTCTGACACTCACAGGTACACCTCTGACACTCTGTACACCTCTGACACTCCCAGGCACACCTCAGACACTCCCAGGTACACCCCAGACACTCCCAGGTACACCCCTGACACTGTGTACACCTCTGACTCCCAGGTACCCCTTGACACTCCTGTGTGCCATCCCAAGACACTCCCAGGTACACCCTGACACTCTCAGGTACACTTCCCACACTCGCAGGTACACCTCCGACACTCCCAGGTACACCTTCTGACACTCCCAGGTACACCTCTGACACTACACCTCTGACACTCACAGGTACACCTCTGACACTCCCAAGTACTCCTCTGACACTCCCAGGTACTCCACTGACATTCCGTGGTACACCTCTGACACTCCCAGGTACACCGCTGACAATGCCAGGTACACCTCCGACACTCCCAGGAACATCTCCGACACTCCCAGGTACACTTCTCACACTCCCAGGTACACCTCCGACACTCCCAGGTACACCTCTGTCACTCCCAGGTACACCTCTGACACTCCAGGGTACACCTCTGACACTGCCAGGTACTCCACTGACATTCCCTGGTACACCTCTGACACTCCCAGGTACACGTCCGACACTCCCAGATACACCTCAGACACTCCCAGGTACAGCTCAGACACTCCAAGGTGCACCTCTGACACTCCCAAGTGCACCTTTGACACTCCCAGGCACACCTCTGACACTCCCAGGTACACCTCTGACACTCCCAGGTACTCCACTGACACTCCGTGGTACACCCCTGACACTCCCAGGTACATCTCTGACACTCCCAGGTACACCCCAGAAACTCCCAGGTACACTTCTCACACTCCTAGGTACACCTCTGACACTTCTAGGTACTCCTCTGTCACTCCCTGATACACCTTTAACACTCCCAGGTACACCGCTGACATTCCCAGGTACACCGCTGACACTGCCAGGTACACCTCAGACAGTCTCAGGTACAGTTCTCACACTCGCAGGTACACCTCTGACACTCACAGGTACACCTCTGACACTCCTAGGTATTCCTCTGACACTCCCTGGTACACCTCTGACACTCACAGGTACACCTCAGACACACCCTGGTACACCTCTGACACTCCCAGGTACACCTCTTTCACTCCGTGGTTCTCCCCTGACACTCCCAGGTACACCTCAGACACTCCCAGGAACACCTCAGACACTCCCAGGTACACCTCTGACACTCCCAGGTACACTTCTCACACTCCTAGGTACACCACTGACACTTCTAGGTACTCCTCTGTCAATCCCTGATACACCTCTAACACTCCCAGGTACACCTCTGACACTCCCAGGTACACCTCTGACACTCCCAGGTACACCTCTGACTCCCAGGTATACCTCTGACACTCCCAGGTACACCTCTGACACTGCCAGGTACTCCACTGACATTCCCAGGTAAACCTCTGCACCTCCCAGGTACT
>NW_024742214.1:0-17500 GCF_018991925.1 Homarus americanus
ATATCATATTTAAAACACTTATTACTTGTATATTATTTGTCAACCAAGTGACCCATTCCCCAGTTATGTAACTGTAGTTTTCAGCCTCGCTGCCATGCTCTTTCAATAAACCAATAATTATAATGACAGTATTATTATGACACACTCACACACGATTATGACTAAAAAATACCTGAACCTGTAGAGTACTTGTCCAAAATATAATACAGTACGGGGACAATTGATAACACATTCTGTACAGTAGGTGTTGATATTGATACATTGTATGACTTACAACAGTAAACTTAATCAAGGTTAACCACTCTGTTCTGAGGCGTTGATACTGTATGACCCTAAACCCCTATTAGAGGTACTGTACTGTACCATATAGTTCTATTGTACCTCTTTTATTTCTCAGTGACTATTTATAATACAATTGATACATTATTTACAATACATTACGACTGTAATGGTATAAAGTAGCTGTTTGTGAGCAACTGCAGGTTACCCATTTAACTGAATACATTTCTCTCCAATTATTGTTCATTTTATTGCAACCACTTTATTACAACGGTCACTACCATAATCACCACAACAATAATCATCCTACGCCCCCACCATAGTTCCCACGACACCACCACCACCATAGTTCCCACCACACCACCACCACCATAGTTCCACCACACCACCACCGCCATAGTTCACCACACCACCACCACCATAGTTCCCACCACACCACCACCACCATAGTTCCACCACACCACCACCACCATAGTTCCCACCACACCACCACACCATAGTTCCCACCACACCACCACCACCATAGTTCCACCACCACACCACCACCGCCATGTTCCCACCACACCACCACACCAGTTCCCACCACACCACCACCACCACCATAGTTCCACCACCACCACCACCATGGTTCCCACACACCACCACCCGCCATAGTTCCACCACACCCACCACCGCCAGTTCCCACCACACCAGCACCACCATAGTTCCCACACCACCACCACCATAGTTCCCACCACCACCACACATAGTTCCCACCACACCACCACTGCCATAGTTACCGACACCACCATAGTTCCCACCACCACCAGCATAGTTCACCACACCACCACTGCCATAGTTCCACCACACCACCATTGCCATAGTTCCCACCACCACACCACCCTGCCATAGTACCCACCACACCACCACTGCCATAGTTCCCACCACACCACCACTGCCATAGTAACCACGACACCAGCATAGTCCCCACCACACCACCACCAGCATAGTTCCACCACACCACCACCAGCATAGTTCCCACCACACCACCACTGCCAGTTCCACCACACCACCATTGCCATAGTTCCACCACACCACCACTGCCATAGTACCCACCACACCACCACTGCCATAGTACCCACCACACCATAGTTCCCACCACACCACCACCGCCATAGTTCCCACCACACCACCACCGCCATAGTTACCACGACACCACCATAGTTCTCACCACACCACCACCAGCATAGTTCCACCACACCACCACTGCATGGTTCCACCACACCACCACTGCCATAGTAACCACGACACCACCATAGTTCCCACCACACCACCACCACCATAGTTCCCACCACCCACCACCACCATAGTTCACCACACCACCACCATAGTTCCCACCACACCACCACCGCCATAGTTCACCACCACCACCATAGTTCCCCACCACACCACCACCACCATGGTTCCCACCACACCACCACCGCCATGGTTCCACCACCACCACTGCCATAGTTACCACGACACCACCATAGTTCCCACCACACCACCACCAGCATAGTTCCCACCACACCACCACGCCATAGTTCCACCACCACCAGCCATGGTTCCACCACACCACCACTGCCATAGTACCCACCACACCACCACTGCCATAGTTCCCACCACACCACCCTGCCATAGTAACCACGACACCAGCATAGTTCCCACCACACCACCACCAGCATGGTTCACCACACCACCACCACCAGCATAGTTCCACCACACCACCACTGCCATAGTTCCCACCACACCACCATTGCCATAGTTCCCACCACACCACCCTGCCATAGTACCCACCACACCACCACTGCCATAGTACCCACCACCACCATAGTTCCCACCACCACCGCCATGGTTCCCACCACACCACCACTGCCATAGTTACCACGACACCACCATAGTTCTCACCACACCACCACCAGCATAGTTCCCACCACCACCACTGCCATAGTTCCCACCACACCACCACTGCCATAGTAACCACGACACCACCATAGTTCCACCACCACCACCAGCAGTTCCCACCACACCACCACCAGCATAGTTCCCACCACACCACCACTGCCATAGTTCCACCACACCACCATTTGCCGTTCCCACCACCACCACTGCCATAGTACCCCACCACACCACCACTGCCATAGTACACCACCACACCACCATAGTTCCACCACCACCACTTCCATAGTTCTTACCACCACCACTGCTGTGGTTCTCACCACACCACCACTGCCATAGTTCCCCACCACCACCACTGCCATAGTTCACCACACCACCATTGCCATGGTTCCCACCACCATCACCACCACCATAGTTCACACCACCACCACCTCCAGTAGTTCCCACACTACCCACGATCATAGTTCCCACCACCACCACCATAGCTCCCACAACACCACCACCAAAGTTCCCACCATACCACCATAGTTCCCACAACACCACCATAGTTCCCACAACACCACCACCACTGGTTCCCACCACCCACCCTATAGTTCCCACAACACCACCACCATAGTTCCCACAACACCACCACCACCATAGTTCCCACCCACAACACCTCCATAGTTCACATTACACCACCACCATTGTTCCCCACACCACCACCTCCATAGTTCCCACCACACCACCACTCCATAGTTCCCCACACCACCACCATAGTTCCACACCACCACCACCATAGTTCCCAACACACCATTACCCACCAGCATAGTTCCCACCACACCACCAGCATAGTTCCACCACACCACCACCATGGTTCCACACCACCACCATAGTTTCCCACCACCACCATAGTTCCCACCACACCACCACCATAGTTTTCACGCACCACCACCATAGATCCACACTACTGCCACCATATTTCACACCACCATGGTTCCCACACCACCACCTCCATAGTTCCACACCACAACCACCACCACCATGGTTTCCACACCACCACCACCACCACCATAGTTCTCCACACCACCACCTCCATAGTTCCACAACACCACCACCCCAATAGTTCCCACACTACCACCAACATAGTTCCCACCACCACCACCACCAATATAGTTACCCACACCACCACCATGCTTACCACCACTACTGCCATAGTTCAACCATCACCACCACCATAGATCACACACCACCACCATAGATCCCACCACACCACCACCATAGTTCCCAACACACCATTACCACCACCATAGTTCCCAACACACCATTACCACCACCATGGTTCCACCACACCACCACCATGGTTCCACCACCACCATAGTTCCCACCACACCACCACCATAGTTTCCCACAGCACCACCACCATAGATCCCACTACTGCCACCATTCCTACACCACCATAGTTCCCACACCACCACCTCCATAGTTCCCACACCACCACCACCATGGTTCCCACATCACCATGGTTCATACCACCACCATAGCTCCCACCACGACCACCACCATAGCTCCCACCACCGACCACCACCATAGCTCCACCACCACGACCACCATGGTTCCCCACCACCACCACCACCACCATGGCTCCTACACCGCCACCTCCATGGTTCCACACCACCACCACCACCACCACCATAGCTCCTACCGCCACCTCCATGGTTCCCACATCACCACCTCCATAATTCCCACACTACCACCATAGCTCCACCACCACCACCATAGTTCTCATCACCACCACCATAGTTCCCACCACACCACCACCATGGTTCCCACCACACCACCACCTCCATAGTTCCACACTACCACCACCATAGATCTCACCACACTACCACCATAGTTCCCCACCAAACCACCATAGTTCACCACACCACCATAATTCCCAACACACCATTGACATAGTTCCCATCACACCACAACCACCACCATAGTTCCCACCACACCACCATAGTTCACAACACCACCACATAGTTCCCACCACCACCACCATAGTTCCCAACACCACCACATAGTTCAACCACACCACCATAGTTCCCCAGACCACCACATAGTTTCCACCACCACCATTGTTCCCACCACACCACCATTGTTCCATTGCACCATTGTTCCCACCACACCACCATTGTTCCATCACACCATCACCGTAGTCCCCATCACACCATCACCATAGTCCCCACCCACCACCATAGTTCCCACCACACCACCACATGGCTCCCCACCCACACCACATAGTTCTCACCACACCACCACTAGTTCCACCACCACCACCATAGTGCCCATCACACCACCATAGTTTCCTACCACACCACCATAGTTCCAACACCACCACCATAATCCAAAGTACATAGTTCACACACCACCACCTGGTGCCCACCACCACCATAGTTCCTACCACACCACCATAGTTCCTACCATGCCACCATAGTTCCTACCACACCACCATGATTCCTACCACACCACCCGCAGATTCCCCACCACGCCACCATAGTTCCTACCACACCACCATAGTTCCTACCACACCACCATAGTTCCCTCCACACCACCATAGTTCCTACCACACCACCATAGTTCCACCACGCCATAGTTCCACACAGTTCCTGCACCCTGGTTCCACCCACACAGTTTCACACACCACCACCAGTTTACCCACCACTTCCACCAGTTCCACCATACCACCAGTTTAGTTTCCACACCACTAGTTCCCACCACAGTTCCACCACACAGTTCCCACCTCGATTCCCCACCACACCACCATAGTTCCTACCACACCACCACAGTTCCCCACCATAGTTCCCACCACACCACCATAGTTCCCACCACACCACCATAGTTCCTACCACACCACCATAGTTCCCACCACACCACCATAGTTCCACCACACCATCATAGTTCCTACCACACCACCATTTCCTACCACACCACCATAGTTCCCACCACACCATCATAGTTCCCCACCACACCACCAGTTCCACCACACCACCATAGTTCCCACCACACCACCATAGTTCCTACCACTTCACCATAGTTCCCACCACGCCACCATAGTTCCCACCACACCATCATAGTTCCCCTGCGCCACCATAGTTCCCACCACACCACCATAGTTCCCACCACACCACCATAGTTCCCACCACACCACCATAGTTCCTACCACTTCACCATAGTTCCCACCACACCACCCCAATTTTCACCCCAACACAAAAAAAATAATGTTAATAAGACTAATGGGATGTGGTTTCAGATCAATGACAGGACAGTACATAACACGTGCAGGTGTCAACACTACTACCTGTACTATTACTTATATTATTTATAAAACATAGCCTCCAGCCTCCCCCAATAGCCACACCTTCGCTGCCATTGTATTACCTTAAAATTAACTATCCTATTATGTAATTAGCCTCCCTGGCTGTGTTGAGTTAGTTGAGCCACAGATCTATGAGGCATTCAGTGACTGTTGCCTTGATGGATATCTGCGACTGTTGTCGGCTTTGGGGCCGATGCTTTCGTTCCTCTGAGGCAAAGCAATGCAGACATAAGCAGAAGAGGACAGTCGACATCTCAACCAGGCTGTAACATAACTTCTGGGCTGCTGTTTCCGTTCAGATAACATCTCCGTGAGTCTGGCGTAGAAGCATCTTGCACTTGGTCCCATCCCGCCTTCTTCCAGAGGGCGGAGGAGGATCCGACATCAGGTAATTCCAGTGATGCTCGACTCCATGGGTGAATGCCGCAAAAGTCACATGTGGCTCTGTTTTAGCAATATCAGATAGAGCTTGAATTTCCTTAACCACGCATTCACCTTTCCCATTACGTACTCGGTCTTGAAGTCCTTTGTGCCAATCTGCACCTAGATGTCTTTGGCCATCCTTTGTTATTTTGACCTCACTTCCACCGAACACCTCCATTGTCCGTTCATAGTGTTCTGGCTTCACAATGAGGAAGGACTTGCTAGCGTTTGGATGGTACCCTATATGTGGATCTCGTGATGTTACCAGGTCCCACCACTTTTTCATGTCCCACTTTTCCTGCTCCTGTTAGGTCATCAGCGTATGCCACCTCGGTTGTTTCATATTTCATTGTATGTTGGAGCACAGACAGGCCTAGTGTGCACATTGCCATGGCGACAGGGTCCCCCTGCGTTGTTCCCTCAGTTGACTGTATGGTGGTATCTCCTCTTAGGGCCTTGAAGCTTGTTATATAGAGGTCTGGGTTTCCTATAGGTGTTTTCAACATACATTGCAAAGCTGGGACACTTGATCTTGATGTTGTGCAGTGTGGCCTTCTTGGTTGAGTATGTTGAATGCATTAGGCGTCGACCAGAAGTACAGCCTCACAATCACGGTGTTCAAATACAGTGGTCCCCCGGTTAATGAACACAATTCGTTCTAGAAGGTTGTTTGTTAACCGAAAATTTCGTTAACCGAAACCATTGTTTCAATGGGATTTTGGGTAGTGGTTCCAGCTCACCGAAAATTACATACAAAGTAAAAATAAATGCAGTAAAGTACACCTTCTTTGAAGTGTAATGTATATGTACAGTGTAGAAGGCTCCTGGTTGATGATGATGATGGGAATTAGAAGTGGGGGTGGAGGAGAAGGGAGAAGAGAAGGAAGTGGGGGTGGAAGAGAAATCACCCCATGCTTCATGCCATCATTTCACCCAAAAAATTTTAAGTTCACTTGGTGTAATTCAAGATTATTTTCTTTAAATCAACACTGCACTATATATTGTCAATATGTAAAATAAATTTCAGAATGACCAATATATTGTAAAAACGTAAAAATAGTTTATGTTCAAAAGAGTCTCAAGCAAGATGTTACCTCTACTGACCAAAGATACAAACTGACGCCTGTTTGGTTAGTTGAGTGGCTGTTTGGTCGCACTAAAAACTAGTTTCCTGTGCTTCAATTATGTTAAATAATTGTTAAAATTACTAAAAATTTTAATATAAAACTTGGAAAATTATTGAATAGTACAACCTTTTTGATATTTACTCAAATGGGAACGAATTTAAGCCCTAGAACCGATTACTTGTACTGTATTGGCGGACTAATATTCCAGTGGTGAGCAAGCTAAAACATGTTGAGAGAGATTTGTTAGCCAAATTTTTTTCTTTGACTGAATTGAATATTCTTAGGGAAGGGTTTTTTTATACGGGAATTAGCCCACCCGGGCACAGGTCATACGACCCACAATGGAGCCTGGGGGAGAAAAATGAACGGGAAGAAATTGTAAATATAGAAAAAAAGGTTATACTATATTAATCTACACCACGAAGATGCCGGAAAACCAGCTTTTTTAAAGTGAGACATTATAAGAGCATGGAATCACAGAAGGCAGAGCATTCCACAGTTTGGCTGTGTGAGGAAAGGAGGTACTATAACGGGTTATTCTCGTGTGACCGACATCCACAGAAACGGTGGGCACCACGGGCAAGGCGTGTATTCTGAACCCACAGCCTTGCCCGGTACACGGATGCCAAATCCACGAACATTGCCCGTTAAAGTACCTGTAAAGAGAAAGTGAAGCAACATTGTGGCGAAGAGAAAGGAAGAGATTGTTGACTAAGGAGTTAATAAGACAAATGCCTTTGATTCCACCTATCTAATAGTTGGACAGAAGAAAGAGCCACCCAGATATGAGAGCAGTACTCCAAGTTGGACGAATGAATCCCTTATGTACTTGGAGCAACTGCACAGGAGTGAGGTAGCTGCGGTATCTGTACAGCATTCCCAACTTTAGGAGGCAGCTTTAGTTATACTAAGGATGTGTGATTTCAGGACATATTAGGAAATGGTGAGGGCCCTAACATATTTATTTCAGAATTTGGGAGGATGATAGTGTCCTGAAATGTAATTGGTGGGAGATCGTCTAATTTACAAAATAATTGGTAAATATTGAGTTTTATTACTATTGAACTTAACCAAGTTTGTACCTCCCCATTCAGAGATGCTGCACAGATGCCGTTGATAGAAGTCATGATATCAGTTCTAGAAACAGATCTAGTTTGAGAGTTAGGAGGAAGAGGGAAAATGTGAGGAAAGAGTGAAGAGTGGAATCATCAGCAGAATGGATAGAATTAGTTGTAGTGTGAAGTAAATCATTGATAAAGAAGGAAGAGAGTTGGTGAAAGAACAGAACCCTGTGGGACACCACTACTGGTAGAGAAAAAGTCGATCCTCGACAACAACTGCCATGGATCGGTTCTCCAAGGAAGCTGAGATGAGAAAACAAAGTGGGGAGAGAAACCAAAAGAGGGAAGTTTAGATAGCAAAGACTTGTGCCATACCCTGTCAAATGCTTTGGAGAGTCGAGAGCCACGACAAAAGTATCCCCATAATCCCTAGAGAGGATCACCAAAGATGGGTGCAATAGGAGAGCAGATCACCAGTAGATCTCCTGGCGAAAGCCATACTGGTGATTCGACAAAAGCGTTCAAGGTGACGGAGAAAATGGAGTTCAAGATAGTTTCGAAAATCTTAGAGAGGGATGAAGTTAGGGCAATGGGGCGATAGTTAGAGGGATTAGAATGGTCACCCTTCTTCAGGATGGGCTGAACCAAGGCATGCTTTCAAGAAAAAGGAAAAGTTTGGGTTTTGAGGCAAAGGCGAAAGAGGCGAGCAAGCACAGGAGCCAGGGCTTCAGCACACTCCTTTAGAACACGAGGGGAATGAGGTTGCAGGCCGTCAGAGCATGGAGGTGGTGGCAGCACGAGGTTGCTAGCTTTCTTGCAAAGGTGGCGATGGCATTGCAGAGATCACTTGCTACGGCATCAAGCTTGTTAGTGCTGAGGATGACTCTCCAACCGTTTGCATCCAGACCTGAGGGGCCAGTCCCTCCCTGAGTTTTCAGTGCTTTTTCCCCACCATCCCTCCTGTTATTTTCTCGAACAGGACAGCATTAGGAGGGATATACTGTAGGCTCCCTGGAACTTGATGCCTTTCTCTTCACTTGCAGGGGGATGTTTTTCCTTCAGTTGTTTTAATGTCTCTCTGTTTATTGGCAGAACACCACTGGAAAATTCCTATGTGAGAGATCTTATCGCCAAGGACACTTTTCCTCACGCATCTTGTTACCAAATTTTTTGGGAACATCCTCAGTGTTTTGGTTTCCGTCTCCTATGAATTTTAGACTCCTGCAGTGTTCTTGCTTCTCGTAGGAGATCATCAAGGGCCCCCTTTCTGCCACATAGCCAATCTCCTTTTAATTGCTGCCACATTTTCTTTGCACTTAGACCTTGCGTGTGTCCTCTGACAGAATAGATGGGGTATTATGGCCAGTATTTGAAGAGCTAATGGGGCCAGGGGGCTGTTATGATTGTAACTGATTATGAGGCAAGTCATCTCCGGATCATTCTTTGGTGGCAGCGCGCCAGGTGGTTCAAAGAGGTTAGCTGACGACCACCTGACCACTTCTGAGTGCACTTCTTTGACCCATTTCACCACATCATCGACATGCCTGTCCAATTTGTTGACTGTATGTCATTCACCTCATGAGCAGTATTTTCCGACTGAGTGGGTTCACTATTATCGTCTGACATGTCGTCAGCAGGTGATGGATCTCTGCCGTATGGATTTTGACAGCTGGTCGCTTTCCTACAACCCACACATTGTGTGTTACTTCTCACACAAATACAGGTTGTGCATTTGTGATTCCGGCCTGAACACAGACAAGCACATTTCCTGGCCATGATGTCGTCCTGGGAAGGAGAGAGCAGTGGGAGAGGTAGGAAGTTGTGGATTGGGTGGGGAGGAGGGGCAGGTCAGCTTTGGTGTACTGACCAACGAGGCGGGGCGGGCCAGCGGGGCAGAGCACAGCTGGGCACAGACCGTCCAGGACCGTTACCACCCATGACCAGCTCGGGTTACAAGCCAAGGCCTCCGTGGCACTGGCCGACACCAGCGCCGCCACCTATACAGTCCCCGGCTCTCCAATAACTCACCGATATCCACTCAGGAGGCTCACAGGTGGATGACACTGTGATCACTTGATGCACTACACATTCACAAGTAATAATTCCAGAAGTTCTGGCTGGTTGTCCCTCTTAAGACCCCGGCGTTGGCCCTTGTCTGCCTCGGTATGCAGTCGGGCTAACTCGAACGCATTGTCACCTTCTTATGTGGTGCTTCTCCAAGCATTATGGTGTGGAGTAATTGTCTCCCAGGTGAGGGGGCCGATTTGGAACCTTTTCAGGTTTGTCTTTAAGACTATCCTTATACCTTTTCAGTTGGCCGCTGGCGTCATGTTTACTATTCGTTAGGTGACTGTAAAGTAGCTGCTTTGGCAGTCTACTGTCGTCCATCGCGGTAACATGACCAGTCCAGCGTAGTTGTTTATGGATAATGGTAGCCTCGATGCTCCTACAGTTGGTGTCAGCATTGAACGTAGACTATGCTGGTGAAAGTTTTAAAGTGGCTTGAGGTGCCTCCTGTATGTGACCCATGTCTCACTGCCATATAGCCGGGTGTGGAGGACCACTGCTCAATATACATGCAGCTTTGTAGATAATTTCAGCTCCCTACAGCTGAAGACACGGTATGAAGAATGCCAAAGGCTTGAGATGCACATCTGATCCGATGTTGAATCTCTTCATCGATGTCTGTGGTGGTGGACAGGTGGGGGCGAGATACTGAAAGTGGGTAACATTAGAGAGAGTAGTACCGTTAAGCTGGATGGATGGTGGAGGTGTGTCTGAACCAGGGGCAGGCTGAAAGAGAATCCGAGTCTTACGTACATTCACCTCAAGGCCGAAGTGTGCATACGCATCTGTGTTTTTGATCAGGATCTCCTGTAGGTCGCATTTAGTGTGAGCGATAAGGGTAGTCGTCTGCATACTGAAGTTCAGTATTGGAAGCTGTCGACTCCTTTGTTCCTGCCTGGAATCGTCTTATGTTGAAAAGACCCTTCATCCGGTACTGGATTCACCCTGACGGCTAAATTGGTAACTGGCACGGTAAGGAAGGCAGCCAAGAAAATGGAAAAAGAGTTGGTGCCAGTACACACACCCTTGTTTAACCCTGTTTGGATGGGGAAGAACTCAGACTGGGTGCCGTTGTGCAGGACACTGCTGTTCATGCCATCGTGGAGTTACTCACAATGGCGATGAATTTTGGTGGGGGCAAAACGCATAGAAGGCTTTCCTGTTGACCTAGTCGAAGGCCTTGGTTAGGTCGATGAAAGCCATGTACAGGTCTTGACGCTGTTCCCAGCTCTCTTCCTGTATCTGGCAGACAGCAAAGATCATGTCAGTGGCGATAATCTTGCCAGCTACGGGCAGCAGTGAGATCCATGTAGTTGCCACAGTCTGACCGGTCTCCCTTGTTCTTATAAATAGTAACGATGGAGGCGTCTTTAAACTTGGGGGATTTCCTCCTTTTCCCATATATTCTCCAGGAGAGACTGGAGATGGCTGGTAAGCAGAGGTCCTCGTGCTTTATACACCTAGGCTGGGATTCCATCAGGCCCTGAGGCTTTGTTATTTTTCATCTGTTTGATGGCAGTAGCTACCTTGTGCAGGGATGGAGGATAGCTGAGGAACCTGCTGGGTAGTCAGGACATCTACATCGGTGTTTCGGTTGAGCAGTGAATGGTAGCGGTCATTTTCAGCACTGAAGGGGCCTTCATCGTCTATAATTAGGGCGTTACCATCGGATGAGCAGAGGGAGGCTGTGCCATGAATGATTGGCCCATAAAATGTTTTAGTGGAATTGAAAAATTTGTGCATCTTGTGTTGATCTGCAAGTTTTTTGTTTCACATGCTTTATTTTTAAACCAGTCGTTCTTTAGATTGCGTAGTTCGTGCTGGGCCGCTGCTTTCTTCTTGTGGGCAGTATCAGCTTTGAGTCGAGACGAAGGGTTGTTCTGCCAGTCAGTTAAAGCAGCACGTTTATTATCGACAAGCACAGGTATATTGATTTCCGGTCATTTTCATCAAACCAGTCCTGCTGTATTCTCTGGAGGTTTTTGTCATGGCAGTGTTGAGGATATCACATTTGGCACTGGGATTTGGGTTGTTTGTTGTCGGGTTGTTTATCAGCCCATGTTCAAGCTGCTCTTTGAAGGCAATGCTCACTGGATCCTCCAGACGCTTAGTGTTAAAACCTCTTCTGGAGGCTTGTTGCCTTCGCCATTTTGGGGCGACATGAAGTGAGAGCTTGGCTCTGACGAGCTGATGATCAGTGTCACAGTTGTCTGAGCCACGGATGGCTTGGGTGATGAAAATGTCTCGGCGATCTCTTTCTGACAATGATGTAGTCAATGAGATGCTAGTGTTTGGATTGTGGGTGTTGCTGGCGAACTTTGAATTTGTCGCAGCCTGCCCAAATTGCTGCTGCATTGCGATAGTGATGCTGTGTGCGTTAACACTCAAGGAGAAGGAGCAGGGTTGCCGGGGAAATACACTTGCTGCTTGGCGATTCCCCGCCAAATGCCTGGCTGGCGGTGCCGCAATAACGCTGGCGCAACGATGAAGAAGGCGACACATGATTCAGTGATCAGAGATGCCGTGAGTGCGGCGCCAAGGGTCTGCATAACTGGGTCACAAAGCATAGTTTGCAGATGCATTGCCGGATGGGAAAAACCAACCCATAAATGAAAGCCATGCAGCAGGTTACCTCACAGAAGAAGGCATACAGGTATTTCTATTTCACATCACTACACGAGTCGTGATAAAATATTTTTCAAATTACGCATTTTGTGCCCTCTCGACGTTAGCGACGCGCTGTGCTCCGGGACAATTTTGCTTGTACCTTTAAAATGGCTGGCATCAAAAGTGAGAAAGTTTCGTAAAAGGAGTAGAAAGAGCCAAACTCGTTTAAAAAGCGACCAATGGCTGCTGCGATATAACGAAGAAGCCGCGGCAGTGCTTTTTTTCGACGCACGGTGCCAGTATCAGAAGAAGGGAATGGGTATTCGCAGCGGCTTCAAAGAGTAAGGTATAGTCAAGCATTTTTGGATCTACAGACAGGACAGAAGCGACCAGGGCGATGACCTGCACTGGGTGTGGTTGCCCAGTCAGGTTGGTTCTTTTAGGGCAGGCTATGCTTAGGCAATTTTTCTACCTCCTGCAGGTGTGGGTGAGCAGAGTGGTTTCTCAAGTGGCTGCTCAGTTAAATATGAGGGACCAGATTGCATGCTTATGCCTAGTGCATAAATGCAATATTTATTTGCAAAGCTTATGCAGAGCAGTGACACACAGACGGCAGTTGGTTTTGTTGCTCACATTAAAGCTCATATAGGGATGAGAGAGGGAAGATGATGTGAGTGAGAGGTATGATGAGTAGATGATGTATATGAAAGGATGAGATGTGGTAGGTAGAAAGGCAGGCTGCAACACATATTTTAAGACAGATATATCATGGTATTGTAAATAGATGTGTTGAATTTATATTTATATATACTAAGGTAATAGGCCTTTGTTTATTTACTTTGAGCCAAACCAAAGTATTTATTTTTTACCTAATTTGTTTTAATTTAAACATTGTCACGCAGTTCGGCCCCGGTTGGACAGTTTGAGCACCTTTGCACGTTCCCTTTGGCCCCGACTCATTTACGTCACCCCATCAGGTCGCCCGCCCATGTCAGAGGGAGTGCAACAAGACAGCTTAACCCGTTCTCATACCACAAGCTGGCCAATGCTCGGGATTGGTTTTGTTATTTTCCCCGGGATTTTTTTCATTTTATTCACGGTAATGCGCATTGGTAACCGAACCGCGTAACTAAGTGTGAAAGCCCGCCGTTAAAGATGAAGCTTATGATGCATCTGGCAGCGAGCTGAACCGATTCTGCAAGAGTAAGCAGGGGGGTGATAAACCAAACATCTCCACGGCGATGGAAATAAAGGTCAACTTGAATGACCCAACACCACATGGACAAAACCTAACTTGGTCGAAAACTAATTGCAATGAAAACTGCACTCCACTTCTAATATTGCAGGCTAATACTGTATTGTATTTGTGGTGTGTTTTTGAGAGATCTGACCCAGGCCAACATTTGCATTAAATTATACTAACTATTTGGTGCCTTGTACCAGCATTCTCACAAGCCATTATATCTCCTGCCTTCTGAACTCAAAGAAGTGCAGCAAGCTATTGTTTGTAGAGATACTATACTGTAGCCAAGCCTACATTACAGTGTGTATGTAAGTGAAACGGTTAATGATGGTTGTTTACCTTTTCTGTAAGTGAAATAATAAATGCATTGCACAAATGAGAACTATATACATCTTTCATACTGTTTCAGAACCAACACAGATTCGCAGATACCTGAGGTCAAGAAATGTACTAAGTGTGAGTATGATACATTTGTTTGACCTTCCTAATGTAAGGTGTACTGAGAGCTAATAAGAAGTGCAGCCTCAACTTACAACAAACCCGATAACCGCCATGGTTAAGACAAAATATTTTTCACACACGACAGCCCACGCTAATGATCGCCAAGCATACCGACAAAACAAGTAATTTAAAAATGGCGCGTAAAAAGTGACTGTGGTGATAGAAGAAAAAGAGACTTATCTTAATTATGTACATTCTGACTTACTTCCTGGTCGCCGGACGGCACCAAGAAATTCAGAAACTGTACTGCAATACATTGCGCTACATAATCCAACTTTCACTTTTAAGAATGTAGAAGATGACATTTTGAGACAATGTTACATTTTAACACAGGATGCCTGAAAGTGGACTCCAATACATTCATTCTCTGATTGGAAACCAAAATGGCAGACAACATTCTACTTGTTCAGTGCAGGCCTCAAGTCACATTCTAATATTGGTTTGTCCAAGGGGGAGCCTGTAGTCACCAAGCTCAACAATATAATCATCTAATTCTACATTTAACAAAATTGTACTAAAAGTACAGTATCAAAAACTCAAGCGATAAACAACAACTGAGCCAAATACCAGAGTTAAGCCTTCATTGGTCCCATTATAGAGGTCTGGCCTCATTCATCATCTTCATAATACAGTACTTGACAAGCAGCCTAGCCTACAGTGCTCTGATTCATATATACTAAGGCATCATAAGATGGGCCCGCCATAATATCTTGAGGCAATACTCAATAATGTGACACATACCTGCTCTTAACCACCCTTAGCTGCCTTGGTTATCACATCCACTCCCAAAGCCTGCAGGAACATTCACCTCCCCAAAGCCTGCAGGAAACATTCACTTTGCTTGAGAAACATTAATCCCAAAAGCCTGCAGGAAACATTCACTTAAAAGCCGCAGGAAACATTCACGCAAAACATTCACCCCAAAAATGAGGAAACACTACTAAATCCACAAAAACAAAAGATGCAGGAAACATTCACTTCAAAGCTTGCAGGAAACATTCACTCTCAAAAGCCTGCAGGAAACATTCACTTCAAAAGCCAAAAACATCACTTCCAAAGCCTGCAGGAAACATTCACTTCCAAAACCACAAAAACACACCCCCAAAACCAAAAACCCAAAAGCCTGCAGGAAACATTCACTCCCCAAAGCCTGCAGGAAAACATTCACTCCCAAAGCCTGCAGGAAACATTCACTTCAAAAACCTGCAGGAAACATTCACTTCCAAAAGCTCAGGAAACATTCACTTCCAAAGCCTGCAGGAAACATTCACTTCCAAAAGCCTGCAGGAAACATCACTTCCCCAAAAGCCTGCAGGAAATATTCACTTCCCAAAGCCTGCAGGAAACATTCACTCCTAAAGCAAGGAAAATATCTATCCAAAAAGCCTGCCAGTCTACGCGTGACACGATGCAGCACAGTAATGATTATTGACTATTTTCATACATTACAGTATTAACTTGATTAATTTTGACTGAAAATAATAACACGTTTGTGTTGTAACGGTAGACTGACATAGCCGGCAACTGCATGCTGGGCGTAGATGATAATACGTTAAAGAAAAGACAAAGCATGGCCACAGAGCAGTGTATTTTGCGTGATAGCGGATGTGGTCGATGACAGTAGTGTGGATGTGGTGACAGGTAGATGATGTCGTTGGTGATAGTAGAGGTTGTGGTGTTAGTGACAGTGTAGTGGATGTGGTGTTGGTGATATTGTAGTGATGTGGTGTTGCGATAGTGTAGTGATGGTGTTTGCGAGATAGTGCAGTGGATGGTAAGCTGGTGACAGTGTAGAGGATGTGGTGTTGGTGATAGCGCAGTGATGTGGTGTTGGTATAGTGCAGGATGGATGTTGGTGATATTGTAGTGATGGCGTTGGTGATAGCGCAGTGATGTGGCGTTGGTGGTGCAGTGGATGTGGTGTTGCGATAGTGCAGAGGATGGCGTTGGTGGTAGTGGATGGTGTTGCGATAGTGTGATGTGGTGTTGGTGATAGTGTAGTGATGGGTGATGGTGCAGAGTGATGTGGTGACGGTGATAGTGCAGTGGATGGCGATGGTGCAGAAGACGTGTGCTGGTGATAGTAGGGATGGTGTTGGTGATGGTGTAGAGGACGGTGTTGGTGATAGTATAGAGGTTGTGGTGATGGTGTAGAGATGTGGTGTTGGTGATAGTGTAGTGGATGTGGTGTTGGTGATAGTGTAGTGGATGGTGTTGGTGATAGTGTGGGATGTTGTGTTGGTGAAGTGTAGTGATGTGGTGTTGGTGATAGTGTAGTGATGTGCGTTGGCGATAGTAGTGGATGGTGATGGTAGAAGATGAGGGTTTATGATAGTGCAGAGGATGTGGTGTTGGTGATAGTGCAGAGGATGTGGTAAGTTAATATTATAGTGATGTGGTGATAGTGTAGTGGATGGTGATGGTGTAGAAGATGTAGTGTTGGCGATAGTGTAGTGGATGTGGTGTTGCTGATAGTGTAGTGGATGGTGTTGGCGATAGTAAGTAGTGGATGGTGTTGCGATAGTGAGAAGACTGGTGTTGGTGATAGTACCGGATATGGTGATGGCGGTGATGGTGTTGGTGATAGTGTAGTGGATGTGGAAGGCGATGGTGTAGAGGATGCAGTGTTGGTGATAGACATAGAGGTTGTGGTGCTGGTGATGGTGTAGAGGATGTGAACAAAAACAAAGTGTTGGTGATAGTGTAGTGGATGTGTTGGTGATAAGGTAGTGAAAAAAAAACAACAAGATGTATGTGTTGGTGACAGTGTAGAGGATGTGGCGTTGGTGATAGTGCAGTGGATGTGGTGTTGGTGATAGTGTAGTGGATGTGGTGATGGTGTAGTGTGGATGAAGTTGGCGGGATAGTGTGTGTGATGGTGTTAAGTATGGTGTAGTGGATGTGGTGTTGGTGATAGCGAAAGTGGACGTGT
>NW_024742214.1:22500-60893 GCF_018991925.1 Homarus americanus
TGTGTGTGTGTGTGTGTGTGTCTTGTGTTTTAGTGTCTTATTGTTTGTTTTGTGTGTGTGTGTGTGTGTGTGTCTTATGTTTGTGTGTGTGTGTGTGTGTCTTTGTGTGTGTGTCTATTCATTTGTTTTGTGTGTGTGTGTGTGTGTCTGTGTGTGTGTCTTGTGTGTGTGTGTGTGTGTGTGTGTGTGTGTGTGTGTCTTTGTGTGTGTCTTATTGTTTGTTTTGTGTGTGTGTGTGTGTGTGTGTCTTGTGTGTATGTTTGTGTGTGTGTGTGTGTGTGTGTCTTAGTGTCTTATTGTTTGTTTTTGTGTGTGTGTGTGTGTGTGTGTGTGTGTGTGTCTTTGTGTGTGTGTCTTATTGTTTGTTTTGTGTGTGTGTGTGTGTGTGTGTGTGTGTGTCTTTGTGTGTATGTGGTGTGTGTGTGTGTCTTTGTGTGTGTGTGTTCCTAGGTTTGTGTGTCTTATTGTTTGTTTTTGTGTGTGTGTGTGGTATCTTGTGTGTGTGTGTGTGTGTCAAATAATACTAATACTAAAATTAACGGTTTATTGAAGAGCATGGCAGTTGTAGCTGAAAATATCACAATTACATAATCAGGGAATGGGTCTCTTGGTTTACAAAATGATATACAAGTAACATAAGTGATCAAATATGGTATATGATAATTAGGTGTTGATAATTTTACAATGGTTGTCACTGGGCTGTTCTTATAACAATAAGTTCGTCCTCGTATGGCTGGATGCGGTTGGGAGGTAGGCCACGTACAGACAGTAGCGTGGGAAATGCAGGTGCTCCATCCTTCAGGTTAGGTCAGGTGAAGCTCGCTAGAATAATAAGAATGGAGGAAACCTTAGTGGCCTATTACATTCATACTGGGCAAACCCCATTTTACACCCAACCCTATTGCCCATATATATAAGCATCCAACTCTATGTTTGTTTAAAGCTTATCCAGCGTATCTCGAAAGTTAATGATGATATTTGCAACTTGTTCCATTCATCCACTACTCTGTTTCAAACCAGGCAAGGTTCACCACTTGGCGCCTAAATCTAAATTTGTTTAATTTAAAAACCATTGCTACGAAAGCCCGCTCCCCAGTTGATAAGGTTTGAGTACCTTTGTACTGCCCCTTTGTTTAGCCCCCAATTTACTTACTAATTTATATCATTTTCCCTCGTCCCCGCCTCGAGGGAGTGCACCAGATGCTTTAACCTGTCTCTGTACTCAAGGTCTTTAATGCCCGGATTATCTTTATAGTCATTCTCCTCGGTTCTTTTCCAAGGATTCTATATCATCCATTCCAGTAACACGTTGACCAGAACTGCACCGCGGTAATCCAGGTGAGAGGTTGTCTCGCGCAAGAGATATAATCTTAAGATGACCTCGCTGTTCTTTGTAATCTAACACTCTTTTAAGGAACACCAAGTAATTTTGGTTAGCCTTGTATACGCAGCAAAAACACACATTGTTTATCACTTGGCTTAAGATTCCTTGCGTACTTATCATTACTCAAATTCCCTCTCGCAATGGATTTCTCAATGGCACACGTTGTTCATCTGGCAATTGGTTTCCTGTTACGCTCTCCTATACCGAGTACTTTTTACATTTGTCCACACACCTCATTCCGCCATTTTTCCTCACCATTCAAAAATTTGTTTAGATCTTCCCAGGTTTTATGTGGAGTCCTTTGTCGATTTAATTACACGCCCCATTTTTAGTGTCATCAGCAAATGGCTCAGGCAAAAGTTTCGCCGATATTCATGTCGTTTTATGCATATAATAAATAATAATGGTCCAAGCACTGAGCCCTGGGGAACCCACTAGCAGACATTGCTCCAATGGGATTTAGTAAGTCATAATGCTCACTCCGCTGTTTCTGTCCTGTAACCACATCCTAATCCATTTTGGTAATATTACCTTAATGCCATGCCCACTCTTTTATTAGTCTTCTTCGTGGGA
This sequence comes from Homarus americanus, assembly GCF_018991925.1. Taxonomy (NCBI): domain Eukaryota; kingdom Metazoa; phylum Arthropoda; class Malacostraca; order Decapoda; family Nephropidae; genus Homarus; species Homarus americanus. Next base: position 24,458 of record NW_024742214.1, read on the forward strand.
CTCTGTCGGCTGCTTACAAAGTCGATATAGCGACACCACCAGCCCCCGCATCCATCGATTCAAAAACTGATGAAAAGAATGCTAATAGATTAGTTAGAGGCGAATATTCGCCAAGCCATGCTGGGAATCATTGATCAATTTGTGCTTCTCCAGGTGGTTTCAAATAGAGTTTGAAACAGATTAAGCCCAGTAATTTGCCTACAATTTATAAAAAAGTTAGACTGATTGGGATTTGTAGTTAGAGTGATAGTAATCTATCCTCTTGAAAATCGGTATTACATTTGCTATCCCCAGATTCTGTACTACACCTGTTTTTAAGTGACATGTTAAACAACTTTGCTAGGCCATTTTCCTTACATTCCTTAGACACTTGGCAAACATCTCATCGACCAGAAGTAATTTATTAGGCTTTAGCTTGTCTATTTGCCTACTAACATCATAAGCATTAGTCACATTATCTCGCTTTTTAATTTTAGCCTTTTTTCACTATCTCAAAATAGAGTCAGTGCCTCGGGTATCAATATGTTTAAATTTTGGTGGTTAAAAACTGTTGAAAAAATATTGCGATGAGATTATTGCTCATTTTCTCCCATTATCAGTTAGTTTCCGCCAACGGACAGTATATTGGTCCAATCTTTATCTCAGAGTTATTTTGATACATTTGCAGAACTTTGGGATTTGTTCGCCTCATATCCTCAGTCTATTATTCCTTTTGTTTATCTCTTCGTCTTAACCCTGGGACGCTGGACACCTTATAATACCTCGAGGTTAATTTCACTGACGGTTTATCCTTCTACCCATAGCCTTCTGGCCAATAATGTTCTTTTTAAATATATTTATTTTATCCATTAGGGTCATTGTTGTCTGATCTGAGTGTTTTGTGGTAAGGTTTTTGCTCTTTGTGCATTAAGTAACTATTATTTGAAATTGTTGTGAACCTCGGCCAATCTCAGATCTCACATCATGTCGGGTGTCATTCGTCAGGTTCACACCCAAGCTCGGCACCTCTCAGTTGCCTTTTAAACTATCAAAGTTTGCCTCCTGAAATCTGGGACTTTGATGGAATTTTCCTTATGCCTGACCTGAAAATCTAATTGAATCTAATTTCTTGATCGCTGTTTGCAAGTTCGTTCTTACCTCGAAGCATTGCTAATGAGGTTTTCTTTGACAGAACTAAATCGGTATATATTATTATCCCGGTGGGTTCGGGGTTATGTTGACTTAGGAAGAAGTCCTGGATCGCTTCTCGGAGGAAATCCTGATACTGAGTTACCTGTAAGGTCAGTCCAATCATTGGTGTGTAGGTTAAAATCGCCAATATACAGACTTTGTTGTGTATGGAAGCCCCAAGATTTATCCTGTATAAGTCAGCTGTTAACTCTATCAAGATTGGGAGGTCTATACTCCTATGATTAATTTTTCCTACCATCGATTAATTCTATCCAAATTGTTTCTGTATTCTGCTCAGCTTTTTGGTTTCTATTTATTTCACACTTCAGATTATCCCTGATACAGATTGCTACTCCGCCTTCCTTTTCCTGGTCTGGTCGGTATGGAACAATTTTGTAACTCGCACCCAGTATTTATTCGACCGTAACTCACTTGAGTCTGTAGGTTGATCCATGTTTCTAGTGAATGTTATTAGTATCGATTTTTTTCGCACATAATTTGGCATTCTAATATCATCTGCTTCTTGCTTCTCGCATTTCTACTGTTCATGAGTAGACATTTGGTATAGTTGTGTTCTGAGTCTCTGTTTACCGCTGCATAGGTTTAAAACTCCCTGTCTAATTTAGTTTTTGTCATCATTCTCTAACACACTAATTTCTGTAATACTTACACTTTGAGCCATTCGCCCCACTGCAAAGTCTCTCCCCTGCAAGTGTCTATATATATAATTTCAGCAGTTTAAAGGCTTCTTAATATCCTTTGAACCCTCTCGAGAGACCTGCAAAGTCAGGTTGCTACCCAATTCCTAGACAGGTGCATCCCATCTCCTTGTTAAAGGTCCTTTCTGCCGAGAGAAGTTGTCCCAGTTGTCAATGAATGGGACCGACATTGGATTCTTGTGAATATCTACACAAGACGGTCGCTGACATCAAACCGCGCTTGACAACCATTCACTGCTAATCCTCCTACTTTGGGGTGACACTCGTGATATGATATAGGGATCCCTCCCCAGTTTTATCACGACCATAGCTGCCTTGAACTTATCACAAGCTCCTTCTGCCTTTGGCCAATATCACGTTCTCCTGCATCAGAGGCAGATACTGGGTTTGTTCCTAATACTGTATACAAGATAATGTCCAGCATCCTCTCAACTATATCCCCCCACCCCAGCTCCTGGCAAATTAATTTCACATCCTATTTTTTGTTTTTACCACAAAAAGCCCTGTCCATGTACTCCACCTGTGAGTCACTCAATAATAAAGTTTTACACCTTCCTTTGTCAGCCCTGTCCTGACCGTATTTAACGCCCATACCTTCATTTATATCACTGTACTAACGTCCACCTGTCTATCAAGGGACTGAACGAGTTGGTACAATGGAAGCTGTTGATGTTGTTGTTGTTGACTTATCCCTGCGTGGTTTCTTTCATCACCCAGCTTTGTCCTTCCCAAGGCCAACCTTCCCACCTATCTGCTATTATCAGACACGGGCTTTGCTTGTTCGCTTTCCTTTCAACCTCAAGCCATCTCTTCTCCTTTAATTTCTGCGATCCTCGCCATCTCTTCCTTTAATTTCACAGGTTCTCACTTGACCATCTCTCCAGCTTGGCCAACAAACTGCACACACCTCCCAGACCACACACATAGCACTGGCTATATTCGACACTATCCCTGGAGCTCAATTCTGCTGTGGACTCTTTTCCCCTACTGAGGTTGAAGATCGGGTCATGACAAATTAACCATGCCTTGAGACAACCATTCATTGCCAACCCTCCTTCTAGGCAGGACACCACATATGATAGGGATCCCTCCCCTAGACCTAACACGTTCTATAGCTGTCTTGAACTTATCAAGAAGCTCCTCACTCCTACACCGGCCAATATCATTGCCTGCTGCACTGAGGCAGATAATGGGTTTGTTCCCATACCAGACAAGATATTGTCCATCCTGTCAACTATATCCCCCACCCCAGCTCCTGGCAAACACACCCTCATTCTATTTTTATCTTTACTGCAAAAAGCTCTGTCCATGTACTGTACCTGTGAGTCGCCAACATTCAAGATTTTCTTACCTTCCTTGTCACCCTTGTCTATGACTATACTAATGTTCAATTCGTCTATCAAAGGACTGTAAGAGTTGGTACACTTAGCTTTTGTTGTCGTTTCCTTGGTGTCTTTTCTCACCACCAGTTTGGTCGTCCTCCTCACAACCTTCCATTCGTCTGAGTTGTCGTCATTCACCTGCTTTCCTTGTCTCGTTTCTTCCTTCATCCTCGCTATCTCTTCTTTTAATTTCAAGATATCTTCCTTGGCCCTCTCCAACTCGGCCCTCAGAAGGGCACAGCCCTGTTCACAAGTCGCACTAGCCATTACTGACAGTTTATCCCCGGGAGCTAAGCTGCTGTGACCTTTCCTGTAGCGAGGTCAGATCCAGCCACACTCAGTATTACACTGCTGTGTTTTTGTGCTTTTCCTTGGAGTGCACTATAGGAACACTGTTTGGTCGTCAATCGTTCACTGATCGCTTGAATGTTTTGCTGAATAAATCCCGGTGTAGTAAGGCTGGTAGGGTGTTGGGATATAGCAGGGGGAGGGGGGCCAAACAGACTCGACCTGGCTGCTCAATTTGGGAGCGCCTTCAGGGGCACGTCTTGTCTCGCTGGTGGTTAACAAGTGTGTGTGTCTTGAACATAAAAACATAAGAAAATAAGGAGTCTGCACTAGGCCGGTTGGCCTGTGCATGGCAGCTCCCGTCGAGAGTTACTACCACTCTCTTGTGTGTGTGTGCGTAAATAATAATTATAATAATAATTAACGGTTTATTGAAAGAGCATAGCAGCCAGAAGGCTGAAAATATACAGTTACATAATTGGGGAATGGGTTTCGATTTACAAATAATATACAAATAACATAAGTGATACAAATAAGATATATAATAACTAGATGGGGAAAAGCTCAAACTACAGGGCATTTCAACATAGTGACAGTGCAAGAAGTCGGATTTACTGGGAGTGAATACACTGGTTTATTACAAGTTATTGATAATTTTTACAATGGTTGGGACTGGGCTGTTCTTATAGCGATTAGTTCGTGCACGTATGGGCTGGATGCGGTTGTGGTGTTGAACAGCAATTCTCAGGCTAGGGATCTCAGGTGGTAGTAGGAGCCGGTGTCGAGGATGGTGCAGAAGCTTCTTACCAAATTTGCAGATGAGGTCGTGGTGATGGTCAGTGAGAGTCGAAAGGCTCAGTGTGTTGGGCGCTTCTTGATATGTGGAGTAGGAAGGGGAGAGAATAATCTTGCATGCCCTCTTTTGCACATTTTCTAGGTGTTTATGTTGTGTGGCATTTAGGGAGGAAGACTAGGTAGGGGAGGCATAGGTGAGCTTGGGAAGTATGAATGTTGAGTAAACACTGAGGAGCTCGGGTGCAGGAACTCCGAGGGACTTGAGTCGGCGGAGGAGGTGGAGACGGAAACTGGAGGATTTGACAACTTCACTGACGTGTGATTTCCAATTTAGTTTGTTGTCTATTTTGTGTGTGTGTGTGTGTGTCGTGTGTGTGTGTGTTTCTGTCGTGTGTGTGGGGGCGGGGGGGGTGTGGGAGTGTGTCTTAGTGTGTGTGTGTGTGTGTCTTGTGTGAGTGTTTTTTTGTGTGTGTGTCGTGTGTGTGTGTCTGTCTGTCTGTCTGTCTGTGTGTTAAGTTAGCTCTAGGTTATGGTGCTCCCTCATTTTATATGCCTCGTTGTTTCCCCTAGACGTGACCACTGTTAACACTTGTCATTTTTCAGGTTCATATTTTGTTACTGTCTTGAGCACACTTCCCCCAACCCCTTCCTCCTCCTCCTACTCTATACAGGTATAGTATTTGTTTTGACCTTTTTCTTGTCTCCTTCTTTATAAGTGTCATTATTTTTCCTGCTTCATTATCGTCGTCTTTCCTTTCATGAAAGTCTTTTGTTTGTCTTCCTCCTTCTCCTTCAGTTATTCTCCTTCACTAAATAATTCCTCCTGCTGCTGCTCCTTCAGTTATTCCCCTTCACTAAATAATTCCTCCTGCTGCTGCTCCTTCAGTTATTCCCCGTCACTAAATAATTCCTCCTGCTGCTGCTCCTTCAGTTATTCCTCTTCACTAAATAATTCCTCCTGCTGCTCCTTCAGTTATTCCCCTTCACTAAATAATTCCTCCTGCTGCTGCTCCTTCAGTTATTCCCCTTCACTAAATAATTCCTCCTGCTGCTCATTGATTATTCCCCTTCACTAAATAATTCCTCCTGCTGCTGCTCATTTTAGTTATTCCTTCACTAAAATTCCTCCTCCTGCTGCTCCTTCAGTTATTCCTTCACTAAATAATTCTCCTGCTGCTGCTCATTCCAGTTATTCCTTCACTAAATAATTCCTCCTGCTGCTGCTCATCCAGTTATTCCTCTTCACTAAATAATTCCTCTGCCTTATTCAGTTATTCCTTCACTAAATAATTCCTCTGCTGCTGCTCATTCAGTAATTCCTTCCTTTCAATAATTTATATCTTTATTTAGTTATTCCTTCACTAAATAATTTCGCTTCTTAACTTATATCATTTGGTTATTCCTTCCATCAATAATTCCTTCTGCTGCTTAACATGGTTATTACGCCCACTAAATAATTCCTCCTGCTGCTGTCATTTTAGTTATTCCCCTTCACTAAATAATTCTATACTACTTTCTGCTCATTCCAATTTATTCCTTCACTAAAATAATTCCTCCTGCTGCTGCTCATTCAATTCCTTCACTAAATAACCACTCATAACAACATCGTACCAGTTGTTCCTTGCTAATGTTTCCTCCTGCTGCTGCTCATTGAGTTATTCCTTCACTTTAAATAATTCCTCCTGCTGCTTGCTCCTTTAGTTATTCCTTCACTAAATAATTTATCCTGCTTAACATCTTCCAGTTATTCCTTCACTTTCATCAATTCCTTCTGCTGCTGCTCATTGATTATTCCTTCACTAAATAATAATTCCTCCTGCTGCTGCTCTTTATTCAGTTATTCCCCTTCACTAAATAATTCCTCCTGCTGCTGCTGTCATTACCAGTTATTCCTTCACTAAATAATTCATTACTGCCTTATCTTTGTCAACCAGGTATTCCTTCACTAAATAATTCTATCACCCTTGCCATATTTCTTCCTTCACTAAATAATTCCTTCTGCCTTATCATTCAGTTCCTTCACTAAATATTAATTCTATCTTGTTACTAAATAAATTCACTCCTGCTGCTGCTCGACAGTTATTCCTTCACTAAATAATTCCTTCTGCTGCTGCTCATTAGTTGTTCCTTGCTAAATAATAATTCCTCCTGCTGCCTGCTCATTAGTTATTCCTTCACTTTCAAATAATTCCCTTACTGCTGCTGTCATTGATTATTCCTTCACTAAATAATTCCTTCTGCTGCTGTCATTGATTATTCCTTCACTAAATAATTCCTCCTGCTGCTGCTCCTTCCAGTTATTCCTCTTCACTAAATAATTCCTCCTGCTGCTGCTCATTCCAGTTATTCCTTCACCCTAAATAATTCCTCCTCTGCTGCTGCTCATTGATTATTCACCTTCACTAAATAATTCCTGCCTGGCTTCTTCAGTTATTCCTTGACTAATGGAACCTGCTGCTGCTCCTTCGGTTATTCTCCTTCTCAAATAATTCCTCCTGCTACTGTGCTCATTCCAGTTGTTGTCTCCTAAATAGTTTATCTCCTCCTGCTGCTCCTTCAGTTGTTCCCCTTCACTAAATAATTCCTCCTGCTGCTGTCATTTAGTAATTCCCCTTCACTAAATAATTCCTCCTGCTGCTGCTCTCAGCCAGGTATTCCTTCATAAAATAATTCCTATCTCCTGCTGCTGCTCATCCTTCGGTATTCCCTTCACTAAATATATTCCTTCTGCTGCTCCTCCTCATTAATTGTTCCTTCACTAAATAATTCCTCCTGCTGCTGCTCATCTTCCAGGTATTCCCCTTCACTTCATCAAATTCCTTCTGCTGCTCCTCCTCATTGGTATTCCTTCACTAAATATTCCTTCTGCTGCTCCTTCCAGTTATTCCTCTTCTTTAAATAATTTCTCCTCCTGCTGCTCCTTCCAGTTATTCCTTCTGTGTTCCTCCTGCTTAGCTGCTCATTCAGTTATTCCATTACTAAATAATTTCCTCCTGCTGCTGCTCATTGATTATTCCTTCACTAAATAATTCCTCCTGCTTTCTGCTCATTATTAATTCCCTTCACTCAAATAATTCCTCCTCTTGCTCCTTATCATCAAAGCCTAGTATTCCCCTTCACTAAATAATTCTTTCCTGTGCTGCTCTGTCCTTCGGTGTTCCTTCACTAAATAATTCATTCTGCTGCTGCTCATCATTCAGGTATTCCTTCACTAAATAATTCGGCTTCTTAACCTTCTTAACTCATTGATTATTCCTTCACTAAATAATTCATTGCCTTGCTGCTCATTGATTCTTCATATAAATAATTCCCCATCTGCTGCTCGCCAGCAGAGTATTCCCCGGCCTTCACTAAATAATTCCTTCTGCTGCTGCTCATCCTTCCAAATTATTCCCTTCACTAAATAATTCCTTCTGCTTATATGCATCCTTCAGGTATTCCTTCACTAAATAATTCCTCCTGCTGCTGCTCATCCTTCAGTATTCCCTTTCACTAAATAATTTCTCCTGCTGCTGCTCATCCTTCCAGGTATTCCTTCACTAAATAATTCCTTCTGCTGCTCCTCCTTCAAATTATTCCCTTCATAAATAATTTCATTACTGCTGCTGCTGCTCATTTGATTATTCACTCTTCACTAAATAATTCCTCCTGCTGCTTATAAATACAGTAATTCCCTTCACTAAAATAATTCCTCCTCCTGCTGCTCCTCGGTTATTCCCTTCTTTCATCAATTCACCTTATAACCTTTAACCATTCCAAATTGCCCTTTACTCATCATTCTCCTCCATCTATTGAACTCTGATCTGAAGAACTGAAAGTATGATCAAAGCAGTTAGCATTGTAGTAAATATGATAAATTTTTGTGGCCGAAGTACATTGCATAGTAGCACAAGGACAACCACAATGTGATGTAATTAAGTAGTTAAATTATGCTGAGATACAGACACATCAGCAGAGTTAGTGACGCTGTGCCCATACTGGAACACTCAGCATATGAAGCTTTGTGATAAACCTTTGAGAATACACTTGAACACTATATTATTGAATGCGGCGTTGTCTCCAAAGACTTCCAGGCCACCTGGCTTATTGTATCATGAATTTTTGTAATTACTACTACATTGAATGAGAAATTGTGAGACCTTCTTGCTGTTTATCCAAATTTGCTAGCCCACACAGTTAGTCTTCAGTAAAATATGACATCAATGTATGAACCTCTGTCCTGCATGATGAACAGTGACATCCACCCACATGAAATCTGACACACACACACACACACACACACACACACACACACACACACACACATATATATATATATATATATATATATATATATATATATATATATATATATATATATATATATATATATATATATATATATATATATATATATATATATATATATATATATAATGCCTAAATATTTAACCCCCAAACTATTTATGTATTGTTTTGTTTTGTGTTTTTTGTAGCCAATATTTCTCAGCACTCTTTACTACATGCGAGGGAGGATGAGTCGCATGATCACAAGAACAGAATGTCCTTCAAACTGGATTGTCTGCTTGATAAGGTAATTATTGATGTTAACTTTCCAATTAGAAGACATTTTAAATGTTAATGATAATTATATAATTGAAAGTCAGGATAAAATGATGAACCATGAATAGTGTGTGTGTTAACCCTTAATAGTACTGTAGTAGTAGTAATTGATAGACTATAGATAGTATTGTGTGTGTGTTAACCCTTAATAGTACTGTAGTAATGATTGATGAACCATAGATAGTATTGTTAATGATAACCCTTAATAATTACTGTAATGGTAGTAGTTGATAAGACCGCAAATGGTGTGTTATTATTATTGTTAACCCATAATAGTACTGTATTAATGTGGTTGATGAACCATAGATAGTGTGTGTGTATTAGCATAATAGTACTGTAGTAGTAGTAGTTGATGAACCATAGATAGTGTGTGTATTAACCCTTAATAGTACTGTGGCTTAGTATTAGTTGATGGACATAGATAGTGTGTGTGTTAACCCCTTAATAGTACTGTGTGGTAGTAGTAGTTGATGAACCATGAATGAGTGTGTGTGTGTGTGTTAACCCTTAATATAGTACTGTAGTAGTAGTAGTAGTTGATGAACCATAGATAGTATTATTATTGTTGTGTGTGTTAACCCTTAATAGTACTGTAGTAGTAGTAGTTGATGAACCATAGATAGTGTGTGTGTGTTAACCCTTAATAGTACTGTAGTAGTAGTAGTTGATGAACCATAGATAGTGTGTGTGTGTTAACCCTTAATAGTACTGTAGTAGTAGTAGTTGATGAACCATAGATAGTGTGTGTGTTAACCCTTAATAGTACTGTAGTAGTAGTAGTTGATGAACCATAGATAGTGTGTGTGTGTTAACCCTTAATAGTACTGTAGTAGTAGTAGTAGTTGATGAGCCATAGATAGTGTGTGTGTGTGTTAACCCTTAATAGTACTGTAGTAGTAGTAGTTGATGAACCATAGATAGTGTGTGTGTGTGTTACCCCTTAATAGTACTGTAGTAGTAGTAGTTGATGAACCCTAGATAGTGTGTGTGTGTTAACCCTTAATAGTACTGTAGTAGTAGTAGTTGATGAACCATAGTGTGTGTGTGCTAACCCTTAATAGTACTGTAGTAGTAGTAGTTGATGAACCATAGATAGTGTGTGTGTGTGTTAACCCTTAATAGTACTGTAGTAGTAGTAGTTGATGAACCATAGATAGTGTGTGTTAACCATTAATAGTACCTATTTTGTAAGCTTTATCCATCATATTCGAGTTAATGATGATGTTTGGCAACTTGTTCCACTAATCCACTACTCTATTTCCAAACCACTGTTTACCTATCTCACACCTAAATCTAAATTTGTCTAATTTAAAACCATTGCTACGAGTTTGCTCCTGGTTGGATAGTTTGAGTACCTTTGTTTAACCCTGACTTCCATTTATACACTTCGATCATACAGGTATTGCCCCTCACTCTACGTCTCTTGAGGGAGTGCAAAGTAAGATGCTTTAACCTGTCTGTACTCAAGCTTCCTAATGCCCGGGATTAGTCTTGTCATTCTCCTCTATGCTTTCTAGGGATTCTATATCCATTCTCTAGTACGGTGACAATAACTGAACTGTGTAATCCAAGTGAGGTCTCACAAGTGCAAGATATAGTTTTAGGATAACCTCGCTAGTCTTGTAACTAACACTCCTTTGTAAGAACCCAAGTACTGTACTTTGTTATCCTTGTTTTGAGCACATACACATTGTTGACTTGGTTCAAGATTCCTACTTATCATTACTCCTAAATCTTTCTCACAGTCGAATTTCTCTATAACATCTGGTTTCTCTGTTTACATCTCCAAGACTAAGTGATGGTCAAAAGATGTCACCTCACCTGCTGCTCCATGAACCCTGAGATTCAGATTTGTTAACCCAAAACAATAGATACTGATGCATTAAATAATAGTGACAATTGTTTATTGAACTAACATAACAGCCAAAGGGCTGAAAATATACAGTCAACAGAGATGATGGAAGTTACATAATTGGGGAATGGATCACTTGATTGACAATTGATATACAGTACAAATAATATAAGTGATACAAATATGATATATAATAACAAGGTGGGGAGAAGGTCACATTGCAGGGCAGTTGATATTGATATATAGTGGTCCCTCGGTTAACGAACACAATTCATTCCAGAAGGTCGTTTGTTAACCGAAAATTTTGTTAACCAATCCCATTGTTTCAATGGGATATTGGGTAATAGGTTCCAGCTCACCGAAAATTACATACAAAGTAAAAAGAAATGCAGTAAAGTACACTTACTTTGAGGTGTGTATGTAGAAGGCTCCTGGTTGGTGATGATGATGGGAATTAGAAGTGGGGGTGGGTGGAGGAAAAGGGAGAAGAGAAGGGAGTAGGGGTGGAAGAGAAATCACCTTTCAGGGGATCCATGCTTGATGCAGTAATTTCACCAATAAAATTTTAAGTTCACTAGGTGTAACTCAAGATTATTTTATTTAAATCAACACTGCACTGTGCTACATATTATCAATATGTTAACTAAATTTCAGAATGACCAATAATTTCAATGTAAAAATGCAAAAATATTAAAGACACCAACAAAATAGGTGCTCTCTCGATTGTGAACAAAGCCAAACTGAAGCTGTACTGGGAGTACTGCATATAATATTATCAATATGTTAAATAAATGTTAAAATGACTAATAATTTTAATATAAAAAATTCAAAAATATTAAAAAGCTCAAATTTATTGATACTGTACAGGGTATTTACTCCATTGGAAACGAATTTAAACATAGAACAGATTACTGAACTGGCTGGGTACTGTACCCTCTCAGCTGATTCTCACAGCAACAAACTGGTACTGTATGTTAGTTCCCTCTACAGTACTGCATATATTATCAATATTTAATGTTAAAATGACTAATAATTTTAATATAAAGCATTAAAAAATATTAAAAAGCTGAAATTTATTGAAACAGGTGTATTTACTCCATTGGAAACAAATTTAAACTTAGAACAGATTACTGAATTGGCAGACTGGGCCTTCAGCTGACCAGCTGATGCTCACAACAAAACGTGATTTTCGTAAGAATTTTGTTAATCAAATTTTTGTTCATTAACCGAATTGAAGATTCTTATGGAAGGTAATTCATTAACCGAAATTTCGTTAACCAAGGCATTCGTTAACCGAGGGATCACTGTATTGGCATTGAAACATTTTTTTTAGCCAGAAGAACACAGAAACAGAGTCGATTTAAAAATCATAATATCAACATGGCTGATCCAGTTGAGAGCCTGAGCTCTCTTGTAACAGTGCAAAAGTAAGATGGCTGGGAGTGAACAGACTGTTTGATTATGAGTTGATAATTTCTACAATGGTTGGGACTAGACTGTTCTTATTGGGATCAGTACGAAGTTAAACAGTCCACGGCTGCTGCTGATTAATGAGTCTGAATCTTGTGGGTCATGGAGCAGCTCGGTTAATGACCACTAGCTTGGTTAATGATCACCAGCTCGGTTAATGACCACTAGTTCGTTTAATGACCACTAGCTCGGTTAATGACTATTAGCTTGGTTAATGATCACCAGCTCGGTTAATGATCACTAGCTCGGTTAATGACCACTAGCTCGGTTAGTGACCACTAGCTCGGTTAGTGACCACTAGCTCGGTTAATGACCACTAGCTCGGTTATTGACCATTAGCTCGGTTATTGACCATTAGCTCTGTTATTGATCATTAGCTCGGTTATTGACCATTAGCTCTGCTAATGACTACCTTTATGCTTCACCAAATGACTTGTAGAAAGTTAAGACTAAGTCATTGTTTTGAGTGGTAATGAAGAATGAGTTGTGTAAATGTTGGCAGTTAAGTAATGCTGTACAGACTAGCAGTGACCAGATTAGGGGCCAGGAAAGTGACCTTTCCTGTCTGTTTGCACAGGAGACAAGTTAATATTATGAAAGAGAAATGACCAGAGAAGAATTTGTCGGGTGCTGGGTGATCCTACCTGCCCGTACATGTTTAACCAGTGAGGTCCGTCAATCAGCGAGGGGGCATTGTGTGTGTTTGCTTGACTTAACACCATACAGTGGTCCCCCGGTTAACGAATACAATTCGTTCCACAGAGTTGTTTGTTAACTGAATCTATTATTTCAATGGGATATTGGGTAATTGGTTCCAACTCACAGAAAAAGTACACATACAAAGAACTGTATACCAGTAATAGAATTAACAAAACATTAAATATGAACTAAATGCAGTGTTGTACTGTACAGTATACTGTACAATAATAAATAAACAACAATAGAATACTGTATTTTAACTTACTTTGAGGTGTGTATGTTGTATTCCCGGCAGCTTTGTTTTCATTTCAAACAGCTGATTGTAGAGGCAGTCGATGATGACATGCCAATTTTTTTTAGAATGCATTGGTTCTAATGCCTTCTTCGTGTTTCATAATAATTTCTGCACTGTATATCATCATGTTAATAAAAATTCAAATGACCAATAATTTTAATGTAATAATGCAAAAATATTCAAGAGACCAACAAACTGGATGTTCACTCCACTGTAAACAAAGTTAAACTGAAAAGCGTGATTGGGTGATTCAATCAGCTGATTGGCACACAAAAAACGTTCCCTGCACTGTATATATTATCAATATGTTTACTAAATTTCAGAATGACCAATAATTTTAATATAAAAACTGCAGAAATATTCAAAAGACAAACTTTCTTGATATTTAATCCACTGGAAACAAATGTAAACATAGAACTGATTACTGTATTGGCGGACTGGCCGATCAGCTGATGTGCACAACAAAACGTGTTTGTCGTAAGGATTTCGTTAACCGAAATTTCGTTAATCGAACCGTTCTTTAACTGAGGGACCACTGTATTGTGATGTCACAGCCGAGTTGATCCCCGACGTTTCTGTTCCCACAATGGGCTGACCTGCTAAGAAAGTCCAGATATGTGCTACTGCCTCAGTGACATCGCAGCTGATCCCTCCTGTTTCTGTTGTTCTGTTCTCACAATGACCTAACCTGAAAGAGTATATAAAAGTTCCCATGATTGCTGTGTAAGAGTTGTGCTGCACATTGAAGTGAAAACATCAACATGAATAAGAAACAAGGAAACTTAATTGGGTGAGGGTACAGTACTGTGTTGTAGATGGACCCAAGTGATCTGAGAGGTGATACATACAATACATTTGAAGGCTTTAAATTTCTTCTTAAACTTTTCCCTTAAAAAAAAAACCTGGACAAGCAAATTTCCTCCAATATTTGTTAGGGTAATTAACATAAAATATGTGGGAAAGTAAGTTCATTAGATACTTGCCTAGGACAAGTAAATGTTGCACCTAATGTGTCCATCCTGCAGATAAGACTGCCTGTGGATTGGGTAATACTGTTTGGCCGAGCTGTCACTTACATTGTTCTTATTGTGTGTGACTTGATCCGTGTTTGATGGAGGAGAGGATGAAACTCTTGTTGGTTGAGTTGTTGAAATGGCAACAAGTTTCTCACTCACGGTTCCTTTCAGGTTACACAAAAGAACGAGCGACAGAGTGAACGAGCAACCAGCTACCTCAACATATCCTTTACTGGCTTCCATGATGATAAATGTGAGTAAGAGTCATTGTTCATATTTCCATCTAGTATTACTATAAATTGTTTAATATTATAGGAGTACACACATTTTATTTTTCCTCTTAGCTGATCTAAGTTAGGCTTTATAAACACGTCCTTAGTGTACACCAACTCACTCACACCATTATACCTTCCCTTCTCTTCCCTTGGAGGCTCATTTCCTTTTTGTTAAATCCTCCCCTTGAAAGAGTCTTATTGCATTACCTGGAATTATTATTATGATTCCTCTAGAGTCTCAGTGGTTCTTAATCCTCCCCTTGAAAGAGTCTTATTGCATTACCTGGCATTATTATTATGATTCCTCTAGAGTCTCAGTGGTTCTTAATCCTGCCCTTGAAAGAGTCTTATTGCATTACCTGGCATTATTATTATGATTCCTCTAGAGTCTCAGTGGTTCTTAATCCTTCCCTTGAAAGAGTCTTATTGCATTACCTGGCATTATTATTATGATTCCTCTAGAGTCTCAGTGGTTCTTAATCCTTCCCTTGAAAGAGTCTTATTGCATTACCTGGCATTATTATTATGATTCCTCTAAGAGTCTCAGTGGTTCTTAACCTTTTTGAGCTCCACCCCCTCCCCTCCCCCAGTGATTAATTTGAGTCTTCGGTGCTCGTTTGATCCTTAAAGGGCTCAAGAACATATTTATTTAAAGTTCCAGTGTTACTGCTTCTACAGTATTGTCCTTCTAGAACCTAATAAACAAATAGTGGTTAAATTGATAGATTAGGTTAATGGCCCTACACTGCCATGCCCTACACTGCCATGCCCTACACTGCCATGCCCTACACTGCCATGCCCTACACTGCATTCGCCTCACTGCCATGCCCTACACTGCCATGCCCTACCTGCCCGTGTGACCCTGCGCCATGCCCTGCACTGAGTGCCCCTGCGCATTAGCCCTGCGCTCTGGATCCTCCTCACGCCAGCGGCTTTCCGCCATTGCCCTACTGCTTGTAGCCCACAGCTCTTTGCTGGCCCCCCCTGCAGTAACAACCCTGCACCTGCCCTGCGCAAGTTAGCCCTCACGCTTAACATTGTCTGCAGCAGCATTACTGCCACTGTAAGTACCTCTCATATGGTAGCCCTCTTATGTGCCCAATCTCTGCTCCTTGGCCTCTGCTCCTTAAGTGCCCTCTTGCTTAAGTAGCCCCACTCCTATGATTAACCCTACTCTAACAAAATGCCCTCTGCTTACAATGCCCTCTTTTGCTCTGTAGAAAGTGTACAACAACCCCCCCCAAACTATGAAATGCCCTCTTATACCTTCCCATCTATCTGCAGTAACCCCCTCTTGTATGCGTGCCCTCACTCCTTAAAGCCCTACCCCTTGTTCCCTACTTATGGTTCAGCCCTCATGTGGTTATTCCTACTCCATAAGTAGCCCTCTTATCTGCTGCTGTGTAGCCCTCATATGCCCTGCACTCTGTCCTCTGCTGTAAGTGCCCTCTGCTCTAATTGCACCATGGCGAGCCCCTGCTCAACCCTTCCCTCTGCCCATGCTTCCTCTCTTAAATAACCCTCTGCTGCGTTGCACTCTCCTTAATCGCCCACCTTAAGTGCCCTACACTGAAGTGCCCTACCTTTCTTGCCCTCACTCACACGTTGCCCTTAAGTAGCCCTACTCCTTGGCCTCACATGGTTCCCTCCTGCGTTGCCCTACACTGCTGCAATAACCCTACCTTTCGTTAACCCTACCTTTCAAGTTACAACCCTGCTGGTTCCCTACTGCTGCTGGCTCTCACCTTAAGCCTTCCCTACCCCTTTCGTTCCCTCACCCTGCATTTACCTTTTCACTGTCATTGCTGTGCTTCCCTACACTGGGTTTGTAACCTGCTGGTTGCCCTGCACGTTAGCCCCTCTGCCTGCCATGCCCTGTGCCCTCACTCACGTTTGCCCTGCACTGCCCTCTTTAACCCTCTGCTGTATTAACCCTGCTGCGTTGGCCCCTCTGCTGCGTTAGCCCTGCTGTAGCCTTCCCTCTGCTCTTGGGTTAACCCTCTGTAAATCTTCCTCACTGTAAGTAACCCTACCTTAGTTCCTTCCTTTCTTCCTTCCCTCACTGCGTTGCTTCCCTACCTTTCTTAAGTAACCCCTCACTGCGTTTGCCCTACTGCTGCCATTAACCCCTCTGCGTTAGCCCTACACTGCGTTGCCCTGCTGCATTTCGCCCTGCTGCGTTGCCCTACACTGCCATGCCTCACTGCCTTTCTTGCTTAAGCCCTCATAGTTTGCTTTTCTCCCTGCCCATGCCCTACTGTATACCCTGCTGCCGTGCCCTACACTGTGCATAGCCCTGCTGGTTAGCCACTGCTGCCCAGCCCTACCCCTTGTAAGCCCTACACTTGTAAGCCCTTTTTCTGCTGTAAGTGCCCTACGCTTAAGTAACCCTCACACTGCGTTCCTTTCTGCGTTCAACCCTCTGCTGTAATGCCACGTTCTTCCCTCTTGCTCAGCGCAGCCCTCTGCTCCTTAAGTGCCCTCTTGCTGGGTGTGCCCTGCTGCAGCCCCTCTGCAGCAATCACGTGCCCTACACTGTCCCAGCCCTCTTGTTAACTCTGCCTTTCTTAAGTAGCCCTCTGCCTTTCTGCTGGAGTAGCCCTCTTGCTCATCTTCTATAGTGCCCTACTGCTCCTGGAGTCCTTCTGCTGCAAATACCCTGCACTGTGTGCCTTTCTGGGTTGCCCTACCTGTGTCCTCTGCTGCCATGCCCTACACTCGCCATTAGCCCTCTTGCTTAACCATGCCCCTGCTGTTGCCCCTACACTGTAGGTGTCTGCTGCCAGTGCCCTCTTGCCTGTAGTGCCCCTACATATGCTGCCATGCCCTACACTGCCATGCCCTGTGCCCTACACTGCCATGTGTTGCCCTACATATGAGTGATCCTGCACATATTTCTTGCTGTGCCCTCTCACACTGTAGCCCTGCATAGCATTGTCTCATGTGCAGTGCCCTCACATAGCCGTGCCCTCTTGCTGTAAGTGCCCTCGCCTTAAGTGCCCCTCTTATGTAAGTAACCCCTGCCAACAAGGTAGCCCTGCTGTAATTAACCTACACTGTAAACATGCACTTACGCTGTAAAGTAACCCTCTTGCTGCTTGTTGTCTGCCTTAGCAACCCCTCCCTTTCTGTAAGCTGCCCTCTTATAACCATCACCCTCTTGCACTGTAAGTAGCCCCTCTTATATTGTGCTTCTCTGCTCATTAACCCTCACACTTTCTTTGTTGCCCTCTGCTGCGTTCCTTGCCCTCCGCCCTCTGCTGCATGCATGCCCTCTGCCTTGTATCTACACTAGCCCTCTGCTGCCTTCTCTGCTGCCCTCTTTGCTGTGCTGTGCCCTCACTGTGCCTATGTGTCTGCCTCTGCCCTTGTCTACGCCCTCTTGCTGTAAATCCTCTTGCTTATTTTTCTGTCTCTTATATACATACCTCTTTGCTGCTTGTGTCTACACTTAGCAAGTAGCCCTACACTCATTTCCTACACTGCGTTGCTTCCCTCCTTGTCTTTCTGCATTGCCCCACACTGCATTGCCTACACTGCCCTGCCTTCCCTACACTGCCTTGCTGCCTTGCTCTACACTGCCTTGCCCCTCACTGCATTGCCTACACTGCCTTGCTCTACACTGCCATGTCCTGCCCTACATGCTCTACACTCTTCCCTCAGTGTCTACACTGTTGCCCTACTGCTGCCTTCCCCTCATGCTGTAGCCATCTACCCTACACTGCCTTGCCCTGCACTGTGTCTCCCTGCCACATGTGTCCTGTACCTGCAGTGTCTCACTTATGCCTGCCCTACACTTGTATTCGCTCTGCACTTCTGTGCCCTACACTTCACTTAGCCCCTACAGCTTCACGTACTCTCACTTACACACATCTGCATTGGTTGCCCTACTTCTTGTATCTCCTGCATGTCTACACTGCATTGCCCCTACACTTCTGCTCACTGCTGCCCCCACACTGCCTTGCCCTACACTGTGCCCTACACTGCCTTGCCCTACACTGCATTGCCCTACACTGCCATCCCTACACTGCCATGTCTACATTGCCCTACACTTCTGTGCTCTACACTGCCACACACTGCATTGCCCTACCTGCATTGCCCTACTTCCATTGCCCTACACTGCCTACTGCATTTATCTACCTCTGTGCCCTACCTGCCATGCCTACACTGCATTCCCACACCAATGCCCTCACTGCGTGCCCTACACTGCATTGCCCTACCCACTGCCATGCCCTACACTGCCTGGCCTACACTGCCATGCCCTCTACACTGCATTGCCTGCCCTACACTGCATTGCCCTACACTTCCATGCCCTACACTGCATTGCCCTACTGCATTGCCCTACACTGCTTAACTAACCCTACACTGCCATGCCTACACTGCATTGACCTACTGCATTGCCCTACACTGCATTGCCCTACCTTCCGTGCTCTACACTGCCATGCTCTACACTGCTTGCCCTACACTGCGTTAACCTACGCCCCACACTGCCATGCCCTACACTGGGCCTTGCCTACGCTGCGTTAACCCTACCGCTGCCATGCCCTGCTGCGTTGCTGCGTTGGCCTAAGCTTCAGGTGTCTACGCATGTCTTACGCAGGTTGCCCTCTGCGCCCTACGCCATTGCCCGCATACCGTGCCCCACACTTTACCGTGCCCCACACTGCCGTATCCCGCACTGCCGTATCACGCTGCCAGCCTTTATCCCCACTGCCACCAACGCCTACCACCAACGCTCTCCACCACCAGTATCGCCGCCAAATATGCACCAACGCTCTGCCGCCGCCAGCATCTCCGCCACCACCGCCACTCCCCCCACCAGCATCTCACCACCACCAACCGCTCCTGCCACCAACCCACTCACCCACCTGCCACCACCAGCATCCCACCACCAATATCCCACCGCAAACACTCCACCACCGCCAGCACTCCCCGCCACCCGCTCTCACCAGCTTTCCAGCATACCTGACATATCACCACCACCACATATCACCACCACCAACGCTCTCCACCACCACCAACACTTCACCACCAACCTCTCCACCAGCCTGCAACGCATCTCCACCACCACAAACATCACCACCAACAGCTCTCACCACCACCAGCGCCTCACCACCAGCATACACCAGCACTCACCAGCCCACCAACATCACCCCAGCATCATCAGGCTCCAACATCACCGCCGCCAGTATATCACCAGTATCCCCACCACCACCGCCGCCGACATCACCCGACGACGCATCGACATCACCCACCATCGCCAAACCCCCTTCGCCAATATCGCCGCCAGGCGAATCTCCTTGACGTCTCGCCAGCGCTCCGCCGATATGTCACCAGCCTCGACGCCCACGCTCCGGCACCCGGCATATCACCCGCCAGCCGCTCCACCACGCCCCAATACACCAATATCCCCACCATGACATCCCACCACCGCCGCCAACGCTCCCCACCACCACCAACATCTCCCCACCGCATCTACGCTCCCCACCACCCCGACATCACCGCCCGCATCACCACCGCCAGCATCACCGCCGCAATCCACACCGCCGCAGCATCCGCACCGCCGCAATATCCCCGCCGCCAGTATCCCCGCCGCCAGACCATCTTGCCGCCAGAAATCTCTCCCACCGCCATCACCCGCCAGTATCCACCCGCCGCCAGCCATCCGCCGCCATCCCACCACCGCCGCCAGCCCACCGCCGCCAGGCACTCACCGCCGCCGACATCTCTGCACCGCTATCCGCATCCACCAATATCACCACCACCAGCAGCTCCCCGCCGCCAGCATCACCGCCGCCAGCATCACCGCCATCACCGCCGCCAGCATCTGCGCCGCCAGCAACCGCCAATATCACCACCGCCAGCATCTGCCACCTTGAGCATCACCGCGCCACGATCATCCTGCCGCCAATCACCGCCGCCGTCATCACCGCCGCCAGGCTCACATCACCGCCGCCGATCCCCGCCATCTCACCGCCGCCAATATCCCTGCCAGCATATCACCAACCGCCAGCACTCCCATCACCGCCAACCACTCACCGCCGCCGCCAGCAACACCGTCGCCAGCCATCACCGCCGCCTGGCTCTGTCGCCACCAGCTCTCACCGCCGATCTCACCACCAGCATCTGCATCGCCACCAACGCCATCACCGCAGCACTCACCACCACAACGCTCACCGCAACGCTCACCAACCGCTCACCACCGCAAACGCTCACCAACGCCATCGCACCACTCACCACCGCCAGCTCTCCATCGCCAGCTCTCACCACCCGCCAGCTCTCACTCACCGCAGCTCTTTCACACCGCCGCCAACGCTACCATCACCGCCAGACATCTGCATCGCCGCCACGCACCTGCCGCCATATTAGCTCCATCACCACCAACATCACCACCACAGACACTCACCAACACTCACCACCACCGCGCTCTCCAGCACCGACATCACCACCGCAAATCCTCACCAGCACTCACCACCACCCTCTCCACCACCAGCCTCCTCCAAACACTCACCACATACCACCACCACCGCAACGCCCCCACCACCAGCACTCCCCACCAGCATCTCACCGCCGCCAGCATCCCCACCACCAGCACTCACCGCCACCGCCAGCACTCCCCGCCAGCCAGCACTCCCCGCCTGCCAGCATCACCGCCCCACCACCGCCACATCTCCCCGCCGCCGACATCACCACCGCCGCCAACATCCCCCCACAGCCACCAATATCACCAGCCGCCACCATCACCGCCGCCGCAAATCACCACCACCAGCAACACTCACCGCCAGCGCTCACCGCCACCAGTCACCACCACCGGCTCCACGCCGCCAGCATCACCGCCGCCAGCACTCCCCACCACCACATCACCGCCGCACCAACACTCCCACCACCGCCAGCATCACCCACCGCCAGCACTCACCGCCACCAGCGCTCACCACCAGCACTCACCACCGCCACCAACCTCACCGCCGCCCGCATCACCACCAGCCATCCCCACCACCACCAGCACCACCACGCACCACCATCACCCGCCCGCATCACCATCGCCGCCGCCACTCACCACCCAGCGCCCTCACCACCCGCCAACATCTGCAGCGCTCACCGCCACTCTTCACCTGCGCCAACCTCCACCACCAGCATCTCCGCCGCCGCCGACATCACCGCCGCCAACATCCACGCCACCGCTCAGCATCGCCGCCAGCCATCACCACTGCAGACGCATCACCGCAATATCACCACCGCCAGCGCTCCACCACCACCAGCCGCATCACCGCCGCCAGCACATCACCACCGCCACCCGCTCACCACCACCAGCACTCACCACCAACGCATCACCCACCACCAGACGCTCACCACCACCAGCACGCTCACCACCACCAGCCACCGCCACTCACCAACGCACCACCAACGCTCCGCCAGCATCTCACCACCACCAGCACATCACCGCCAGCACGCTCCGCACCACAACGCATCACCCGCCGCCAGCGCATCACCTGCCAACATCACCGCCGCCAGCGCATCACCACCGCCAGCGCATCACGCCTGACAGCATCACCGCCACCAGGCATCACCGCCGCCAGCATCCGCCAGGCATCACCGCCAGCGCATCACCGCCGCCGACGCATCCCGCCGCCAGCATCCGCCGCCGCCAGCCGCACCGCCGCCGCAATCCCGCCGCCAGCACTCACGCCGCCCAGCCCATCACCGCCGCCAGCGCAGCACCGCCAGCATCACCACCGCCAGCACTCACCACCGCAGCACATCCGCCACCTGTGCATCACCGCCACCAGCGCATCACCACCGCAGCGCATCACCGCCGCCAGCACATCACCGCAGCGCATCCCGCCGCCAGCGCATCACCAGCCACCGCACACCGCCAGCACGCTCACCACCGCCAGCGCATCGCCACCGCCAGCGCATCACCGCCAGCAGTATCACCGCCGCCAACGCTCACCGGCATCACCGCCGCCAGCATATCACCGCCACCAGCCGCATCACCGCCGCCGCCATCACCGCCGCAGCCGCGGCACCGCCACCGACGCATTGCCGCCGCCGAGCCGCATCACCGCCGCCAGCGCATCACCGCCGCCGATATCTGCACCGCCGCAGACGCATCACCGCCATGACGCATCACCCCCGCCAGCACATCACCACCGCCAGCGCATCACGCACCGCCAGCGCATCACCACGCTACGCCGCCGCCAGCGCATCACCGCCACCGGCACATCCACCGCCAGCGCATCACCGCCAGCACTCCCGCCACCAGCGCATCACCGCCGCCAGCGCATCACCGCCACCAGCATCACCACCGCAACGCTCCACCGCCAGCACATCACCAGCGCACTCCTGCCACCAGCCTCACCGCCGCAGCACACTCCTGCCGCCAGCCGCATGCCAGCGCCAGCACATCACCAGCATCACCGCCAGCGCATCACCCGCCGCCAGCGCACTCCCGCCGCCAGCGCATCACCGCCGCCAGCCCCGCATCACCGCCGCCAGCGCATCACCGCCGCCAGCGCATCCACCGCCGGCGCATCACCAGCATCCCGCCACCAGCGCATCCACCGCCACCAGCACATCACCGCCGCCAGCGCATCACGCCACCGCCAACACGCTCACCACCACCAGCGCATCACCCACCGCCAACACACTCACCACCGCCAGCACTCCTCCACCGCCAGCACGCTCACCACCACCAGCGCATCACCACCACCAGCACTCCACCATCACCAGCCACTATCCACGCCTCATCCCCCATCCATCCCCACACGCCATGTCCCCACGCACCACCGCGTCCCCACGCTGCCATATCCCCCACGTATGTCACCACGCACCACCATCACCACACACTACCATGCACATCACCGTCGCTCCCGCACCGCAATCCCCACCTGCCGTATCCCCCACGTACCATGTCCCCACACTACCACGTCCCCGCGCCATGCCCCCCATTGCCGTAATCAGCCACTGCCATCAATCCCCCACCTGCCATGTCCGCTAAGTGATCTTCACTGCCGTGTCCCCCACGCCGCCGTAATCACCCACACCGTGTCCCCACACTACCATGTCCCCCACATTGCAAATAATCCCGCCACATGTCCTCCACGCGTGCCATCACTACCGTAATCCCCACATACCATGTCCTCCACTACCATGTCCCCCCACTGCCATCCCCACATTACCATGTCCCCACCTACCAGTCCCACCACCACCATGTCCCCCACGTACCGAATCCCCGTTACCATGTCCCCCACACTACCTTGTCCCCACTTTACATGTCCCCACATTACCATGTCCCCACATTACCATGTCCCCCACTGCCGTGTCCCACATTGCCATGTCCCCCACATTCACCATGTCCCCACTTACCATGTCCCCCACTACCGTGTCCACACACTACCGCTAATCCTCCCCACTACCAGTCACCCCCGCACCGTAATCACGCACTACCGTATCCCCACGTTGCCGTAATCCCCCACTGCCATCATCCCACTGCCGTCACCACGTTACCGTGATCATCCACTGCGTGTCCTCACTTGCCATTACACATTACCATGTCCCCCACACCGTATCCCCCCACATTGCCATGTCCCCCACTGCCGTAATCGCCCACATTACCGTGTCCTCCCACTACCATGCCTTCCATTACCATGTCACTCACACTACCATGTCCCCCCACTACCATGCCCCACATTACCATGTCGCTCCACTACCATCACTCCCCTCGTCACTCACCCACATGTCCCCGCTACCATGTCCCCATTACCATGTCCTCCACTACCATGTCCCCACATTACCATGTCCCACACTACCATGTCCCATCCCCACACTACCATGTCACATTCCATGTCATCCACTACCATGTCCCCACATTGCCATGTCCCACCTTCATGTCATCCACTACCATGTCCACACTGCCATGTCCCCATTGCCATGTCACCGTAATCATCACTACCATGTCCCCACATTACCATGTCCACACCTACCGTCACATTTGTCATCACTGCCATTATCACATTACCGTGTCCCCACACTACCATCTCATCCTCATGTCCCCCCACTGCCATCCCACATTGCCATCCTCCCCACTACCATGTCCTCACACTACCATGTCATCCCACTACCATGTCCCCACATTACCATGTCACTCCACTACCATGTCCTCCACATTATCATGTCCTCACACCATGTCCTCTCCACTGCCATGTCCCCACATTACCATGTCCCCCCCACTACCATGTCCCCACATTACCATGTCCTCCACTACCATGTCATCACATTACCATGTCCCCACACTACCATGTCCCCACACACTGTGTCCCCACACTACCATGTCCCCACACTACCATGTCCCCACACTACCATGTCCCCACACCACCATGTCCCCACACACCATGTCCCCCACCACCATGTCCCCACACTACCATGTCCCCACACCACCATGTCCCCACCACCATGTCCCCCACCACCATGTCCAACCACTACCATGTCCCCACACCACCATGTCCCCCACTACCATGTCCCCCACTACCATGTCCCCACATCACACAGCCTCCCACCACTCACAGTCCCCCACACCACCATGTCCCCACACACCATGTCCCCCCACCACCATGTCCTCCCACCACCATGTCCCCCACACACCATGTCCCCCCACTCACCATGTCCCCACATACCATGTCCTCCCACTACCATGTCCCACCACTGCCATGTCCCCACATCACATGTCCTCCCACCACCATGTCCCCCCACTCACCATGTCCCCACACACCATGTCCACACACCATGTCCCCCCACTACCATGTCCCTCCCACCACCATGTCCCCACATTACCATGTCCCCACACACATGTCCCCCACCACCATGTCCCCACACACCATGTCCCCACACACCATGTCCCCCACCACCATGTCCCACATGACCATGTCCTCCCACCACCATGTCCCCCCACCACCATGTCCCACACACCACCATGTCCCCACACACCATGTCCCCCCACCACCATGTCCTCCCCACCACCATGTCCCCACACCATGTCCTCCCCACTACCATGTCCCCACACACACCATGTCCCCACACACATGTCCCCCCACTACCATGTCCCACATTACCATGTCCCTCCCACTCACCATGTCCCCACATTACCATGTCCCCCCACCACCATGTCCTCACACCACCATGTCCTCACACTACCATGTCCCCCACTACCATGTCCCCACATTACCATGTCCCCCACCACCATGTCCTCCCACTACCATGTCCCCACACTACCATGTCCCCCACTACCATGTCCCCACATTACCATGTCCCCCCACCACCATGTCCTCACACACCATGTCCCCACACTACCATGTCCCCACACCACCATGTCCCCACACTACCATGTCCCCACACACATGTCCCCCCACCCACCATGTCCCCACACACCATGTCCCCACACCCCCCATGTCCCTCCCACTACCATGTCCCCACACTACCATGTCCCCACACACATGTCCCCACATTACCATGTCCTCCCACACCACCATGTCCCCACACACCATGTCCCCACACTACCATGTCCCCACACATGTCCTCCCACTACCATGTCCCCACACTACCATGTCCCCACACTACCACATCCTCCCACCACCATGTCCCCCACCACCATGTCCCCACATACCATGTCCCCACCACCATGTCCTCCACACTACCATGTCCTCCCACCACCATGTCCCCACACACCATGTCCTCCACCATGCCCACACATCATGTCCCCACACCACCATGTCCCTCCCCACTACCATGTCCCCACACACCATGTCCCCCACCACCATGTCCCCACACACCATGTCCTCCCACCACCATGTCCCCACACCATGTCCCTACCACCATGTCCCTCACACCATGCCCCACACTACCATGTCCCCACACCACCATGTCCCCACACTGCATCCCCACACTACCAACCCCACATACCATGTCCCCACACTACCATGTCCCCACACTACCATGTCCCCACACTACCATGTCCCCACACACCATGTCCTCACACTACCATGTCCCCACACACCATGTCCCCCACTACCATGTCCCCACATTACCATGCGTCCCCACACTACCATGTCCCCACACACTACCATGTCCTCCCCACTACCATGTCCCCACACACCATGTCCCACACTCATGTCCTCCCACTACCATGTCCCCACACACACATGTCCTCCCACTCACCATGTCCCCACACTACCATGCCCCACCCATGCTCCCACTACCATGTCCTCCCACCACCATGTCCCTCACACCATGTCCCCACACACATGCCCCACACACCATGTCCCCACACACCATGTCCGCACACCACCATGTCCCCACACTACCATGCCACACACCACCATGCCACACACCACCATGCCCACACCACCATGTCCTCACACCATGCCCCACACTACCATGCCCCACATTACCATGTCCCAAATTACCATGTCCCCACACTACCATGCCACACACCACCATGCCCCACACCACCATGCCACACACCACCATGCCCCACACCACCATGCCCCACACCACCATGCCCCACACCACCATGTCCCCACACCACCATGTCCCCACACTACCATGTCGTCACACCACCATGTCCCCACACCACCATGTCCCCACACTACCATGTCCCCACACCACCATGTCCCCACACTCACATGTCCCCACACTACCATGCCCCACACACCATGTCCCCACATACCATGTCCCCACACTACCATGCCCCACACTACCATGCCCCACACCACCATGTCCCCACACACATGCCCCCACACACATGTCCCCACACACATGCCCCACACCACCATGCCACACACCACCATGCCCCACACTACCATGTCCCCACACACCATGTCCCCACACTACCATGTCCCACACTACCATGCCCCACATACCATGTCCCCACATTACCATGTCCCCACACCACATGTCCTCACACTACCATGCCACACACTACCATGTCCCCACACATGCCCCACACCACACATGCCACACACTCACCATGCCCCACACTACCATGTCCCCACACACTATCCCCACACACCATGTCCCCACACCACCATGCCCCACACTACCATGTCCCCATTCACATGCCCCACACCACCATGCCACACACCACCATGCCCCACACCATGCCGCACACTACCATGTCCCCACCATGCCCCACACTACCATGCCACACACCACCATGCCCCACACACCATGTCCCCACATCCTGCTCACCATGTCCCACACTACCATGCCCCACATACTCATGTCCCCACACACATGTCCCCACACACCATGCCCCCACATACCATGTCCACACCACCATGCCCCACACCACCACCATGCCCCACACACTACCATGCCCCACACTACCATGCCCCACACTACCATGCCCCACCCTACCATGCCCCACACTACCATGCCCCACACCACCCATGCCCCACACCACATGCCCCACACCACCATGCCCCACCCTACCATGCCCCACCCCACCATGCCCCACACCACCATGCCCCCACACTACCATGCCCCACACTACCATGCCCACACCACCATGCCCCACCCTACCATCCCCCATACCACCAGCCCCACCCCTACTATGCCCTATACCACCATGCCCACACCACCATGCCCCACACTACCATGCCCCACACTACCATGCCCCACACTACCATGCCCCACACTACCATGCCCTACCCTACTATGCCCTATACTACCATGCCCTACCCTACTATGCCCTATACTACCATGCCCCGCACTACCATGCCCCATACTGCTGTGTCAATTTTTAAATTTTACAAATTTATTTCAGTGGGAATATATATGGAGTCGGAAATATGTTTAATCCTTTGTGCCCTTCCCTGCCCTTCCCTGCCCTTCACCCTTCAAAGGTTTAAATACATCCACCAGGTCAAGAACCACTGCCCTAGCCTGAAGAGATAGTACTGTAGAGGAGATATCCAGTATAGTAGTTGTCCTTATGTCTGTCTGTTCATACACACAAACTTGTCAGAACAATAACTTCAGTACAACTTTGGCTATTTCAATAAGTTTTAAAACACTTTCCCCGTATAAAGATAAAAAACAATTATTGTGTGTTTAGTGTTAGGTTGAAAGTTAATGGTACACAGATTGGTGAGGTGTTACAGGTCAGGGCACTGTTCATCTTTCTTAGCTGTCTTAGGGGTTACAAACACTATATAATCTGTTCTGCTCAGAGCATCAGTACAGTATCTCCCTCGACCTTACACATGCTCATAATGTTTGTGCAAGTTGCATCATTAATGGTCATAATGATGCCAAGTCTCCTTGTGATATTCGTGGATATTAAGAATATTAGGAACTCGCACATGCTCCAATTACTGTTCATGGGATACTACCAATTGACCCAGCAAGACTCGCTAGCCTCATAATGAATCTCTGGTGATATCAGGTGACTCACAGGTATTGATGATGATGATAATAATATTCATTGGTTCTGTATCTCAGTATTGCCAGTTATTTTTATGTGAGAAAAAATACTCTGGTGCTGAACATAGAGAATTGTTTGAGCAGAATAATGAAGAAATTTAACTAGAACAGCAACAGTTGTTGTCACTAGGGCCTATAACCACTGTTTATTGTGCACTCTACAGTAGATCACGCGCTGACTCATTCACTACGGCGACACCATTTTTTTTTCTACGGCGGTTTAGCCCTCCTGGGCACAGGTCACCGACCCACATCGGGGCCCGGGGGGCGAAAATGTAATAATAATAATAATTCATAGTAATTAAATTTGTAATAAAAAGTAAAATAAAATATTAATGGTAATAATAATAATAACAACACTGATAATAATAACAATAAATACAAAGAAATACAAGAATGACAAAAAATCATTAGTGAGAAATGCTATATGTATGTTGTGTTGTCATGTAAGAGAAACAATTGAGACCCTGCAATTGTGTGTAAATGAGGCAGAAAGTCAGATTAGCAACCTGGGACTTGGTCACAATTTTCGTGATGCCATATGGCAGCAGGGTCTACCATTAGACAACACATTACTCTTCCAATATCTTCCCAGGCGGTAGTACCTCCCTGTTTGGTAGCTGCTTACTACCTACTACTTACTTATAGTACAGTATTTTATTTGGCTGATGCCAGAAAGTTTTATTCAGCACAGAGAGGCACCTGTACACAGGGAAATGGGCAACAGGTAATGTGTAGGGAAAAGACTGGTCCTCAAGAATGTTGACACAGCTCGATAATCAAGATGAAGATCATTGCCACTATGCTAGGCTATACTTGAGCTCGCAAGCTTTAGCTGAAAGAGGTTTGACCTCATATACAGTATTTCTGTTGATGAAAATTTATTACTGAAAGTCCATCAAAGCTGAGTTTGAATTGTACATAGAGAACACTCAGTCTCGTGCAATTTTGTCCTGGTCACTGTTGTAATAGTTTTGAGAAGTGATTTTCTTGGTGACTGACAGTACTAGTTACTTGATCTCATCATGTTAATGGCTGTTGTATAACATTGACATCCAGGAAGTCATCATAGCAGGTCTCGAGAGCATGAACTGTGGGAAGAAGTGACTCAGAGGTGACTCACAGGTACTCATCATAACACCAGGTGACTCACAGGTGACTCAATAACACCAGGTGACTCACAGGTACTCATCATAACACCAGGTGACTTACAGGTACCAATAATAACACCGGGTGACTCACAGGTACTTATAAAAACACCAAGTGACTCATAATGACACCAGGTGACCCACAGGTACTCATAATAACACCAGGTGACTCACAGGTACTAATAACACCAGGTGACTTGCAGGTACTAATAATATCACCAGGTGACTTGCAGGTACTAATAATAACACCAGGTGACTCACAGCCGACTCATAATAACACACAGTACAGTGGGTTAGTTGTGGGAAGTACAGTACATTGGGTTAGTTGTGGGAAGTACAGTACAATGGGTTAGTTGTGGGAAGCACATTACAGTATAGTGGGTTAGTTGTGGGAAGTACAGTACAATGGGTTACTGGCCACACACTGTCAGCTGACCACCAACCCCCACCCACCACACAAACCCCCACACATTGGCCCAGCCTGGCCACTGTACATATTAGCTGTGCAAACCACAGCCAAACGGGACCATGAACCGCCACACAAGCCCAAACTCCCCCCAAACCAACCCACCCAGTCTGGCCCACTGTCCCACTGCCCAGCCACTGTCTGGTCAGTCAGCACCAGCCCACTACAGCCAGCTTGTGCAACACCACACAATGTTGGCCTGTAGTACCGTTAGATTTAGCCACAAAACGGGTCATTGTACTGTTACCACAGTGTTTCAACCACACAACGGTTAGCTGAGCCAACAAATACAACGGTCATTGTAGCCACATATCAGTTGTAAGTACAGTACAGCACAGCACAGTCCCAAAAAATGTGACCTCTGTAGCTCATTAGAGTTGATTCATCATGTTTGTTTTTTTCACAGTAAGTTCTTGTGTCTTAATCTGCATGACAGAAGGTGAAAAATATACTGTAGTACAACATTTCATACATGAGTCAGTTCAATTAATATTCTCCTGTCGAGTTTTCAAGATTTTAATACAACTTGTGAAGACACCTGAGGTGGATAAATCTATTTCATATTCTAACCCAAGATTTGTCTCCTGCTCTAAGATTCACTGCCTGCCATTTTGTTGGACCTTCTAATGTGGTCATGCTAAAGGACATATGAATAAAAACTAGGTATAAAGTACATATTTCTAAATTATAATTTGTGTTAACCAGAGACTGGTCATCATCATCATCATAATCATCACTGTTAAGGACATTTTCACATGCATGATCAGCCATTACCTGATGGCAAGTGTGTCGTGGTTTGTGAACAAGTCTTACAGCAGGACATCCTTCCTATTCTTAACTATGTTACACACTGTGCTTTGGGTGCTATATGTAGGCCTTCCAAGAGCTCTGTTAGCCAACAAGGCAGGGCCGATAATCCGAGATTACCCACCCACCTATCCAAAGTCTCTGGGCACAAAAATCGTGACAACTTCTGAGAATTTGTAGAGGCTTATTAGCCTGATTTCCAACCTGATAGCATAGAGAAATTGTCTCTTGGTGGTAAAGAATGGCAACTACAATAAAGCAATGAGGGCCAACAAAGACAGCACTCTGGAAAAAAGAAATAAGGTTATTTCAGAACAAAGCCTCGGCAGATCTAGGCGCCATCCCATTATACAGTGCTTAAAGTGTTTTTCAAATCAACCATGTTTATATGATAACCCACAAAAATGTCCTTGGATTCTTTAGCTATATACGGACTTGTTCAATATGACCCAAAAATTTGTTCCATGAAGAAACAGCATTGAACCAATCTCAAACTACACTTAGATCCGTCTTTATGACACTATCCCCGAGTGGTGGACATCTGAGAGAGGAAGAGTCCATGCTGGGTGCACACTCATCCCAAACCAAAAAACCACACCAACCCTGAGTGGTGGACATCTTGTGAGAGGAAGAGTCTATGCTGGTGCACACTATCCTGAGGGTGACACATCTTGCAGAGGAAGAGTCTATACTGGTGTACTCAGATGAAGGTTAAGGTTAACAGACATTCACACAACAATACTGATTATACAACCTACTGGGCTTGGTCAATTATGTATAGTATAGTCAGCATGACTAAAGATGTAGACTATGAATAGTCACATGAGCAAAGATGGTGACCTATGAATAGTCAAACATGACTAAAGATGGTGACTCGTGGTCAGCATGACCAAAGATGGTGACTCATGAACAGTCAGCATGAGAAGATGGCACTCATAACAGTCAGCATGACTAAAGATGGTGACTCATGAATAGCTCAGCATGACTAAAGATGGTGACTCATATATAGTATAGCCACAACAAACAACCAAAAAAATACATGACTATAGATGGTGACTATATATAGTATAGTCAGCATGACAAAAACCAAAAACAAAACTAGATGGTGACTCATATATAGTATAGTCAGTACTACTAAAAACGGTACTATATAGTATAGTCAGCATGACTAAAGATGGTGACTATATAGTAGTCAGCATGACTAAAAACGGTGACCTATATAGTCACAACCAAAAACAAAATAGTCAGCATGACTAAAGATGGTGACTCGTGCATAGTCAGCATGACTAAAGATGGTGACTCAGAACAGTCAAAGCATGACTAAAAACAACAAAAACAAAGATGGTGACTCATGAATAGTCAGCATGACTAAAGATGAGACTCGTGTAACAAACAAAACACAAAACACAAAAAAACTAGTCAGCATGACTAAAGAT
The DNA here is from genome assembly GCF_018991925.1 of Homarus americanus. Taxonomy (NCBI): domain Eukaryota; kingdom Metazoa; phylum Arthropoda; class Malacostraca; order Decapoda; family Nephropidae; genus Homarus; species Homarus americanus. The sequence continues at coordinate 57,356 of NW_024742214.1, forward strand.
GGTGACCTTGTAGTCAGTACGACCAAAGATGGCACCATGAATAGTCAGCATGACTAAAGATGGTGACTCCAGAATAGTCAGCATGACTAAAGATGGTGACTCATGTATAGTCAACATGACCAAAGATGGTGACTCAAAATATATAGTCAGCATGACCAAAGATGCAGACTCAGTATAGTCAGCACAGACAAAGATGGTGACTCGTGCATAGTCAGCATGACTAAAGATGGCGACTCAAGTATAGTCAGCACGACTAAAGATGGTGACTCAAAAGTATATAGTCAAAGCATGACTAAAGATGGCGACCACGAATAGTCAGCATGACTAAAGATGGTGACTCGTATAACAAGCATGACTAAAGATGGTGACTCATGCATAGTCAGCATGACTAAAGATGGTGTTCCTGTATAGTGAGCATGACTAAAGATGGTGGACTGCGCATAGTCAGCATGACTAAAGATGGTGACTCTCATGCATAGTCAGCATGACTAAAGATGGTGATTATGTATAGTCAGCATGACTAAAGATGCAGACTCATGTATAGTCAGCATGACTAAAGATGGTATCTCGCGCATAGTCAGCATGACTAAAGATGCAGACTCATGAATAGTATAGTCAGCATGACTAAAAGATGGTGTTCGTATATCAGCATGACTAAAGATGGTGATTGTGTATAGTCAGCATGACTAAAGATGGTGACTCTATGCGAATAGCAGGAAGTCAGCATGACTAAAGATGGTGTTCCTCGTAGTCAGCATGACTAAAGATGGTGACTGTATAGTCAGCATGACTAAAGATGGTGGTCTCGTATAGTCAGCATGATAAAGATGGTGACTGTGGTAGTCAGCATGACTCAAAGATGGTGACTATGAATAATATAGTCAGCATGACTAAAGATGGTGACTCATGTATAGTCAGGTAGAAAACACAGTATTATTCTGGACCCAAAGTGTGACTGAAACTCTGTGAAAATTAATTTTACCTTTGGGTGTCTTGCACAGATTACTAGATGTACCACTGACGGCTGAGAGTCGCAGACTCACAGTTTGTTTTGTGACAGATTACAAGGTTATAAAGCCAACTTACTTACAGCCTCGGTTTCCAGTCCCTGAACATCTTACCTCATTCTGTTGATAAATCAATTTGACTTTTACCACATTGTCCTAAGTCTTATTATTGCTAGGTTTGATATTACTGCACAGCACAGTGATGTCTCATTAGCCGAACAATTGCGCGAGCATCTTCCGAACGAGAGATTTCTGCACGATGACTCTCAAAGGTGCAAAATATCCCCATCCCCCGAATTTTCAAATTTCCGGAAAATGTGTCCACTTTCGCCTCGAACCCGGAAAAAATTACCCATCTCAGAATTTTTGAATTTTCCGGGGCACAGTATTCGAAAATATTCTGGGATTTTCTGGTGTGCCCTCGAAAATCTTTTTCCAAAGTCAGAAGCCCGGAGAATTCGGACTTTGGGAAATTTTTTTTCTAAGAAAATTTTCATTTCGGCCATCAGAGAAGTTCTGGGTTTGAGGCATTACAGCTATTAGAGATATACTGTATTGTGTTGTGTGTGTTATCACTATTTAACTTCATTTTGAGGAGGTTGATATTCTGCGTAATCTGGAGGAATTATGGGAAGTTTCCAATTTCGAGGTTTGAGAAAGATTAGTTTTCCTGCCTTAGAGTGGTCACGTCTTATGAGTGGTCATCGTTATCTGCAAATAATCTTCTGTATTAGGATTATTGTGGTGGATATATTAACACTTTAAATGGGATGTTCCAGTAGGAACCTGTCTGAGCTTAATACAGTACTACTGGGTAAGAGGGTTTTTATTTCACTGTGTTTTCTTCATGGCTGTTGTCTTAGGTGTAATGCACCAACACAGGGCCATATTCCTATCACTTGTTATTGTCTTCCCTTGCAGTGTGACTCAGGATTACTGAGCTGTATTTTTCTCTCATTGTCTGGGTACATAGGAGCATTGTGATGCTTTGTTAAGGTTTAACTGACTTAACAGTATAACACTTCGTCAGCTGAGCTGGGCAGACTGGGTGCCTGCTTCCTTCCAGCTGGCGAGTTGTTGCTCACATCCTTCACAGCCAGTTCCCTGATTTATCATTAATGGCTCCATCTCACTTAATGAATCATGTCTTGATATGTTGTGACTTGTCACAGGTGGAGATTATGAGAGACTGTATTGGTGTTCCCTCCCAGACTTCTGAGTTGTTTTCTTAGCATGAGAGGGATATGAAGTAAGTGCTTTGTTTCAGGTGGCAGGTTGTCTCTTCCTTTGTTGGGGGTTGACTTACTTTGTGGGTAAGTCTTGGAGGGACAGCATCAGATAGTCTACAGGGCTAGGGATTAACACCATGATAGTGTTGCTTACTAATGCCTCAGGGCAGCCCTACATGTATAGTAATGCAGACATGCAATATAGCATTTTCTTGTCTCATTGCTCCCGGGGAGCTTTTAGCACGTCACTTAGGATTTTCTTGCGAATCACAGGCAGGTTAGCTTACGTTAGTTTGGTTAAATTAGGTTAGGTTAGGTTATGGTTAGTACCGTATACAGTAATAATTAAAGAAACCAGCTGGGTGGAGGGAGTTTGCATAAACAAACTCTCGAAACCTCGCCCATACTATTTTTTTTTAAATCTACCTGTACTGTAGTTTGGTGACACAAGACTTTAATGATCACTAACATCATAAATAATGCTGATGGCAACATAGCATCACATGAATATTGTGCAAGTACTAGATAGCAATATAGAGAGCTCTATTCTTTGCTGCTCTTACTATATAAACACGTATGTTGAATTTAATACGACACAGTAACCTTCCATTTGTGTTATGGTGAGAGATTTTTTTTTTTAAATTTAATATTTCATGATAATATTTTTATTAATCCAGCACCAAATGGGATTTAAATAATATGGGGAATTATGGTGAAATTCAGATACTGCCATTATAAAGGGTTGTATGAATTTTATTCAGTCCAGCCAGCCACTCTTCAGCTTTTATATTTTATAGTTTATTATATTTGTTTATTTCCAAGTCACATTAGAGCATTGTTTTTACTGTATTATATTGGAACAGAGAGGAGGAGGATACAGGCACCGCCTCCTGTTCCAGGGGTCAGGAGCCATCCTAGTGTTCTTAGTTCACCTAGCTGTAAATCTCGAAGCTTACAAGTTAGAAGTGAAGACGGTCATGCAGTACTGCAGTACTGAAGTCTTCTATAGAAGTTGGGTATAGGCAAATACTGTAGGTTAGGGGTAGGATAGGGAGATGAGATCTGATAACCAACCTAGATGAGTTGGTTCAATGAAAGTGGTTTTAGGAAGTCTTTAGTTGTCTTGTCCAGTTTCCTACAACTGTGAAGTACAAATTCTCTGACATGTGAACCATGTGTGGTACTGACACCATGACTAGGCTGTGCACCCCAGAGGTAGTAAGAGGTTATGGTGAACCATGTGACACTAACACCATGACTCAGGCTGTGCAAGCAATACGTAACTGAACGAAGCACACTGAT
>NW_024742215.1:0-11159 GCF_018991925.1 Homarus americanus
CCATTTAACGTTGGTTTAACGCCATTTAACGTTAGTTTAACGGCATTTAACGTTAGTTTAACGGCATTTAACGTTAGTTTAACGCCATTTAACGTTAGTTTAACGCCATTTAACGTTAGTTTACCGCCATTTAACGTTTGTGTAACGCTATTTAACGTTAGTTTAATGCCATTTAGCGATAGTTTAACGCCATTTAACGATAGTTTAACGCCATTTAACGTTAGTTTAACGCCATTTAACGTTAGTTTAACGTCATTTAACGTTAGTTTAACTCCATTTACCGTTAGTTTAACGCCATTTACCGTTAGTTTAACGCCATTTAACGTTAATTAACGTTATTTAGCCTTAATTAAACGCCATTTAACGTTAGTTTAACGCCATTAAACGTGAATTTAACGCCAGGTAACGTTAGTTTAACGCCATTTAACGATAGTTTAACGTCATTTAACGTAATTAAACGCCATTTTAACGTTGGTTAACGCCATTTAACATTAGTTTAACGATATTTAACATAATTAAACGCCATTTAACGTTAGTTTAACGGCATTTAACGTTAGTTTAACGCCATTTAACGTTAGTTTAACGCCATTTAACGTTAGTTTAACGCCATTTAACGTTAGTTTAACGCCATTTTACGTTACTTTAACGCCATTTAAAGTTAGTTTAACGTCATTTAACCTTAATGAAACGTCATTTAACGTTAGTTTAACGCCATTTAACGTTAGTTTAACGCCATTTAACGTTAGTTTAACGTCATATAACGTTAGTTTAACGCCATTTAACGTTAGTTTAACGTTATTTAACCTTAATTAAACGCCATTTAACGTTAGTTTAACGCCATTTAACATTAGTTTAACGTCATTTAACGTTAGTTTAACGCCATTTAACATTAGTTTAACGTCATTTAACCTTAATTAAACGCCATTTAACGTTGGTTAACGCCATTTTAACATTAGTTTAACGATATTTAACCTTAATTAAACGCCATTTAACGTTAGTTTAACGGCATTTAACGTTAGTTTAACGCCATTTAACATTAGTTTAACGTCATTTAACCTTAATTAAACGCCATTTAACGTTAGTTTAACGCCATTTAACATTAGTTTAACGCCATTTAACATTAGTTTAACGATATTTAACCTTAATTAAACGCCATTTAACGTTAGTTTAAACGCCATTTAACGTTAGTTTAACGCCATTTAAAGGTTAGTTTAACGCCATTTAACGTTAGTTTAACGCCATTTAACGTTAGTTTAACGCCATTTTACGTTACTTTAACGACATTTAACGTTAGTTTAACGCCATTTAACGTTAGTTTAACGTCATTTAACGTTAGTTTAATGCAATTTAACGTTAGTTTAACGCCATCTAACCTTAATTTAACGCCATTTACCGTTAGTTTAACGCCATTTAACGTTAGTTTACCTTCATTTAACGTTAATTTAACGCTATATAACGTTAGTTTAACTTCATTTAACGTTAGTTTAACTTCATTTAACGTTAATTTAACGCTATTTAACGTTAGTTTAACTTCATTTAACGTTAGTTTAACTTCATTTAACGTTAATTAAACGCCATTTATCGTTAGTTTAACGCCATTTAACTTTAGTTTAACGCCTTTTAACGTTAGTTTAACGTCATTTAACCTTAATTAAACTCCATTTAACTTTAGTTTAACGCCATTTAACGTAAGTTTAACGCCATTTATCGTTATTTTAGCTTCATTTAACTTTAATTTAACGCTATTTAACGTTCGTTTAACTTCATTTAAGGTTAGTTTAACTTAATTTAACGTTAATTAAACGCCATTTATCGTTAGTTTAACGCCATTTAACGTTAGTTTAACGCCATATAACGTTAGTTTAACGTCATTTAACCTTAATTAAACGCCATTTAACTTTAGTTTAACGCCATTTAACGTTAGTTTAACGCCATTTATTGGTAGTTTAACTTCATTTAACGTTAATTTAACGCCATTTAACGTTAGTTTAACGCCATTTAACGTTAGTTTAACGCCATTTAACGTTAGTTTAACGCCATTTAACGTTAGTTTAACGCCATTTAACGTTAGTTTAACGCCATTTAACGTTAGTTTAACGGCATTTAACGTTAGTTTAACGCCATTTAACGTTAGTATAACGTTAATTAACATTAATTAAACGTCATTTAACGTTAGTTTAACGCCATTTAACGTTAGTTTAACGCCATTTAACGTTAATTTACCGCCATTTAACGTTAGTTTAACGCCATTTAACGTTAGTTTAATGCCATTTAACGATAGTTTAACGCCATTTAACGTTAGTTTAACGCCATTTAACGTTAGTTTAACGCCATTTAACGTTAGTTTAACGCCATTTAACGTTAGTTTAACGTCATTTAACGTTAATTGCGCCATTTTACCGTTAGTTTTAACGCTTCATTTAACGTTAGTTTAACGTTATTTAACCTTAATTAAACGCCATTTAACGTTAGTTTAACGCCATTTAACATTAGTTTAACGATATTTAACCTTGATTAAACGCCATTTAACGTTAGTCTAACGGCATTTAACGTTAGTTTAACGGCATTTAACGTTAGTTTAACGGCATTTAACGTTAGTTTAACGGCATTTAACGTTAGTTTAACGCCATTTAACGTTAGTTTAACGCCATTTAACGTTACTTTAACGCCATTTAACGTTACTTTAACGCCATTTAACGTTAGTTTAACGTCATTTAACCTTAATTAAACGCCATTTAACGTTAGTTTAACGCCATTTAACGTTAGTTTAACGCCATTTAACGTTAGTTTAACGATGTTCGCGTTGGTTAACGCCATTTACCGTTAGTTTGGCCGTTTAACGTTAGTTTAACGTTATTTAACATGAATTAAACGCCATTTAACGTTAGTTTAACGCCATTTAACGTGGTTTAACGCCATTTAACGTTAGTTTAACGCCAGTACAACGGCTGGTTTAACGTCGAACCAGCATAATTATTTAACGTTGGTTTAACGCCATTTAACATTAATTTCGCGATATTTAACGGTGACATAACCATTTTAACGTTGGTTTAACGGCATTTAATTGGTTTAACGCCATTGCGGTCAGTTTGTATTTTCGCTAAGCCGGTTTAACGCCATTTTAACGTTGGTTTAACGCCATTTAACGATAGTTTAACGCCATTTAACGTTAGTTTAACGGCATTTAACGATTGGTTTAACGGCATTTAACGTTAGTTTAACGGCATTTGCGTTGGATTTAAACGCCATTTAACGCTAGTTTAACGTTATTTAACCTTAATTAAACGCCATTGAACGTTAGTTTAACGCCATTTAACGTTAGTTTAACGCCATTTAACGTTAGTTTAATGCCATTTAACGATAGTTTAACGCCATTTATCGATAGTTTAACGCCATTTAACGTTGGTTTAACGCCATTTAACGTTAGTTTAACGTCATTTAACGTTAGTTTAACTCCATTTACCGTTAGTTTAACGCCATTTAACGTTAGTTTAACGTTATTTAACCTTAATTAAACGCCATTTAACGTTAGTTTAACGCCATTTAACATTAGTTTAACGCCATTTAACGTTAGTTTAACGCCATTTAACATTAGTTTAACGTCATTTAACCTTAATTAAACGCCATTTAACGTTAGTTTAACGCCATTTAACATTAGTTTAACGATATTTAACCTTAATTAAACGACATTTAACGTTAGTTTAACGGCATTTAACGTTGGTTTAACGCCATTTAACGTTAGTTTAACGGCATTTAACGTTAGTTTAACGCCATTTTACGTTAGTTTAACGCCATTTTACGTTACTTTAACGCCATTTAACGTTAGTTTAACGTCATTTAACCTTAATTAAACGTCATTTAACGTTAGTTTAACCTCATTTAACGTTAGTTTAACGTCATTTAACGTTAGTTTAACGCCATTTACTGTTAGTTTAACGCCATTTAACGTTAGTTTAACGTTATTTAACCTTAATTAAACGCCATTTAACGTTAGTTTAACGCCATTTAACATTAGTTTAATGCCATTTAACGTTAGTTTAACGCCATTTAACATTAGTTTAACGTCATTTAACCTTAATTAAACGCCATTTAACATTAGTTTAACGCCATTTAACATTAGTTAACGATATTTAACCTTAATTAAACGCCATTTAACGTTAGTTTAACGGCATTTAACATTAGTTTAACGCCATTTAACGTTAGTTTAACGCCATTTAACGATAGTTTAACGCCATTTAACGTTAGTTTAACGCCATTTAACGTTAGTTTAACGCCATAATCGTTAGTTTAACGCCATTTAACGTTAGTTTATCGGCATTTAACGTTAGTTTAACGGCATTTAACGTTAGTTTAACGCCATTTAACGTTAGTTTAACGTTATTTAACCTTAATTAAACGCCATTTAACGTTAGTTTAACGCCATTTAACGTTAGTTTAACGTTATTTAACCTTAATTAAACGCCATTTTACGTTAGTTTACCGCCATTTAACGTTAGTTTAACGCCGTTTAACGTTAGTTTAATGCCATTTAACGATAGTTTAACGCCATTTAACGTTAGTTTAACGCCATTTAACATTAGTTTAACGTCATTTAACCTTAATTAAACGCCATTTAACGTTAGTTTAACGCCATTTAACATTAGTTTAACGATATTTAACCTTAATTAAACGCCATTTAACGTTAGTTAACGCCATTTAAAGGTTAGTTTAACGCCATTTAACGTTAGTTTAACGCCATTTAACGTTAGTTTAACGCCATTTTACGTTACTTTAACGCCATTTAACGTTAGTTTAACGTCATTTAACCTTAATTAAACGCCACTTAACGTTAGTTTAACGCCATTTAACGTTAGTTTAACGCCATTTAACATTACTTTAACATCATTTAACCTTAATTAAACGCCATTTAGCGTTAGTTTAACGCCATCTAACTTTAATTAAACGCCATTTAACGTTAGTTTAACGCCATTTAACGTTAGTTTAACGCCATTTAACGTTAGTTTAACGGCATTTAACGTTAGTTTAACGCCATTTAACGTTAGTTTAACTTCATTTAACGTTAATTTAACGCTATTTAACGTTAGTTTAACTTTATTTAACGTTAGTTTAACTTTATTTAACGTTAATTTAACGCTATTTAACGTTAGTTTAACTTTATTTAACGTTAATTTAACGCTATTTAACGTTAGTTTAACTTCATTTAACGTTAGTTTAACTTCATTTAACGTTAATTAAAATCCATTTATCGTTAGTTTAACGCCATTTAACGTTAGTTTAACGCCATTTAACGTTAGTTTAACGTCATTTAACCTTAATTAAACGCCATTTAAATTTAGTTTAACGCCATTTAACGTAAGTTTAACGCCATTTATCGTTAGTTTAGCTTCATTTAACGTTAATATAACGCTATTTAACGTTAGTTTAACTTCATTTAACGTTAGTTTGTAAATTAGTTTAACGCCATTTAACGTTAGTTTAACGCCATTTAACGTTAGTTTACCTCCATTTAACGTTGGTTTAACGCCATTTAACGTTAGTTTAACGGCATTTAACGTTAGTTTAACGGCATTTAACGTTAGTTTAACGTTATTTAACCTTAATTAAACGCCATTTAACGTTACTTTAACTCCATTTAACGTTAGTTTAACGCCGTTTAACGTTAGTTTAACGCCATTTAACGTTAGTTTACCGCCATTTAACGTTTGTGTAACGCTATTTAACGTTAGTTTAATGCCATTTAGCGTTAGTTTAACGCCATTTTACGTTAGTTTACCGCCATTTAACGTTAGTTTAACGCCGTTTAACGTTAGTTTAATGCCATTTAACGATAGTTTAACGCCATTTAACGTTAGTTTAACGCCATTTAACATTAGTTTAACGTCATTTAACCTTAATTAAACGCCATTTAACGTTAGTTTAACGCCATTTAACATTAGTTTAACGATATTTAACCTTAATTAAACGCCATTTAACGTTAGTTAACGCCATTTAAACGTTAGTTTAACGCCATTTAACGTTAGTTTAACGCCATTTAACGTTAGTTTAACGCCATTAAACGTAATTTAACGCCAATTAACGTTGGTTTAACGCCATTAACATTAGTTTAACGTCATTTAACCTTAGTAAACGCCATTTAACGTTAGTTAACGCCATTTAACATTAGTTTAACGATATTTAACGTAATTAAGCGCCATTAACGTTGGTTGCGGCATTTTAACGTTAGTTTAACGCCATTTAACGTTAGTTTAACGCCATTTAACGTTAGTTTAACGCCATTTTAACGTTGGATTTAACGCCATTTTACGTTACTTTAACGCCATTTAACGTTAGTTTAACGTCATTTAACCTTAATTAAACGTCATTTCACGTTAGTTTAACGCCATTTAACGTTAGTTTAACGCCATTTAACGTTAGTTTAACGTTATTTAACCTTAATTAAACGCCATTTAACGTTAGTTTAACGCCATTTAACATTAGTTTAACGCCATTTAACATTAGTTTAACGCCATTTAACATTAGTTTAACGTCATTTAACCTTAATTAAACGCCATTTAACGTTAGTTTAACGGCATTTAACATTAGGATAACGATATTTAACCTTAATTAACGCGCCATTTAACGTTAGTTTAACGGCGTTAACGTTAGTTAACGCCATTTAACGTTAGTTTAACGCCATTTAACGATAGTTTAACGCCATTTAACGTTAGTTTAACGCCATTTAACATCGGTTTAACGCGCTATTTAACGTTAGTTTAACGCCATTTAACGATAGTTTAACGCCGTTAACGTTGGTTTAACGCCATTTAACGTTAGTTTAACGGCATTTAACGTTGGATTTTAACGGCATTTAACGTTAGTTTAACGCCATTTAACGTTAGTTTAACGTTATTTAACCTTAATTAAACGCCATTTAACGTTAGTTTTAACGCCATTTAACGTTAGTTTAACGCCGCCATTTAACGTTAGTTTAACGCCATTTAACGTTAGTTTAACGCCATTTAACGTTAGTTTAACTCCATTTAACGTTAGTTTAACGGCATTTAACGTTGGTTTAACGCCATTTAACGTTCGTTTAACGCCATTTAACGTTAGTTTAACGCCATTAAACGTTAGTTTACCGCCATTTAACGTTAGTTTAACGCCATTTAACGTTAGTTTAATGCCATTTAACGAGTTTAACGCCATTTAACGTTAGTTTAACGCCATTGAACGTTAGTTTAACGCCATTTAACGTTAGTTTAACGCCATTTACCGTTAGTTTAACGCCATTTAACGTTAGTTTAACGTTATTTAACCTTAATTAAACGCCATTTAACGTTAGTTTAACGCCATTTAACATTAGTTTAACGCCATTTAACGTTAGTTTAACGCCATTTAACATTAGTTTAATGTCATTTAACCTTAAGTAAACGCCATTTAACGTTAGTTTAACGCCATTTAACATTAGTTTAACGATATTTAACCTTAATTAAACGCCATTTAACGTTAGTTTAACGCCATTTAACGTTAGTTTAACGCCATTTAACGTTAGTTTTACGCCATTTAACGTTAGTTTAACGCTATTTAACGTTAGTTTAACGCCATTTAACGTTAGTTTAACGTTATTTAGCGATAATTAAACGCCATTTAACGTTAGTTTAACGCCATTAAACATTAATTTAACGCCATTTAGCGTTAGTTTAACGCCATTAAACATTAATTTAACGCCAATTAACGTTAGTTTAACGCCATTTAACATTAGTTTAACGTCATTTAACCTTAATTAAACGCCATTTAACGTTAGTTTAACGCCATTTAACATTAGTTTAACGATATTTAACCTTAATTAAACGCCATTTAACGTTAGTTTAACGGCAATTAACGTTAGTTTAACGCCATTTAACGTTAGTTTAACGATATTTAACGTTAGTTTAACGCCATTTAACGTTAGTTTAACGCCATTTTACGTTACTTTAACGCCATTTAACGTTAGTTTAACGTCATTTAACCTTAATTAAACGTCATTTCACGTTAGTTTAACGCCATTTAACGTTAGTTTAACGCTATTTATCGTTAGTTTAGCTTCATTTAACGATGGTGCGCTATTTAACGTTAGTTTAACTTCATTTAACGTTAGTTTAGCAATTTAACGTTAATTAACGCCATTTATCGTTAGTTTAACTTCATTTTAACCGTTAGTTTGTAACTTATTAACGTTAATTTAACGGATTATTTAACGTTAGTTTAACTTCATTTAACGTTAGTTTAACTTAATTTGCGTTAATTAACGCCATTTATCGTTAGTTTAACGCCATTTAACGTTAGTTTAACGCCATTTAACGTTAGTTAAACGTCATTTAATGTTAGTTTAACGCCATTTAACGTTAGTTTAACGCCATTTAACGTTAGTTTAACGTCATTTAACCTTAATTAAACGCCATTTAACGTTGGTTTAACGCCATTTAACGTTAGTTAAACGTCATTTTACTTTAGTTTAACGCCATTTTACGTTAGTTTAGCGCCATTTAACGTTAGTTTAACGTCATTTAACCTTAATTAAACGCCATTTAACGTTAGTTTAACGTCATTTAACCTTAATTAAACGCCATTTAACGTTAGTTTAACGCCATTTAACGTTAGTTTAACGCCATTTAGCGTTAGTTTAACGCCATTTAACGTTAGTTTAAAGCCATTTAACGTTAGTTTAAAGCCATTTAACGTTAGTTTAACGCCATTTAACATTAGTTTAACGTCATTTAACCTTAATTAAACGCCATTTAACGTTAGTTTAACGCCATTTAACGTTAGTTTAACGCCATTTAACCTTAATTAAACGCCATTTAACGTTAGTTTAACGCCATTTAACGTTGGTTTAACGCCATTTAACGTTAGTTTAACGCCATTTAACGTTGGTTTAACGCCATTTTAACGTTAGTTTAACGTTATTTGTATGAAATTAAACGCCATTTAACGTTAGTTTAACGCCATTTAACATTAGTTTAACGTCATTTAACCTTAATTAAACGCCATTTAACGTTAGTTTAACGCCATTTAACGTTAGTTTAACGCCATTAAACATTAATTTAACGCCATTTAACGTTAGTTTAACGCCATTTAACGTTAGTTTAATGCCATTTAACGATAGTTTAACGCCATTAAACATTAATTAAACGCCATTTAACGTTAGTTTAACGGCATTTAACATTAGGATGACGATATTTAACCTTAATTAAACGCCATTTAACGTTAGTTTAACGCCATTTAACGTTAGTTTAACGCCATTAAACATTAATTTAACGCCATTTAACATTAGTTTAATGTCATTTAACCTTAATTAAACGCCATTTAACGTTAGTTTAACGCCATTTAACATTAGTTTAACGATATTTAACCTTAATTAAACGCCATTTAACGTTAGTTTAACGGCAATTAACGTTAGTTTAACGCCATTTAACGTTAGTTTAACGCCATTTAACGTTAGTTTAACGCCATTTTACGTTAGTTTAACGCCATTTAACGTTAGTTTAACGTTATTTAGCTTTAATTAAACGCCATTTAACGTTAGTTTAACGCCATTAAACATTAATTTAACGCCATTTAGCGTTAGTTTAACGCCATTAAACATTAATTTAACGCCATTTAACGTTAGTTTAACGCCATTTAACATTAGTTTAACGTCATTTAACCTTAATTAAACGCCATTTAACGTTAGTTTAACGCCATTTAACATTAGTTTAACGATATTTAACCTTAATTAAACGCCATTTAACGTTAGTTTAACGGCAATTAACGTTAGTATAACGCCATTTAACGCCATTTAACGTTAGTTTAACGCCATTTAACGTTAGTTTAACGCCATTTAACGTTAGTTTAACGCCATTTTACGTTACTTTAACGCCATTTAACGTTAGTTTAACGTCATTTAACCTTAATTAAACGTCATTTCACGTTAGTTTAACGCCATTTAACGTAAGTTTAACGCTATTTATCGTTAGTTTAGCTTCATTTAACGTTAATTTAACGCTATTTAACGTTAGTTTAACTTCATTTAACGTTAGTTTAACTTAATTTAACGTTAATTAAGCGCCATTTATCGTTAGTTTAACGCCATTTAACGTTAGTTTAACTTCATTAACGTTAATTTAACGCTATTTAACGTTAGTTTAACTTCATTTAACGTTAGTTTAACAATTGCGTTAATTAAACGCCATTTATCGTTAGTTTAACGCCATTTTAACGTTAGTTTAACGCCCATTTAACGTTAAGTTTAACGTCATTTAACCTTAATTAAACGCCATTTAACTGGTTTAACGCCATTTAACGTTAGTTTAACGCCATTTATCGTTAGTTTAACGCCATTTAACGTTAGTTTAACGGCATTTAACGTTAGTTTAACGCCATTTAACCATTGTTTAACGCCATTTTAACGTTGGTTTAACGCCATTAAACGTTAGTTTACCGCCATTTAACGTTAGTTTAACGCCATTTAACGTTAGTTTAATGCCATTTAGCGATAGTTTAACGCCATTTAGCGTTAGTTTAACGCCATTTAACGTTAGTTTAACGCCATTTAACGTTAGATTAACGCCATTTAACATTAGTTTAACGTCATTTAACCTTAATTAAACGCCATTTAACGTTAGTTTAACGCCACTTAACGTTAATTAAACGCCATTTACCGTTAGTTTAATGTCATTTAACGTTAGTTTAACGTCATTTAACCTTAATTAAACGCCATTTAATTTCAGTTTAACGCCATTTAACGTTAGTTAAACGTCATTTAACGTTAATTTATCGGTATTTAACGTTAGTTTAACGCCATTTAACGTTAGTTTAACACTATTTAACGTTAATTTAACGCCAGTTAACGTTAGTTTAACGCCATTTAACGTTGGTTTAACGCCATTTAACGTTAGTTTAACGTCATTTAACCTTAATTAAACGCCATTTTACGTTAGTTTAACGCCATTTAACGTTAGTTAAACGTCATTTAACGTTAATTTAACGCTATTTAACGTTAGTTTAACCTCATTTAACGTTAGTTTAACTTCATTTAACGTTAATTAAACGTCATTTAACGTTAGTTTAACGCCATTTAACGTTAGTTTAACGCCATTTAACGTTAGTTTAACGTTATTTATCCTTAATTAAACGCCATTTAACGTTAGTTTAACGCCATT
>NW_024742216.1:0-127500 GCF_018991925.1 Homarus americanus
CTACATGTGCTGCTGGAAGAAGGGGAGAGAGGAAGAGTGGGAGAGAAGGAGGGAGAGGAGGAAGAGAAAGAAAGGAGAGAGAGAGAGAGAGAGAGAGAGAGAGAGAGAGAGAGAGAGAGAGAGAGAGAGAGAGAGAGAGGAGAGAGAGAGAGAGGATAATGGTGGAGAAAAGGAGAGGGGAGAGGAAGAATGGACAGAGAGGATGGCAAGGATAGAGAGGAGAGGAACGAGGGGCAATGAGGGAATGATAGAGAAGGAAGAGAAAAAAAAAGAAAGAGAAAGAGAGAAAAAGGGTTAACCGATAAGGAATAAAAAGGAAGGGGGGCGGGGCGGGAAGAGACACCAAAACGAGTGGAGGAAGGGAGAAGGAAATAAGAAAAATTACAATTACAGACTAAGAGAAAAACAGACACACACACACACACACACACCAAATTACCAACACACATGCACACAAATACTCACACGGTAAGCTTTACACATACCTCCCACACCAACAAACACTCGTACACACAACTATGTAAACAATGTTATTATTTCTTTACAAACAAGAAGAAAAAATATAGCGAACTTTAGTATATTAATGAAAAATGTGAATAATAACGGTTATAATAACACTGTAAACAAATAATAATAATAATAATAATAATAATAGTGTAATAGTAATATATAATATAATAATAATAATAATAATAATAATAATAATAATAATAATAATAATAATAATAATAATAATAATAATAATAATAATAATAATAATAAATAATAATAATAATAATAATAATAATAATAATAATAATAATAATAATAACATGTGAGGTATTATTTCCACGCGGTAAATGAAAACAAATCCATGTTTATATAAATACAGGTCTAGGGATAGTACAGTAGGGAAAATTCCTCTCCCTATTTTCTTCCTTAACCTGAGGGAGGCCTGGGGCGAGGTTTCAGGCAAGGGAGGAGGGTGAGAGAGAGAGAGAGAGAGAGAGAGAGAGAGAGAGAGAGAGAGAGAGAGAGAGAGAGAGAGAGAGAGAGAGAGAGTGGGGGAGGCTATGGACTCAGTCAAGGAGAATCCATATTTGTTTATGTTTACCAAAAAATAAAACTTAAGATAATTATTTTTCTGGATATATAAATGTAACGTAAATAACAACTAAATAAAGGTTTTCTTCTCATCTATCATCATCATCATCATTATCTATCATTATTGCCTTTATCATCGTCACTCTAATTCAACTATTCCTTTATCAGTAACACCTACGTTTTACAACCATCGCTACAATACACAACAATATCCAGGTTATACAAATACTAACATAATATACCCAGACATCCCCCACAGGCGCCATCTTGAGAACCGAACCGCAGAAAAATGAAAATAAAATAGCCAGAATAGACGTGAATAGTCCACTCATAAGTAAACCATGACAGAGGTACGGAAATAAAAGTGGGCATAAGGTTATCACAAGACGGTGGGAGGGAAGAGGGGGTAGGCGTGATAAAGGAGAGGGGAATAAGAGAGAGGTGATGATGGGAGGAATGGAAAACTGGTAATATATTATGTGGGTCGTGTTGTGTATGGAAGAGGGGAAGAAGATGAAGAAACCACGATAAAGATATGAGAGAGAGAGAGAGAGAGAGAGAGAGAGAGAGAGAGAGAGAGAGAGAGAGAGAGAGAGAGAGAGAGAGAGAGAGAGAGAGAGAGGAGAGAGAGAGAGAGAGAGAGAGAGAGAGAGAGAGAGAGAGAGAGAGAGAGAGAGAGAGAGAGAGAGAGAGAGAGAGAGAGAGGAGAGCGAGGAGGAGAGAGAGAGAGAGAGAGAGAGAGAGAGAGAGGAGAGAGAGAGAGAGAGAGAGAGAGAGAGAGAGAGAGAGAGAATACTAAAGGGAGAGAATAAATGATGCAGAAACAGAGGAAGAGGAATAAAGAAGATGTTACGGCAGATACAGGTGTGTATGACACACACACACACACACACACACACACACACACACACACACACACACAGAGAGGAAAATTAAAAGATAGATAACAGTACCCCCTCCTCCCATAGACCCCCACCCTCCCCATAGACCCCCACCCCCCCTCCCATCTACATGTTGGAAAAACAAGACAGACAGACAGACAGACAGACAGACAGAGAGACAGACAGACAGACAGACGTATTCTCAAATTGAGAGCCACAGTGCCCAGAGCCTCACCTAACTGGCACTGGCACCCCAACCTTCCTCCTCCCTCCTCCTCCACCTCCCCACTTCCTTACTCTCCTCCTCTTCCCCATTACCATTCCCCTTTCCTGTCCCTTCCCCCTCCCCTTCCTCGTAACACACCCCTTCCCACTAACCCTTCATTCCCACACTTCCATCTCCTTCCCCAAATGAACTCCCACCCCCCCCCCCCTGGTGGGTGAAGGGGTAGTGTAGGAGTAGGTAATTGTGGTAGTAGTAGTTGTGGTGGTGGTTGAGAGAGAGAGAGAGAGAGAGAGAGAGAGGAGAGAGAGAGAGAGAGAGAGAGAGAGAGAGAGAGAGAGAGAGGGAGAGATGCACCCACAACCAGAAGATGAGTTGCGGAGGAGGAAGGAAGAAGGAAAGGGGGGAGGGGTGAGGGAGATAGAAGAATGGCGATAATGGTGGCAAGATATTTTTCTGTGTCGCTAGGTAGGTAGAGGTGTAGGTAGGTAAGTGGATAGGTAAATGGATAAGTAGATAGGTGAGTAGGTAGGTAGATAGATGGGTAAAGTAGAGGGGTAGGTAAAGAGATGGATAGGTAGGTAACAGGGAAGGCGGGAAGAGGTAGGTAGGAAGATTAATGAATAGGTAGACAGTTTGAGAAATAGGTAGGTAAATGATATGTAAGTAGGCATAAAATAAGTAGATAGGTTAGACGTGTGGGTAGGTGAATAGGCTTTTTCCTCAGATTACCGACCTCTGGGACATGAGGGAAGTGTCTGAGGGAGATGGAGATACACGAGGGAGATAGATCTCTCTCCTACTGGGTGAGGAAGAGGGGATAAAAGGAGGAGGCAGAGGAGAGGAGGTGTAAGAAACAAACATACAAAACGACAAATACAAAACCAAGCACACACACACACACACACACACACACACACACACACACACACACACAGATCATAATACATACACAAACGACTTAAACCCTAGCTACACACACATACATACAAAACACCATAATACAAAAACACAAACACCTACATACACACAAACACAAACACCTATACACACAACACAACACCTACATACACACAAACACAAACACCTATATACACAAACACAAACACCTACATACACACAAACACAACACCTACATACACACAAACACAAACACCTACATACACACAAACACAAACACCTACACACACACACAAACACAAACACCCATACACACAAACAAACACCTACATACAACAAAACACAAACACTACATACACACAAAACACAAACACCTAACACACAAACACAAACACCTACACACACACAAACACAAACACCTAACACACACAAACACAAACACCTACACACACACACAAACACAAACACCTACATATACACAAAACACAAACACCTACACACACACAAACACAAACACCTACATACACACAAACACAAACACCTACATACACACAACACAAACACCTACATACACACAAACACAAACACCTACATACACACACAAACACAAACACCTACATACACACAAACACAAACACCTACACACACAAACACAAAACACTCATACACACAAACACAAACACCTACATACACACAAACACAAACACTTACATACACACAAAACACAACACCTACATACACACAAACACAAACACCTACACACACACAAACACAACAAACACCTACATACACACAAACACAAACACCTACATACACACAAACACAAACACCTACATACACACAAACACAAACACCTACATACACACACAAACACAAACACCTACACACACACACAAACACAAACACCTATACACACAAACACAAACACTCTACACACACACACACAAACACAAACACCTACATACACAAACACAAACACTCACATACACACAAACACAAACAAACATACACACAAACACACAAACACCTACACACACACAAACACAAACACCATATACACAAACACAAACACCTACACACACACACAAACACAAACACCTACATATACACACACACTAATGCCTGCACTAACGACTACATACACAAACAAAGCAAACAAAATATAAACAAAAAAAGATACACAAACAAATAAAACACACAAAAGATACATATACCGACAAAACACACACACACACACAAACAGTGGAAGGCGTGAGTGCCGCCACTGTTAAGTCATTAACATTCCTGCCTGGTGTCTCCTGCTGTACCCTCCCGCCCTCCCACCCTCCCGCCCCTCCTACACCCTCCCCGCCCTCCCACACCCTCCCCACCCTCCCACACCCCACCCTCTTTCCCACACCCCAATCCCACCTGAACCCTTCCTACACCCCTGCCCTGTAAACCCCTCCCTCCCACCCTCCCACCAACACACTCCTCCCTCTCCCACACCCTACTCTCCCCCCCCTCTCTTTGCCAACACAATCCCCCGTCACACAGCCTCCAACACTATTCTCCCCTACAATTTAACATCCCACCCAACATCTACACCCAGAACTCACCTGTACATGGTGGGTTGAAAAGCCTCTGGGGACTCTTCACACCCATAATCTAACTTTGGGGGAGGGGAGGGAGAGGGGAGGGAGAGGGGAGGGAGATGGGAGGGGAGGGGAGAGGGGGAGAGGGGTGGGAGAGGGGAGGGGAGGGAGAGGGGAGAGGGGAGGGAGAGGGGAGGGAAGGGAGAGGAGGGAGGAAGGGAAGGAGAGGGGGGGTGAGGGGAATAAAGGGTGAGTGGAAGAGCATTAGGGCAAGGGGAAACCAAGAGGGAGGGAAAGGTAAGGAGTTGGGGGGTAATAGCGACGAGGGTAGACCTACTTCATTGATGGGAGGAGGGTTTTAATCTACGGTGTTCACCACCCACGATTCACTTACTCCCTCTCCTTCCCTCCCAAGCTCATTCATCAACACTCCCCACCACCCCACTCATCAACACACCACCCCACCATCAACACACCCCATCCCACTCATCACCACCCCACTCATCAACACTCCCCATCCCTCATCAACACTTCCCACCCTCACTCCCTACCCCACTCATCAACACACCCCACCAATCATCAACACTCTCACCATCCACTCTCAATCCCACTCATCAACACTCCTTATCTCACTCATCAACACTCCATATCCCACTCATCAACACTCCTTATCCCACTCATCAATACCCTCCCTATCCCACTCATCAACACTCCCCATCCCACTGTCAACACTCCCCACCCCACTCATCAACACTACAATATAAATAAAATCGAAATATACATAAAAAAATCAGCGAGATGAAATTAAATGGAATATTCAAGGTTTACGCTCGTGCTGCCGCCATTTTACGACAGGCTATAAATCTGGACAATATTATAACTTAAATAACTGAACTCATAAAATTGTGTGATAATATACCCTCCCTCTAAACCCCTCCCCCTCCCTCCCTCTCTACATATACCTCTCTCCCTACATATTCTCCTCCATCGCAATACATATCCCTCCTCCATCTCCATCCCACATATCCCTCTCCTCCTCCATCCCGCACACATATCCCTCCTCCTCCCCACCTCTCCATCCCAATACACATATCCCTCTCCTCCCCACCTCCATCCCATACACATATCCCTCTCCTCTCCCCTCCATCCCACACACATCCCTCTCTCTCCCATCTCCATCCAATATCCCTCTCCTCTCCCTCTCCATCCCAGTACACAATCCCTCTCCTCCCCACCTCTCCATCCCACACATATCCCTCCCTGTCCTCCATCCCAATACACTATCCCTCTCCTCTCCCCCCCGACCACCCCCCTCTGTTCCCACACACACAATTCTCCCTATCCCCAATCTCCCACATTCGTCTCCCCACACACCCCTCTCATCATTCTCCCCCATTCCTTAACACCCCTCCCCCAAAACCCACACACCTCTACCCATTCTTTCCCCGTTATGCCTCTCCCCACACACTCTCTCTTCCCTTCCTATATGTGGTGTGTGTCAGGTGTGGAGTGGAAGAGGTTTGAACACTCTTGAACTGTGAAAAAAATATGTGTGTTTTTTGTGCAAACGAGGAGGTAGGAGCACATAGTTGGTGTGTACATGGGTGTTGGGTGTAATTATGTAAAAGTACAGTGTGTGTATACATAGGGTGTGAATACATAAATATGTGTATGTGCATACGTTGGCATATGTGTGCGTGTGTGTATGTGAGAGTACGTGTGCGTGACCTTAGATCATTTCTTGTTGATGGTCCTTTTATGTTTACAGTCGTGTACACAAGGACGCTGTGAGTACTCGTGTGTGTATGAATACGAAAATACATGATTACAATGTGTGTACCTTCGTGGTGTGTGTGCACCTACTCGTTCTTATATACATGTGTGTACATATAAAGGTGTGTACATAAGTGTGCGCGAGCGAAATTGATTACGGTTATGTATATTATTCTGTACATATTATGAATTTACATATTAACATGTGCACATACTATGGTGTACATAATGGGGCATGTACATGTGTATGCATGTATAAACAAGAGGGTCAACTAAAGGTGTGAACTATACATCTTCTATTCATAACCTCCACCAGATATACTAATATGTATATGTATACACCTATAGTGCCACCAGTGTATTTCCATATATGATGATACATAAAGTGTTCATATAACAGACACTGAAGAGAGAGGGGGGGGGGGGGAGAGAGAGAGAGAGAGAGAGAGAGAGAGAGAGAGAGAGAGAGAGAGAGAGAGTACTAGCTACAGAAACAAAAGAAATGAGCGAAACACAGACAGACAGACAGACAGACAGACAGAGACAGGGTAAAGGTAAGAAACAGGGATAAAAACATACCAGCACTATCATTCAAGGGTACCAAGATGGCGGCAGAGGGAAGGGAAGGAGGAGGGTTGGGGGGTGTTTGGGGTGGGAAGAAATGGAGCCAGCCGGGCCACACACCAGGAGGGGTTGGGGGAAGCTGGTCCAACAGGCGAAGACACAGCAGGTGGTGGATGAAACACAGGAAGAGAGATAAGGGAAATAACGCCAGAGAGAGAGAGAGAGGAGGAGGAGGGGGGAGAGACCTTCACTGCCAAGATAACGCCGGTAGTAATTAAACAGAAAAATAAGAAAATAAATAAAATAAAAATACGTAAACAAAATAGTGAAACAAAATGAGAAAAAAATAAGAAAAATATGATAAAAAAAATATAAAAACAATAATAAATAAATATTATATTATACAAAAAATAAATAAAATGGAAAAGAAAAAAAAAATAAAATAGAATATGGAACACAATAATAAAACACAATAATAAAAAAATAATATTCACTAAAAATACTTGTGACAAAATGAACTGGGAGAAGAAAAATTAATATCACAGACTAAAAAGAAAAGGAACAAAACACAATAAACAGAGAGAGAGAGAGAGAGAGAGAGAGAGAGAGAGAGAGCACCGTTCTTAACTGATCACAAGGCCGCAGTCACACCAACTGTCACCAACCTTATCAAATCATCTACTATTCAATCACCAATTACACTATCCAATCTGCAGTCATCAATCACCTCCCACAATCACCAGCCACAAGCTCCAATCAATCATTAATCACAACCAAGTCACTGTTCAAATCACGCCCTAATCACTAGCCCAAAGACGTAGGTGAGAAGGTAATGTGGGGTAAAGGGAGGGCAGAGGGGCAGTAATGTATGGCAGGGTAGGTTAAGGTAAGGCAGAGCAGGTTAAGGTATGGCAGAGCAGGTTAGGTGCAGAGCAGGTTAGGTAAGGAGCAGGCGGCATGCAAGGGTGTTGGTAAGGCAGGTAGGTTAAGGTACAGCAGTGTTAAGCAAGAGCAGGTTAAGGTAAGCAGAGCAGGTTAAGGTACGGCAGAGCAGGTTAATGTATGGCAGGGAGTAGGTAAGGTAGCAGGCAGAGCTGAAGGTAAGGCAGAGCATAAAGGTAAGGAAAAGCAGGTTGGGGTAAGGAAGAGCAGGTTAAGGTAAGCAGAGCAGAATAAGGTATGGCAGGTGAAGGAAGGCATGGCAGAGCAGGTTAAGGTAAGCAGAGGTGTTAAGGTAAGGCAGAGCAGGTTAAGGTAAGGCAGAGCAGGTTAAGGTAAGGCAGGAGAGAAGTTAAAAGGGGTAGAGGCGGTTAAGTAAGGCAGAGTAGGTTAGTAAGGCAGAGAGGGTTAAGTAAGGCAGAGAAGCTGGGTGTAAGGCAGAGCAGGTAAGGTAAGGCAGAGCAGGTTAAGGTAAGGCAGGGTAAGGCTAAAGTGTGGCAGGGCAGTAAGTTGTAGGGCATGCAAGGCAGGGTAGGTTAAGGGGCAGGGTGAAGGCAAGCAGGGTTAAGGTAAGGCAGGGAGGTTAAGGGCAAGGCATTAAGGAAATGATCAAAAACACTGCACTTTGCCCTCTCTCTACCACTGTCCCTACCCCCTACCTCCCCTGTCCCTACCTCTACCTCCTGTCCTACTTCCCACCACTGTCCTCACTCACTGTCCCTCCCTACCACCTCACCCTGACGCCTTCTTTCCTCCATACCTACTCTCTCTCAACAACCACCACCACGTGTATTCTCAGGTCACGAATCACTGACTTAATCCTGACCTACACCTGACCTCTAGCCTACAACTTGACCTCCTACATTCAACCTACACCTGCCCTCCTACGTCTTATAGTTGACCTCCTACACTCGACCTACACCTGACCTCCTGCGTCTTATAGTTGACCTCCTACACTCGACCTACACCTGCCCTCCTGGGTCTTATAGTTGACCTCCGACACTGGACCTACACCTGACCTCCTGCGTCTTATAGTTGACCTCCTACACTCGACCCACACCTGACCTACAGTACACTCGGTGTGTATCTTGCCGAAGGTGTAGACTGAGAATGGCATACCTAGTTTGTCTTTCTACCTCCTCCAAGAAAAAAGAAATGTAGGCCACACGATGAAAACCCTCCTCCCCCCCCCAACCCCCCCTCCCTATCCTCTCTCCTCCAACGCGCAAATCACTCCTTCCTCCTCACAGTCACTCACCCCCCCTCAGTGCCTACCTCTCTGTGTCTCCCCTACCTCCCTCCTCCTCTCTCTGAGATTTCAGCCATCCCGATCATTTTTAAGTCGATTTCCACCACCACATCAACTCTTCATCCACTACCTCACCTCTCCAGGCTAGACACGGAACACGTCGAAAAAAAATGGTGGTTGTGGGGGGAGGAAGAGAGGGGGGTGCAAAATAAATAAAAAGCTCATGTCAGACTGTGAATTTTCAGGAGGTTTTCGCCATGAGCTTCAGGTGGACGGTAGTGGTGGGCGCGGCAGCCAATGAGGGAGCGAGGCGCGCATGGAGGGGCGGCCGCCATTCCCCCTCCCGCTCAAACCTCATTCAGCGTCTAGCTCCTGCGCCTTCATCATCTCGTCCTTGCATTCCTTATTTACTACCTCGCCAGGCAGAACACACCCCCTTACACTGTATATAATCCTAATGACTTGTTATCGAGTTTATTACCTCGCCCATAACTACCCATTAAGGAACGAGTTGGAAAAGTTTAATATGATACCGTTGGCCTCGGCTGCTGGCTTTGGTATTAATCCCGGCGGTCACCATTATCAGGTTAACGAAGCGTCACGTGTATTCACCGGCCGTAATGTTAATTTATGTCCTCTTAAAAAAAGACTTAAAGATTGCAACTCTGGGTCTTACAAGATGGTGGTGACCGAGCCAGCTGTCAAGGTGCTGTTTGAAGGTATGGTAACCGAACCAGCTGTCAAGGTGCTATTTAAAGGTACTACCACCCACTGCTTAAAAACCTCCAGCAGTTCGCAGTCAATATCCCAAGTTAGGTTAGGTTAGGTTTGGTTAAAGTTAGGTTAGGATTTAGCAAGGGTAAGTCAGCTTAACTAAGGTATGGTTAAGTTAGGTCAGATTTATTTCTGATTAAAAACAAAAAACACAATTGAGGTTTGCATCATTCCTAAATCATACCACCACCATATACCTCTGAGTCTGTCCTAATCATTCCTTCGTGACCTGAGTCCATTCCCGGTCCATTCCCACCCATTTGTCACGACTTACCCCTAATTCCTATTTATCCAATCTGATTGTTGCCTCACCTAATCCTCTTCATGTCAGATTCAAGTCTTATTTACGAGTTGAAAGTCGGTGAGATATTTGGCCTTTGTGTTATTGTCAGATCTGCTCCAGCCTGTGTCAGATGTGATCGTGTTGTGTCATTCTTACGAGTGTCATATCTCCGTGTCATGTCAGTTTTACGTTCACTTATTGTATGTATTTTATTTGGGGGGTGGAGAGAGGGGAGAGGGTTGTGTGGCTGGGAGTAGTGTCATATCCGTCAATTTTACTTATGTTTTTCTGGGTTTTGGATTTTCTTTTTGGTCATGTCACTTTAGTGCATCAAATCTCATTTAGTGAGGTAATAATGTTTTTGTAAGTTACAAGACGTGTGTGTGTGTGTGTGTGGTGTGTGTGTGTGTGTGTGCGTTATACTTATGTGTGTGTTAGTGTGTCATCGACTCCCTCAAGGTCGCCATAATAACCCACACTTCACGATTCTCTTATGAGTAAACAACACTAACTCCACCTGTTTACCTGTCTAAATAAGGGTCAATGCCTCCGCCTGTCTCCTCACTAAAAACTTTATCCCATTACACAATAACAAAAACCTGTTAATGCGTAATGAATAACACCTTTTGGTCTAGTGTAAACATCTTAAAAGCCACGTGAGGTCAACCTGTCATTCACACACCTGTATTGTATATTCCCAACATCTATTCAGTATACACACCTGTACCTGTAAATATAGGTGGCCGGGACATACACCGATGTTTATGTATACACCTGCTAATGAAATTATCTTTCATACACCATCACCTGCATCTTTAACGTATATATACCTGTAATTATAAAACACTTGTACCTGAATAGATGTTAAATGCTATAAGGAGCGGGCAGAGATATGTGTGTTAGGGAGGGGCGGGGATAAGGGTGTGTTAGGGAGGGCGATAAGGTGTTAGGGAGGGCGGGGATAAGGGTGTTAGGAGGGCGGATAAGGGTGTGTTAGGAGGGCAGCGTAAAGACCCATCCACTTTAGTTAGGTTAGACTGGGCTGAGCTGGGAGCGTCAACACCTATACACCCACCACCACACTCTAGTACACCCCACACCCACCACCACACTCTAGTACACTCCCACACCCACCACCACCACACTCTAGTACACTCCTACACCCACCACCACCACCACACCCAGCACACCCCACACCCACCACCACCACCACACTCTAGTACACCCCACACCCACCACCACCACACCTAGTACACCTACACCCACCACCACCACACTCTAGTACACCCTACACCCACCACCACCACACTCTAGTAGACCTTACACCCACCACCACCACACTCTAGTACACACCCTACACCCACCACACCTAGTACACCCTACACTCACTACCACCACCACACTCTAGCACCCACACCCACCACCACCACACTCAAGTACACCTTCCACTACCACCACCACACCTAGTACACCCCACACCCACCACCACCACCACACTCTCAGTCACACCACTACACCCACTACCACCACCACACTCTAGTACACCCCACACCCACCACCACCACCACACTCTAGGCACACTCCTACACCCACCACCACCACACTTAGTCACACACCCTACACCCACCACCACCGCACTCTAGTACACTCCTACACCCACTACCACCACCACACTTAGTACACCCTACACCCACCACCACCACACCTAGTACACCCCACACCCACTACCACCACACTCTAGTACACTACACACCCACCACCACCACCACACTAAAGTACACTCCACACCCACCACCACCACCACACTCTAGTACACTACCACACCCACCACCACCAGCACACCAGTACACCCCACCCACCACCACCACACTCTAGCACCCCACACCCACTACCACCACCACACCTAGTACACCCCACACCCACCACCACACCCCACACCCCACACCCACCACCACACCTAGTACACCCCACACCCACCACCACCACCTAGTACACCCCTACACCCACCACCACCACCACACTCTAGTACACCCACACCCACTACCACCACCACACTCTAGTACACCTACACCCACCACCACCACACTCTAGTACACCCTACACCCACCACCACCGCACTCTAGTACACTCCACACCCACTACCATCACCACACCTCTAGTACACCCTACACCCACCACCACCACACTCTAGTCACATCTACTACACCCACTACCACCACCACACCTAGTACACTCCCTAACCCACCACCACCACCACACTCTAGCACACCCCTACACCCACTACCACCACACTCTAGTACACTACCACACCCACCACCACCACCACACTAAAGCACACCCTACACCCACTACCACCACCACACTCTAGTACACCCTACACCCACCACCACCACCACACTCTAGTACACTATCACACCCACCACCACACTAAAGTACACCTACACCCACCACCACCACCACCACACTTAGTACACTACTACACCACCACCACCACACACTCTAGCACACCCTATACCCACAACCACCACACTCTAGTACACTCCCACACCCACCACCACCACACCTAGTACACCCCTACACCCACTACCACCACACCTAGTACACCACCACCACCACCACCACCACACCAGCACACCCCACACCCACCACCACCACCACACCTCTAGTACACCCACACCCACCACCACCACCACACCTAGTACACTATCACACCCACCACCGCCACCACACTAAAGCACACCCCACACCCACCACCACCACCACACCTAGTACACTACTACACCCACCACCACCACACTCTAGTACACTCCTACACCCACAACCACCACACCTAGTACACCCCACACCCACCACCACCACACTCTAGCACACCACACACCCACCACCACCACCACACTAAAGTACACTCCCACACCACCACCACACCTAGTACACTCCTACACCCACCACCACCACACTCTAGTACACCCCACACCCACTACCACCACCACACCTAGTACACCCACACCCACCACCACCACACTCTAGTACACCTGACACCCACCACCACGACCACACTCTAGTACACCTCTCACCACCACTACCACCACCACACTCTAGCACAATCCCACACCACACCACCACACCCCAGTACACCCACACTCACTACCACCACCACACTCTAGTACCCCACACCCACCACCACCACCACCACACCGCACACTACTACACCCACCACCACCACCACCACCACCACACTCTAGTACACCACACACCCACCACCACCACCCCACCACACCTAGTACACTCCACACACCCACCACCACCACCACACTCTAGTACACCCCACACCCCCACCACACCTAGTACACTCCACACCCAACCACCACCACACTCTAGTACACCCCACACCCACCACCACGACCACACTCTAGTACACTTCTACACCACTACCACCACCACACACTCTAGTACACTCCTACAACCATCACCACCACACTCTAGTACACTACTACACCCACCACCACCACCACACCTAGTACACCCTACACCCACACCACCACACTCTCAGTACACTACTACACCCACTACCACCACCACACCTAGTACACTACTACACCCACCACCACCACCACACTCCTAGTACACCACTACACCCACTACCACCACCACACCTAGTACACTACACACACCCACTACCACCACCACACTCTAGTACACTACTACACCCACCACCACCACCACACTCTAGTACACTACACACCCACTACCACCACCACACTCTAGTACACTACTACACCCACTACCACCACCACACTCTAGTACACCACTACACCCACTACCACCACCACACTCTAGTACACTACTACACCCACCCCCACCACCACACTCTAGTTCACTACTACACCCACTACCACCACCACACTCTAGTACACCACACCCACCACCACCACCACACCTGTACACACACACCCACACACCACCACACTCTAGCACACTACACACCCACCACCACCACCACACTCTAGTACACTACTACACCCACTACCACCACCACACCTAGTACACTACACACCCACCACCACCACACCTAGTACACCCCACACTCACTACCACCACCACACTCTAGTACACCACACACCCACTACCACCACCACACTCTAGTACACTACACACCCACCACCACCACCACACTCTAGCACACCACTACACCCACTACCACCACCACACTCTAGTACACTACTACACCCACTACCACCACCACACCTAGCACTACTACACCCACTACCACACCTAGCACACCACACACCCACCACCACCACCACACCTAGCACACCACCACCACCACACACACTCTAGTACACCCCACACCTCACTACCACCACCACACTCTAGTACACTACACACCCACCACCACCACCACACCTAGTACACACACACCACCACCACCACACTCTAGTACACTACTACACCCACTACCACCACCACACTCTAGCACACCACACCACTACCACCACACTGGAGTAGACTACACCCACCACCACCACACCTAGTACACCCTACACCCACCACACTGTAGTACACTCCACACCCACCACACTCTAGTACACTCCTACACCCACCAATGACCGGAATAACGAGTGTTAAAAAGTGTATAAGTACAGGTGTGTAGGGCAGTACACCTAATGTATCTCTGTTTCTCTGATATACAACCTACACCCTCTACACTCACTCCCAGACGCTGAATACACCCTCCCGTCACCATTCTCCCCAGGTGTCAACACTTGCACATCTACACTGTCTAGATACACAGTCCTACACATGCCTGCTACACACCTGACACACTCGCCACCATGAACCTGACCCGACCTGACCTGAGGGAGAGTGAATGATAGTAAACGGGAGCGGTGAAGCTCTTCTACCCTCCCTTCTCTCTCTCACACACGGTCACTCTCACTCCCTCTCCCAGGCACCGGAGGCATCAGCGGCACCAACTTAGGCACAGTGCCAGTCATGAGCTGCTCTACTTTAACTTGGCCCTCTCCTCTCCCCTTCCCCCTCTAACACACTCTTACTCTCCCTTTCCTCTCCCCCGCTGGTCGACCATACAGGGGTGGACGTGCAGTGCTAGACGGTATTACAACACACTATATCCACGTTGAGGTCCATCACCAGAGTGCCATGCCCCCCCCTCCCTCACGAGAAGAAGTGGGGGGAGGTAAGTAAGTGAAAGAGGGATGGTGGGAGAGAATTAAATCATGTTATCTTCTTATTCTCTGCTTGAATATGCAATCACACACACACACACACACACATGTATATTTACATATAAAAATACACACATCCAGGTCCCCCCCACACACGCACACTGCCGCAAACACACATGTACGTATATTTACATATAAAAATACAAATATCCAAGTCTCCCCCATACACAAGTACACACACATACAGACGCGAGGTGTGGCGGCAGCCCGTCATGGAGTGTTCTACTTTAAATAAAGACTTACCCAAAAGAAATTTTTAAAACCACAAATCACATCTCCTGCAGGAAACTCTCCACGGTCAACATCTTCCCTTCCCCTTAAGGTCAGGACCGTCCTCACCTAAGGTTAGAGGTCATGTCTGGTCTGATCATTAGTGATGGGGTGACCTGAGCTGCCCGGGGCCTGGTCACCATGGGTCACTAGTTATGGGGTGATCTTAGGTGACCTGAGCTGCCCGGGCCCTGGCTGGGGTCACCATGGGTCACTAGTTATGGGTGACCCTAGGTGACCTGAGCTGCCCTGGCTGGGCTGGTCACCATGAGTCACTAGTGGTGGGGTGACCCTAGGTGACCTGAGCTGCCCGGGGCCTGGCTGGGCTGGTCACCATGGGTCACTAGTGGTGGGTGACCCTAGGTACCTGAGCTGCCCGGGCCTGGCTGGGCTGGTCACCATGAGTCACTAGGTGGGGTGACCAAGGTGACCTGAGCTGCCCGGGGCCTGGCTGGGCTGGTCACCATGGGTCACTAGTGGTGTGACCCTAGGTGACCTGAGCTGCCCGGGGCCTGGCTGGGCTGGTCACCATGGGTCACTAGGTGGTGGGGTGACCTTAGGTGACTGAGCTGCCTGGGCCTGGCTGGGCTGGTCACCATGGGTCACTAGTGGTGGGGTGACCCTAGGTGACCTGAGCTGCCCGGGCCTGGCTGGGCTGGTCACCATGGGTCACTAGTGGTGGGGTGATCCCAGGTGACCTGAGCTGCCCGGGCCTGGCTGGGCTGGTCACCATGGGTCACTAGTCGGGTGATCCTAGGTGACCTGAGCTGCCCGGCCTGGCTGGGCTGGCTCCTGGGTCACTAGTGGCGGGTGATCCTAGGTGACCTGAGCTGCCCGGGGCCTGGCTGGGCTGGTCACCATGGGTCACTAGTTATGGGGTGATCCTAGGTGACCTGAGCTGCCGGGCCTGGCTGGGCTGGTCACCATGGGTCACTAGTGGTGGGGTGATCCTAGGTGACCTGAGCTGCCTGGGGCCTGGCCGCTCATGGGTCACTAGTGGTGGGGTGATCCTAGGTACCTGAGCTGCCCGGGGCCTGGCTGGCTGGTCACCATGGGTCACTAGTGGTGGGTGACCCTAGGTGACCTGAGCTGCCCGGGGGCCTGGCTGGGCTGGTCACCATGGGTCACTAGTGGCGGGTGGATCCAGTGACCTGAGCTGCCTGGGCCTGGCTGGGCTGGTCACCATGGGTCACTAGTGGTGGGTGACCCTAGGTGACCTGAGCTGCCTGGGCCTGGCTGGGCTGGTCACCATGGGTCAGTGGTGGGGTGATCCTAGGTGACCTGAGCTGCCCGGGCCTGGCTGGGCTGGTCACCATGGGTCACTAGTGGTGGGTGATCCTAGTGACCTGAGCTGCCCGGGGCCTGGCTGGGCTGGTCACCATGGGTCACTAGTGGTGGGGTGATCCTAGGTGACCTGAGCTGCCGGGGCCTGGCTGGGCTCACCATGGGTCACTAGTGGTGGGTGATCCTAGGTGACCTGAGCTGCCTGGGGCCTGGCTGGGCTGGTCACCATGGGTCACTAGTGGCGGGTGATCCTAGGTGACCTGAGCTGCCCGGGGCCTGGTCACCATGGGTCACTAAGGTGGGTGATCCTAGGTGACCTGATGCCTGGGCCTGGCTGGGCTGGTACCATGGGTCACTAGTGGCGGGGTGATCCTAGGTGACCTGAGCTGCCTGGGGCTGGTCACCATGGGTCACTAGTGGCGGGGTGATCCTAGGTGACCTGAGCTGCCCGGGCCTGGCTGGGCTGGTCGAGCCATGGTGTGTCTTTCTTAACCTTGGTTGGCTATCACACATCACCGTACAGGCCCGCCAACACCATGCTACCTCTCAGTGGCCCTGGTGCCAATGTGTGTATGTGTCCCTGTGTCCCTGATGCCAGTGTGTGTGTGTGGCCTTGGTGCCAGTGTGTGGCCCTGGTGCCAGCGTGTGTGTGTGTCCCTGTGTCCCTGATGCCAGTGTGTGTGTGTGGCCCTGGTGCCAGTGTTTGTGTCCCTGGTGCCAGTGTGTGTGGCCTTGGTGCCAGTGTGTGGCCCTGGTGCCAGTGTGTGTGGCCCTGGTCCCATTGTGTGAGGACGTGGTGCCAATGTGTGTGGCCCTGGTGCCAGTGTTTGTGTGGCCGTGATGCGAGTGTTTATGTGACCGTTGTGTCAGTGTGGCCTTGGTGCCAGTGTGTGTGGCCATGATATCAGTATGTGGCTATGGTATCAGTGTGTATGGCCTAGTGCCAGTGTATGTTGCCCTGGTGCCAGTGTATGTGGCCCTGGTGCTAGTGAATGTGTCCCTGGTGCCAGTGTATGTGGCCCTGGTGCCTGTAAATGTACCCCTGGTGCCAGTGAATGTGGCCCTGGTGCCAGTGAATGGCACTGGAGCTGATGCGCTTGACCTTGGTGCCTGTGCTTCACTCAGGTGCCAGTGTGTGTGCCCTGTGCCAGTGTGTGTGTGGGGGCATGGTGCCAGTGTGTGTGGCCCTGGTGCGAGTGTGTGTGGCCTCGGTGTGTGTGTGTGGCTCTGGTGCCAGGGTGTGGCTCTGTGCCAGGGTGGGCCCTGGTGCCAGGATGTGGCACCAGTGTCGGTGGTGTGGCCTGGTATTGGTGTGCGTGGCCTTGATGTCGGCGTGTGTGGCCTTGATGTCGGCGTGTGGCCTTGATGTCGGCGTGTGTGGCCCCGGTGTCGGTGTGAGCGGCCCCGGTGTCGGTGTGAGCGGCCCCGGTGTCGGTGGGTGAGGGCCCCGGTGTCGGTGTGAGCGGCCCCGGTGTCGGTGAGCGGCCCCGGTGTCGGTGTGAGCGGCCCGGTGTCGGTGTGAGGCCCAGGTGTCGGTGTGTGTGTGTGTGTGTGTGTGGCCCCGGTGTCGGTGTACAGATGTGGCCCTGGTGCCATACTCTGTGTGTCCTGGTGCCATTGTATGTGTGGTCCTGGTGCCATTGTATGTGTGGTCCTGGTGCCATTGTATGTGTGGTCCTGGTGCCATTGTATGTGTGGTCCTGGTGCCATTGTATGTGTGGTCCTGGTGCCATTGTATGTGTGGCCCTGGTGCCTGCATGTGTGGTCCTGGTGCCATTGTATGTGTGGTCCTGTGTCGGTGTGTGGTGGCCTGAGCCAGTGTGTGTGTCTGGTGCCATTGTGTGTGTGTGTGTGTGTGTGTGTGTGTGTGTGTGTGTGTGTGTGTGTGTGGTCCTGGTGCCATTGTATGTGTGGTCCTGTGCCATCGTATGTGTGGTCCTGTGTCGGTGTGTGTGTGGCCTTGTGCCGGTGTGTGGCCCTGTACCAGTGTGTGTGTGTGTGTGTGTGTGTGTGTGTGTGTGTGTGTGTGTGTGTGTGTGTGTGTGTGTGTGTGTGGCCCTGGTGCCATTGTATGTGTGGTCCTGGTGCCATTGCATGTGTGGCCCTGGTACCAGTGTGTGTGTGTGTGTGTGTGTGTGGCCCTATTGACCGCTACGGCTATTGACCATCACACCTGTTGACAGTCATAGTTATTGACCGTCACACCTGTTGACCGTAACAGCTGGTGACCGTCATCCTGGTGACCGTTACAGTTTAGTTACAGATTAAAACCAACTTTACTCTCAGTGTCTTACACATGAAACAGTGAGGCAGGTATATTGATCACCACGTGAGGTGTAACCAACAAGAGTATACTGACCACGGAGAGCAGAGCCCTTAAGTTAAGATAGAATACAGTGATCTACACTAGATTTATATGCTTGGTATAGCCAATAAGAACTGGCATATACGCTCAAGATGCCCCGTGATGTGTAAATATATTCCAGATATTTCGTTTGTCTGTTGTATTTTAGTTATATTACGGTAGGTATATTTTGTATATTTCTAACCAGTGGATATATCTACTCAGTAGCATCCTTGCACACCCATCTCGTTAAGGTCACACTATTCAGCCCTCGTCGGCACTCTTGAAGCCGATCAGTCATAAGTGCACCAAAATATGGCACTCCCCGCCGTAATCTGGCACTGGTGGATGCATGGACATCACCGGCACGAGACAAGTGGGCTCTGTGATGCGTATTTCAATTTCAAGAACATGGGAAATCTTCTTTGTGGAATATTTCAAAAGCGATCCGGGGTGGGCAGGCGACAGGCGGGCGTGAGTCAAACGTTTTCCAATTATTGTACGACATTCATTAATCACGCGCCAACCTGATGAAACCAGATGCTCAGTGACTTCATAACTTGATACGATATTCCGGGCGGCGGAGGTGGCGGGGGATATGAAACGATGGTTATTTGTTTCTCGTGTTGTTATCCTCGACCACTGAGAGAGCCCTCACCCCCACTCCCTCCTCCCCAACAACACATCGGCTGAGGCTTCTGGAAACAGAGGGATAGAAAGGAAAATAAAAAAATATATATATCCAGATCTCTTCATTTTTCCTGAGAGCGCGGGTGTTTCTCTCCCTCTGCGATGCCGCATGACCGGATCCTCCCCTTCATCGATCTCCACCAATCAGCGATGAGTTCCGGCCCCTCAGCTCGGCTCCCGTTTGATTATTGGTCGAGCGGCAGGTCTGGCATCCCACCCCAGCAGCTGCCACCCCCTCCCCGCCTCAGTCACTCCCGCACCGGCAGGAGGTAAGATGATGCTCGCTCTCTCTCCTGCTCTCTTCCTCCACCTCCGCCACCCACACCTCCACTCTGACCTACTTTCGCTAAATCATCGACGACACCATTGCTAACTTAATTACACAACCAGAATTTAGGAGGATTATGCATCTTGCACAGGTGTGAGGGTGGAAGGGGGTTGAGTGGGTGGGTGTAGTGGGCGGGCGGGGCGGAGATGGGGTGGAAGGCGTCGACGCTGGAGGAGGGAGGAGGGCGCCTATAGGCCAGCGGGACGTGGTGATGGAGGCTGGCTGGGGTGGGTGCCACGCTCAACACCCACTCTTATAACTTGATCAAACAGCTTGTGACCCCTGCACACACCTAAAGGGGAACTGCACACCCCGGCAAGTAAGAGACTCCCCCAACAAGGCCGCTACTTGCCCGACAGAACATCCCGACAACTACCCGACGTCAACACCAGCCCTACTGACTGATGGAGAAGCGACCGCCTCACGTCATGGCGGCCGCCCCTCCTATAAATATATCTCTACCATCATCTCTTTACTATATTGTTGTGTCTAGCTCTCTCTCTCTCTTACACACACCCGCACGCGCGCACGCACACTTGTTGCTGTGAGCAGTGACCCACACACTACTACGGTTGGCAGCCACAGCTAACCTGATTGGTTAATTGTAAAACACTCCTGACAATTGAATATTTTAATGACGAGTTTATTTAGTAAATAACGACATCAGTTTTTCGTTTGTCTTCCAGCCACCCACCCGGCCACCCTCCTACACCTTGCCGACCATGCACATCCACCTACACTTTGCCGCCCACACCAACAACCTACACCTTTGCTTGACACCCGTCTGCCGCAACCCGCCGCCAATACACACAAATGTACAACTCCACCTTGCCACCATCCTACCAATTTATATCTTACCACCCATCCACTTATCTCTACCGCCCACGCCCACCCACCTACACTTTCCACCCACCCACCCTTCACCGCCCACCCACCCACCTACACTTTGCTGCCCACACCCACCCACCTACACTTTGCCGCCCACCCACCACTTATACCTTACTGCCCACACCCACCACCACACTTTGCTGCCCACACCCACCCACCTACCTTTGCCGCACCCCACCACTTACACCTTACCGCCCCACACCCACCCACCTACTGCCCCCACCCACCCTACCACTTTACCGCCCACACCCACCCACCCTTTAGAGCCCACACCACCCACTCACACTTTAGAGCCCACACCCACCCACCTACACTTTAGAGCCACCCACCTGCTTTACCGCCACCACCCACCTACACTTTTGCCCGCCCACCCACTCCACTTTGGAGCCCCACCCACCTACACTTCCGCCTTCCCACACCCACCCACCTCCACACCGCCACCCACCCACCTACACTTACCTCCCACACCCACCCACCTACACTTCCCGCCCACCCACCCACTAGAGCCCACACCCACCACCTCTATCTACCCTTTGCCCACCCTCGATCTACACCATGTTGCCCACATCCATTTACCTACACTTTCTGCCCACACCCACCCACACTTTGCCGCCCACACCCCTCTTATACTTTACCACCCACACACCCCACCCACCCACCCCACACTTTGCCCACCCACCCCACCCACCCCACACCCCCACTTACACCTTACCGCCCACACCCACCCACTTACACCTTACCGCTCCCACCCACCTACCTTGTCACCCACACTTTATAAACACTGCATCAGTATTAAGTTAATATCACTGTGAGCGAATGAACAGATGTAAAGTAGATCAGGAGAGGAGGAGAGAGAGAGAGAGATAAGGAAGAGGTGGTGAAGGAAGAATAGGGGAGAAGAGATGGGGCTAGAAGAGCGAAGGACTGTGGTGGAGGAAGGAGAGGAAGTGAAGGAGGAAGAAGAGGAAGTGAAGAAGGGATAAGAGAAGGTGGTAACGGAAGAGGAAATGATAGAGGAGAAGAATGGAGAAGGAAAGAATGTAGGTGGTGTAGGAAAACAATCGGCTATATATAGTACACATACACACACACACACACACACACACACACACACACACACACACACACACACACACACACACACACACACACACGCACACACACACACACACACACACACACACACACACACACACACACACACACACACACACACACACACGCACACACACACATACACACACACACACACACACACACACACACACACACACACACACACACACACACACACACACACACACACACACACACACACACACACACACACACACACACACACACACACACACACACACACACACACACACACACACACACACACACACACACACACACACACACACACACACACACACACACACACACACACACACACACACACACACACACACACACACACACACACACACACACACACAGACACACACACACACACACACACACACACACACACACACACACACACACAACACACACACACACACACACACACACACACACACACACACACACACACACACCACACACACACACACACACACACACACACACACACACACACACACACACACACACACACACACACACACACACACACACACACACACACACACCCACGCACACACACACACACACACACACGCACCACGCACACACACACACACACACACACACACACACACACACACACACACACACACACACACCCCATGACTGCATATTGTACACATGCAGGGGGGGGAGGTCTGAGCGATCGTACAATGGTGTGTGTAAACAAACAACACGGTCAGGTACCCATCCACAATATTATACACTCCAACAACAACAAACTCGGTCACCTGATTAGCCTGTCAACAACAACAACAACAACAACAACAGCAACAACAACAACAACAACAACAGCCAACAACAACAACAACAACAACAACAACTTACAAATATAAACACGACCCTTTAACACATATACTTGCATGCTTATTTACATCTTCAAATACATACATACATTCATACATACATTCATACATACACACATACATACTCAGATGGATGAAAACACTAGCAGATATACTTACTCATACACATAACTACTGTACGTATACTAAGACATACACAGTAAAATATATCTTAACATACACGTAAACAAACCCCCACACACACGAGACAGCCACTATACATGACAGGGGTGGGGTGGGGTGGGGGTGGGGTGGGTGGGGGTGGGGTGGGGCAGGGGGGGTGGGGTGGGGCTGGGTGGGGTGGTGGGCTGGGGGTGGGTGGGGTGGGGTGGGTGGGGTGGGGTCAGTGTGATGATGGAGGTGGGGGAGGGAGCACGTGGTGGTGGGGAGGAGGAGGAGGAGTCGCCTTCAAGAGGATATGGCATTCGAGTCCAGTCTGACCAGGGACCCTTTCACCTGTCTGTCTGTCTGTCTGTATGTATGTATGTTCATAGTGAGCGAGATGTCTCCAAAGCTGCTCTCTCTCGCTCTCTCTCTCTCTGTGTACTTTTCTATCTAACTTTCTCTCCCCATTCTCTCTGCGATGGCTTTATAAGAGAGAGAGAGAGAGAGCACAACACCTCTCCTGGCGTACATCCAAGGTGTCTACCCCTGTCACATCCGCGTCTTGCTTAAGTTCACGAAGCTCCAGCCATACGCATTACGCACACGCAATTGACTCCGTAAATTAGCGTCCTACGCCTCCCACACTTGTGACGCATTACCATGATCGAGATGTGTAAATCGAGGGTGTGAGGGGGGGAAGGGGGAGGGGGGTGATAGTGTAAGGGAGGGAGGAAGATTGAATGAGGGTGGAAGAGGGGGTGGAGGTGTGGGTGTAAGGGAAGGAAGGTGGAAAGTGAGGTTAAGAGAGGGGAGCATTGAGTGAGGGTATGGGGAGGAAGGACTGAGTAAGGGTGTGGGGAGAAGGTGGAGGTGTAGGTGGGGAGAAGGTGTAGGTTGAGGATTGGTGGAGTAGGAGGGAGGGGGTGTAGGGGAGGATGTGGGGAGAGGGTGGAAGGTTTGTGAGATAGTGGCATGTGAGGTGTTGACGCACGCACACACGCACACGCACACAAACACTAGATATGGGCCGTAGGTAAATTACAGGTAGGAGTGGTGGGGAGGTAAGTCGGGTCTTGGCGTCAATTTGTTTTCATGGAAGAGGAAAGCCAAGGAGATGAAGGAAGAGGAATGAAGGGCGAAAGGGAGAAATAAGAATAAGGGAGACAGGGAGGAGTAAGGGTGACAGAGAGAAAGAGGAATAAGTGAGACTGAGAGGTAGAGGAAAAGGGAGACGGGAAATGAGAAGAAGAAGAATAAAGAGGAGAGGGAATATAACAAGACTGGTGTGGAGTATAATGACCGAGAACACACATAAGCCTCAACAAGACAAGACTTATTATACAACTTTGGGGTTCCTGACATCATTCCCGAGTGGTATAACGATATAGGGGTCCGTATAAGTGGTATAACGATAGGGGTCCGTATAAGTGGTTTAACGACGGCGATATGACCTCACAGTGACCATTATAAGTGATACGGCGATACAGTGATATTTACGTACATTAGATAAGTGGTTACAGCAGCTCGTATTGACATTGTCGATACAGAATAAATACATGACTGAATTGTATTCCTTTAGGTTCTAACGTTCTTATGGAGTTGAGAAAAGTAATACATTTCGTTATGATGCAATTAACAATAACGATTGTACGTATCATCAGCTGATCAATGTTTACAAATAATCAGCCCCACGTGGCTGTGTATTATCAGCTGATCAATGTTTACAAATAATCAGCCCCACGTGGCTGTGTATTATCAGCTGATCAATGTTTACAGGTGACCCTGTGCACGTTGATGATTGGCTAACATATTCTTCATAGTTCCCCGATTTAACGAGTAAAGTTTTCTTAATATAGTACACAATATGTGAATATATTCAGATTAAATTTTAACTCTTAAATATCTTCGCTATTACTTCGTCACCCGTCACAATAACTTGTGTATTGCCATGAATTATTGTTCCTTATATTAATTTGTATAAATATTGCTAATTTTCGAGATAATTTTTTTTTATAATCTACTTTGTGTTCAGGTTTAAAAACTGCACAGTTTTATGCGGGTGGGAGGACAACCATTTGAAAAACCATTTCAAAAAGTTTCCTCATTAAAACCGGGAACTGTGCGTGTGTCACCAGCTGACCTGTGTTTACAACTGACCCCGACCACGTGGCTGTGTCACCAGCTGACTGTTTGTGACCCCGACCACGTGGCTGTGTCACCAGCTGACCTGTGTTTACAACTGCCCCGACCACGTGGCTGTGTCACCAGCTGACCTGTTTTTCTGACCCCGACCATGGCTGTGTCACCAGCTGACCTGTGTTTACACTGACCCCGACCACGTGGCTGTGTCACCAGCTGACCTGTGTTTACAACTGACCCCGACCGTGGCTGTCACCAGCTGATCTGTGTTTATGACCCCGACCACGTGGCTGTGTCACCAGCTGACCTGTGTTTACAACTGACCCCGACCACGTGGCTGTGTCACCAGCTGACCTGTGTTTACAACTGCCCCGACCACGTGGCTGTGTCACCAGCTGACCTGTGTTACGGCCCCGACCACGTGGCTGTGTGGCTGATCTGTGTTTACAACTGACCCACCACGTGGCTGTGTCACCAGCTGACCTGTTTGTGACCCCGACCGTGGCTGTGTCACCAGCTGACCTGTGTTTACAACCCGACCCGACCACGTGGCTGTGTCACCGATCTGTGTTTCAACTGACCCCGACCACGTGGCTGTGTCACCAGGCTGATCTGTGTTTACAACTGACCCCCACCACGTGGCTGTGTCACCAGCTGACCTGTGTTTAGCGGCCCCGACCACGTGGCTGTGTCACCAGCTGACCTGTGTTACAGCGGCCCCGACCACGTGGCTGTGTCACCAGCTGACCTGTGTTCACTGACCCCGACCGTGGCTGTGTCACCAGCTGACCTGTGTTTACAACTGACCCCGACCGTGGCTGTGTCACCAGCTGATCTGTGTTTACAACTGACCCCCACCACGTGGCTGTGTCACCAGCTGACCTGTGTTTACAACTGACCCCGACCACGTGGCTGTGTCACCAGCTGACCTGTGTTTACAACTGACCCCGACCACGTGGCTGTGTCACCAGCTGATCTGTGTTTACAACTGCCACCGTGGCTGTGTCCCAGCTGATCTGTGTTTACAAGCTGCCCCACCACGTGGCTGTGTCACCAGCTGACCTGTGTTTACAGCTGCCCGACCACGTGGCTGTGTCACCAGCTGCCTGTGTTTACCGGCCTGGCCGACCACGTGGCTGTGTCACCAGCTGATCTGTGTTACAGCGGCCCCGACCACGTGGCTGTGTCACCAGCTGATCCGTGTTTACAACTGACCCCCACCGTGGCTGTGTCACCAGCTGATCTGTGTTTAGCTGGCCCACCGTGGCTGTGTCACCAGCTGATCTGTGTTTACAACGGCCCAGACCGTGGCTGTGTCACCAGCTGATCTGTGTTTACAGCTGACCCGCCACGTGGCTGTGTCACCAGCTGATCTGTGTTTACAACTGACCAGACCACGTGGCTGTGTCACCAGCTGATCTGTGTTTACAACTGACCCCGACCGTGGCTGTGTCACCAGCTGATCCGTGTTTACAGCTGACCCAGACCACGTGGCTGTGTCACAGCTGATCTGTGTTTACAACTGACCCCGACCACGTGGCTGTGTCACCAGCTGATCCGTGTTTACACCGACCCAGACCACGTGGCTGTGTCACCAGCTGATCTGTGTTTTAAACTGACCCCGACCACGTGGGTGTCGCCACCAGCTGATCTGTGTTTACAACTGACCCAGACCACGTGGCTGTGTCACCAGCTGATCTGTGTTTACAACTGACCCCGACCACGTGGCTGTGTCACCAGCTGATCTGTGTTTACAACTGACCCAGACCACGTGGCTGTGTCACCAGCTGATCTGTGTTTACAACCGACCCCGACCATGGCTGTGTCACCAGCTGATCTGTGTTTACAACTGACCCAGACCACGTGGCTGTGTCACCAGCTGATTCTGGTTACAACTGACCCAGACCACGTGGCTGTGTCACCAGCTGACCTGTGTTTACAACTGACCCAGACCACGTGGCTGTGTCACCAGCTGATCTGTGTTTAAACTGACCGACCACGTGGCTGTGTCACCAGCTGATCTGTGTTTAACCGGACCCAGACCACGTGGCTGTGTCACCAGCTGATCGGTGTTTGTAACTGACCCAGACCACGGCTGTGTCACCAGCTGATCTGTGTTTAACCTAACGACCACGGGCTGTGTCACCAGCTGATCTGTGTTTCATAACTGACCGACCACGTGGCTGTGTCACCAGCTGATCTGTGTTTACAACTGACCACCACGTGGCTGTGTCACCAGCTGATCTGTGTTTACAACTGACCCAACCACGTGGCTGTGTCACCGCTGATCTGTGTTTACAACTGACCCAGACCACGTGGCTGTGTCACCAGCTGATCCGGTTTACAACTGACCCAGACCACGTGGCTGTGTCACCAGCTGATCTGTGTTTACAACTGACCCCGACCACGTGGCTGTGTCACCAGCTGATCTGTGTTTACAACTGACCCCGACCACGTGGCTGTGTCACCAGCTGATCTGTGTTTACAACTGACCCAGACCACGTGGCTGTGTCACCAGCTGATCTGTGTTTACACTGACCCAGACCACGTGGCTGTGTCACCAGCTGATCTGTGTTTACAACTGACCCCGACCACGTGGCTGTGTCACCAGCTGATCCGGTTTACAACTGACCCCGACCACGTGGCTGTGTCACCAGCTGATCTGTGTTATAACTGACCCAGACCACGGGCTGTGTCACCAGCTGATCTGTGTTTACAACTGACCCCGACCACGTGGCTGTGTCACCAGCTGATCCGTGTTTACAACTGACCCAGACCACGTGGCTGTGTCACCAGCTGATCCGTGTTTACAACTGACCCAGACCACGGGCTGTGTCACCAGCTGATCTGTGTTTACAACTGACCTCACCACGGGCTGTGTCACCAGCTGATCTGTGATCCAGCTGATTCAGCTAACTGACCCAGACCACGGCTGTGTCACCAGCTGATCTGTGTTTACAACTGACCCGACCACGGCTGTGTCACCAGCTGATCTGTGTTATAACTGACCCAGACCACGCTGTGTCACCAGCTGATCCGGTTTACAACTGACCCAGACCACGTGGCTGTGTCACCAGCTGATCCGGTTTATTAACTGACCCCGACCACGTGGCTGTGTCACCAGCTGATCTGGGTTTACAACTGACCCAGACCACGTGGTGTGTCACCAGCTGATCTGTGTTTACAACTGACCCCGACCACGCGGCTGTGTCACCAGCTGATCTGTGTTTTGCAACTGACCCCGACCACGGGCTGTGTCACCAGCTGATCTGTGTTTACAACTGACCCGACCACGGCTGTGTCACCAGCTGACCTGTGTTTACAACTGACCCGACCACGCTGTGTCACCAGCTGATCTGTGTTTACAACTGACCCCGACCACGTGGCTGTGTCACCAGCTGATCCGTGTTTACAACTGACCCCGACCACGTGGCTGTGTCACCAGCTGACCTGTGTTTACAACTGACCCGACCACGTGGCTGTGTCACCAGCTGATCTGTGTTTACAACTGACCCCGACCACGTGGCCACCAGCTGATCCGTGGTTTACAACTGACCCAGACCACGTGGCTGTGTCACCAGCTGACCTGTGTTTTCAACCGACCGACCATGGCTGTGTCACCAGCTGATCCGTGTTTACAACTGACCCAGACCACGTGGCTGTGTCACCAGCTGACCTGTGTTTACAACTGACCCAGACCACGTGGCTGTGTCACCAGCTGATCTGTGTTTACAACTGACCCAGACCACGTGGCTGTGTCACCAGCTGATCTGTGTTTACAACTGACCCCGACCACGGTGTGTGTCACCAGCTGATCTGTGTTTACAACTGACCCAGACCACGTGGCTGTGTCACCAGCTGATCTGGTTTACAACTGACCCAGACCACGTGGCTGTGTCACCAGCTGATCGGTGTTTACAACTGACCCCGACCACGCGGGCTGTGTCACCAGCTGACCTGTGTTTACAACTGACCCCGACCACGTGGCTGTGTCACCAGCTGATCTGTGTTTACAACTGACCCCGACCACGTGGCTGTGTCACCAGCTGATCTGTGTTTACAACTGACCCCGACCACGTGGCTGTGTCACCAGCTGATCTGTGTTTACAACTGACCCCGACCACGACGCTGTGTCACCAGCTGATCTGGTTTACAACTGACCCCGACCACGTGGCTGTGTCACCAGCTGATCTGTGTTTACAACTGACCCAGACCACGTGGCT
Source organism: Homarus americanus (assembly GCF_018991925.1). Lineage (NCBI taxonomy): Eukaryota > Metazoa > Arthropoda > Malacostraca > Decapoda > Nephropidae > Homarus > Homarus americanus. The sequence goes on from NW_024742216.1 coordinate 29,776, forward strand.
GTGTCACCAGCTGATTCAGGTTACAACGACCCAGACCACGTGTGTGTCACCAGCTGATCCGGCTTACAACTGACCCCACCACGTGGCTGTGTCACCGCTGATCTGTGTTTACAACTGACCCGAACCACGTGCTGTGTCACCAGCTGATCCGTGTTTACAACTGACCACCACGTGGCTGTGTCACCAGCTGATCCGTGTTTACAACTGACCCAACCACGTGGCTGTGTCACCAGCTGATCTGTGTTTACAACTGACCCCGACCACGTGGCTGTGTCACCAGCTGATCTGTGTTTACAACTGACCCAGACCACGTGGCTGTGTCACCAGCTGATCCGGGTTAACTGACCTCGACCACGTGGCTGTGTCACCAGCTGATCTGTGTTTAACTGACCCAGACCACGCTGTGTCACCAGCTGATCTGTGTTACAACTGACCCCGACCACGTGGCTGTGTCACCAGCTGATCTGGTTTTTAACTGACCCAGACCACGCTGTGTCACCAGCTGATCTGTGTTTACAACTGACCCGACCACGTGGCTGTGTCACCAGCTGATCTGTGTTTTAAACTGACCCCACCACGCTGGCTTTCACCAGCTGACGTGTTTAACTGACCCGACCCGTGTGTCACCAGCTGATCTGTGTTTAACGACCCGACCACGGCTGTGTCACCAGCGATCTGTGTTACAACTGACCCAGACCACGGGCTGTGTCACCAGCTGATCTGTGTTTACAACTGACCCCGACCACGTGGCTGTGTCACCAGCTGATCCGGTTTACAACCGACCCAGACCACGTGGCTGTGTCACCAGCTGATCTCGGTTAACTGACCCCGACCACGTGGCTGTGTCACCAGCTGATCCATGGCTTATTAACACCCAGACCACGTGGCTGTGTCACCAGCTGATCTGTGTTTCTAACTGACCCCCACCACGCTGCTGTGTCACCAGCTGATCTGTGTTTACAACCGACCCCGACCACGTGGCTGTGTCACCAGCTGATCCGTGTTTACAACTGACCCACCACGTGGCTGTGTCACCAGCTGATCTGTGTTTACAACTGACCCCGACCACGGGCTGTGTCACCAGCTGATCTGTGTTTACAACTGACCCCGACCACGTGCGGCCACCAGCTGATCCGTGTTTACAACTGACCCAGACCGGCTGTGTCACCAGCTGATCTGTGTTTACAACTGACCCCACCACGTGGCTGTGTCACCAGCTGATCTGTGTTTACAACTGACCCGACCACGTGGCTGTGTCACCAGCTGATCTGTGTTTACAACTGACCCCGACCACGTGGCTGTGTCACCAGCTGATCTGTGTTTAACTGACCCCACCACGTGGCTGTGTCACCAGCTGATCTGTGTTTACAACTGACCCCACGCCACCAGCTGATCTGTGCTTACAACTGACCACCACGTGGCTGTGTCACCAGCTGATCCGTGTTTAACTGACCCACCACGCTGTGTCACCAGCTGATCTGTGTTTACAACTGACCCCGACCACGTGGCTGTGTCACCAGCTGATCTGTGTTTACAACCGACCCAGACCACGTGGCTGTGTCACCAGCTGATCTGTGTTTACAACTGACCCCCACCACGGGCGTCACCAGCTGACGCCACGGCTGTGTCACCAGCTGATCCGTGTTTACAACTGACCCCCACCACGGCTGTGTCACCAGCTGATCTGGTTTACACCGACCGACCACGTGGCTGTGTCACCAGCTGATCGTTTAACTGACCCCACCACGGCTGTGTCACCAGCTGATCCGGTTTACAATACCCCACCCGTGTCACCAGCTGACCTGTGTTTACTGAGTGTGTGGTTCCCACCACGTGGTCACCAGCGACTGTGTTTAACTGACCCGACCGTGTCACCAGCTGATCTGTGTTTACAACGACCCCGACCACGTGGCTGTGTCACCAGCTGATCCGTGTTTACAACTGGACCCCGACCACGTGGCTGTGTCACCAGCTGACCTGTGTTTACAACTGACCCCACCACGTGGCTGTGTCACCAGCTGATCTGTGTTTACAATGACCCCCACCACGTGGCTGTGTCACCAGCTGACCTGTGTTTACAACTGACCCCGACCACGTGGCTGTGTCACCAGCTGATCTGTGTTTACAACTGACCCAGACCACGTGGCTGTGTCACCAGCTGATCTGTGTTTACAACTGACCCCACCACGTGTGTGTCACCAGTGACCGTTTACACCACGTGTGTGTCACCAGCTGATCTGTGTTTACAACTGACCCCACCACGTGGCTGTGTCACCAGCTGACCTGTATATGACCCCGACCATGCTGTGTCACCAGCTGATCGTGTGACCCCCCCGTGGCTGTGTCACCAGCTGATCTGTGTTTACAACTGCCCCGACCACGTGGCTGTGTCACCAGCTGATCCGTGTTTACAACTGACCCCGACCACGTGGCTGTCACCAGCTGACCTGTGTTTACAACTGACCCCGACCACGGCTGTGTCACCAGCTGATCTGTGTTTACAACCGGCCCCACCACGTGGCTGTGTCACCAGCTGATTCAGGCTATAACTGGACCCCGACCACGTGGCTGTGTCACCAGCTGATCTGTGTTTACAACTGACCCAGACCACGTGGCTGTGTCACCAGCTGATCTGTGCGTAACTGACCCGACCACGTGGGTTCCAGCTGATCTGGTTTACAACTGACCCCCACCACGTGGCTGTACCAGCTGACGGTTTACCCACCGGGCTGCAGCGCGTTTGCCGTCCAGCTGACGTGTTTCCGCCACCTGGTGTGGGGTCACCAGCTGATCCTGTTTACAACTGACCCCCACCACGTGGCTGTGTCACCAGCTGATCCAGGTTTACAACTGACCCCAGACCACGTGGCTGTGTCACCAGCTGACCTGTGTTTACAACTGACCCAGACCACGTGGCTGTGTCACCAGCTGACGTGTTTACAACTGACCCCCACCACGTGGCGTCACCAGCTGACCTGGTATGCCCACGGTTTGAGTTAGCTGGCCCACCACGGCTGTGTCACCAGCTGTCAGGCAATGACCCACCACGTGTCGCACCAGCGATCCGTGTTTACAACTGACCCAGACCACGTGGCTGTGTCACCAGCTGATCTGTTACCCCAACGGGGTCACCAGCTGATCGTGCTGGCCCTGACCCACTGGCGGTGCACCAGCTGATCTGTGTTTACAACTGACCCAGACCACGTGGCTGTGTCCCAGGAAGACCCAGGCTGTGTCACCAGCTGATCTTCAATCACGTTTACTAAAAAGTTCAGGTCACGCCTCAACACGGGTAGGAAGAAACATTAGTGCTAGTAGAGTGCCAACACTCGCCTGGCTACCTACTACATCACTGCCACTGGGATGGAAGGGTCCGCCAGGCGCTGTACAGTGCTCTTGCTGGCGTGGGTACTGACCAAAGGCTATCTGACCACTTACTATTCCACACGCATTTCATATAGCACTATGCTATAGGAACACCGTCACGACCTTGTCATTAAGTTCATCCATATACTGTACACTACCGTTTTATATACTCGTATATCGATTAACGAAACGTTTATATATTTCTAAATATTTTTAATATAATAATTACACAAGGTCACAAATAAACAATCACCGCTGAAGTGTTTTGAAAAAAAAAAAAGACTAACATAAACCTTGTAATATCTGTCCGTACAAGATGGTGAATAAGTATCCATGTGTTGTATACCGTACATGCGTTAACTGTACACGTACTACATTATTCTGACACGGCATAACACCCTCTTCACAGCACTCTCTACTTTCTCCTCCCCCCACCCCACTCTCTCAGCACTCTTCTCTCACTTTCTCTCCCTCTCTCTCCACCTCTCTCTCAGCACTTTTTTCTCTCACTTTCCTCCCCATTCTCACAGCACTCTTTTCTCACTTTCTCCTCTCTCCTCCCCACCCCCCCACTCCCCTCTCAGCACTCTTCTCTCACTTCTTTCTCCTCTCTCTCTCCCCCATTCCCTCTCTCTCACAGCACTTTTCTTCACTTTCTCTCCCTTCTCCCACCCCCCACTTTTCTCTGCACTCTTTTTTCATTTCTCCCCATTCCTTCTTACAGCACTCTTCACTTTCTCTCCTTCTTCCCCACCCCACCTCCTGTTTAACCTGTGGCAGTAAGTCTGATGACGGGACGGTACACTGGTTCACTATGGCCACGCTGAGCTGTGACTCATAGCTGGGGAGAGAAGGAGAGCAGGGGAGAGTTGGGGAGAGGAGGAAGGTCCGGGGAGAGTAAAAGGAGAGGTGGTGTAAGGGGAGAGCTGAGAGAGTTGGGGGAGATGAGGAAGAGTAAAGGGAGAGGAGGAAGAGTAAGGGAGAGGAGGAAACACTAAGGAGAGAGGGAAAGGAGCTGAGAGAAGGGAGTACAGGGTGATCTGAGGAAGGAGAGACAGAGTAGCCTGAGTAACAGGGTGAGGAGGGAGAGAAAGAAGAGGGGGGGGGTAGGAGAGAAGTGAGAGCCACAACACAAGGACGGAAAGGATGAAGAGTGAAGGAGAGAGAGGAAAAGGGAGACACAGATAAGGAGAATGAGGAGAGGAAGAAGAACGAGGGAGACACAGATAAGGAGAATGAGGGAGAGGAAGAGAATAAGGGAGAAGAAGAGAAGGAGACTGAGGGTGTGGAGCAAGAATAAGGGAGAAGAAGAAGAGAAGGAGAATAAGAGAGACACACAGAGAGAATGAGGGAGAGAAAAAGAGAAGGAGAATAAGGGAGAGGAAAAGACAAGAAGAATAAGGGAAAGGAAAAAGAGCAAGATGGGCGGGAGGAAAGACAGGAAGAGAGTTATATGTCATCGTTCTTAACACAGCTCCCTCAAAAAAAGTCTAAGGAATGGACAGAAGTGAGTCTGGTCTTCTTTTAATGGCCGCCCTGTATTTTGGTTCCACCTCAGTTTGTCTACAAAATTTGGGCAGGCTTATCCCTTCCCCCCCACCTAACACCCCCCTCCTCCTCCATCTACCTTCTATCCCTCTCCTACCCTACCACACCCTACCCCCACCTACCTCCCCGTCCCCTGCCTACCATCCCTCCCTATCTAACACCCCTTCCTAGTCCCTCTCCTACCTACCTTCCCTTCCCCTGCCAACCATTTCTCTCACCTACCACCCTCCCCTACTCCCTACCTACCACCCTCCCTACCTACCCCCATCCCCAACTTACCCCCACTACCAACCTACGCCCCAATGTACCCACCACTCTTCGCGTGCCAGAGGGTGTAGGACAATGGGTACTGAGTCCACCGTGGGCCAACCTTCCCCATCATCGATCTTCCCCCACCCCCATTACCAACACCATTATCTTCACACGAACACAATTATGGGATAACTAGGTGTAATTAGCAGGTAATCCACAGATTTTCCTGCCAAAGAGACGCAAATCGCCTCATTAAACAGTGGTGAAGGTGATGGCGACTTCTTTCAACACTCAATAAAAACACAAACATGATTAATTGCTCTTTTAACTTTGTAAATATAACAAAAGATGAAAGATATAATAGAACAATTGCTGATCCTTATACCGAATATAAGCACTTAACATACATACTTTATTTATGGTTCACACACACACACACACACACACACACACACACACACACACACACACACACACACACACACACACACACACACACACGAGACGTCCAAATCACACAAAGACTTTTTAACGCCACAATAACAAAACAAAACAAAGAACAACAAACACCACAAACGCCACCCACGACACAAACACCACACAAACACCACCCACGACACAAACAACAAACACGACACAAACAACAAACACGACACAAACAACAAACACGACACACAAACACCACACACGACACAAAAACGACACAAACAACAAACACCACAAACGCCACCCACGACACAAACACACCCACGACACAAACACGACACAAACACCACACACGACACAAACACGAGACAAACAACAAACACGACACAAACCCCACACACGACACAAACAAAAACACGACACAAACAACAAACACGACACAAACAACAAACACGACACAAACAAAACACACGACACAAACACCACACAAAACAACAAAACACCACACGACACAAAACACCACACAAACAACAAACACCACACACGACACAAACACGACACACGAAATTAACAACAAACACGACACAAACATCAAGCACGACACAAACACCACACACGACACAAACACGACACAAACAACAAACACGACACAAAACCCCACACGACACAAACCCCACACACACGACACAAACCCCACACACGACATAAACACCAAACGAACAAACACAACACGACACAAACACACACAAACACCACACACGACACAAACGACAGACACAAACAACAAACACGACAAACCAAAACAAACACGACAACACAAACACGACACAAACACCACACACGACACAAACAACAAACACGACACAAACCCCACACGACACAAACAACAAACACGACACAAACCCCACACACAACACAAACACCACACACGACACAAACACACAAACCCCACACACGACACAAACACCACACAGACACAAACACCAAACACGACACAAACAACAAACACGACACAAACACCACACACGACACAAACAACAAACACGACACAAACCCCACACACAAACACCACACGACACAAACACCACACACGACACAAACACCACACACGACACAAACACCAACACGACACAAACACCAAACAACACAGACACAACACCACACACGACACAAACACCACACGACACAAACACCACACAAACACCACACACGACATAAACACCAACACGACACAAACACCACACGACACAAACACCACACAAAACACCACACACGACACAAACACCACACAAACACCACAAGACACAAACACCACACACGACACAAACACCACACACGACACAAACACCACACACGACACAAACACCACACACAAACACCACACACGACACAAACACCACACACGACAAAACACCACACACGACAAACACCACAAACACCACACACGACACAAACACCACACGACACAAACACCACACACGACACAAACACACACACAAAAACACCAATGACACAAACACCACACAAACACCACACACGACACAAACACCACACACGACACAAACACCACACACGACATAAACACCACACAAACACCACACACGACATAAACCACACACGACACAAACACCACACACGACACAAACAAACACACACACCACACAAACACCACACAGACAAAACACGACACAAACACCACGACACAAACACCACACACGACACAAGCACCACACGACACAAACACGACACAAACACGACACAAACACCACACACGACACAAACAACAAACACGACACAAATCCAACACGACACAAACACCACACACAGACACAAACACCACACACGACACAAACACCACACGACACACACCAGACACACAAACACCACACACGACACAAACACCACACATGACACAAATACCACACACGACACAAACACCACACACGACACAAACACCACACACGACACAAACACCACAACGACACAAACACCACACACGACACAAACACCATAAAGACACAAACACCACACAAACACCATACACGACACAAACACCACACACGACACAAACACCAACACAACACAAACACCACACACGACACAAACACCAAGACACAAACACACACACGACACAAACACCATATCGACACAAATACCAAACACGACACAAATACCACACAAACACCATACATGACACAAACCCACGCACAACGCACACCACACCGACACAAACACCACACACGACACAAACAACAAACACGACACAAACACCACACACGACACAAACAACAAACACGACACAAACCCCACACACAACACAAACACTACACACGACACAAACACCACACACGACACAAACACCACACACGACACAACAGACACAAAACACCACACACGACACAAACACCACACACGACACAAACACAAACACCACACACGACATAAACACACACAAACACATAAGACACAAACACCACACAAACACAATGACACAAACACCACACAAACACCACACGACACAAACACCACACACGACACAAACACCACACACGACACAAACACCACACAAACACCACACACGACACAAAACACCACACACAACAACACACACGCACAAACACCACACAAACACCACACGACACAAACACCACACACGACACAAACACCACACACGACACAAACACCACACACGACACAAACACCACAGACGACACAAACACCACACAAACACCAACACGACACAAACACCAACGACACAAACACCACACAAACACCACACACGACACAAACACCACACAAGACAAAACACCACACAAACACCACACGACACAAACACGACACAAACACCACACACGACACAAACACACACCCAGCAGACAAAAACGACACAAACACCACATAATCCACACACGACACAAACACAAACACGACACAAATCCCACACCAGACACAACACCACACACAACACAAACACCACACACGACACAAACACCACACGACACAAACACCACACACGACATAAACACCACACACGACACACAACAAACACCACACACGACACAAACACCACACATGACACAAATACCACACACGACACAAACACCACACACGACACAAACACCACAACGACACAAACACCACACACGACACAAACACCACACACGACACAAACACCATACACGACACAAACACCACAAAAACACCATACACGACACAAACACCACACGACACAAACACCACACACAACACAAACACCACACACGACACAAACACCACACGACACAAACACGACACAGCACAAACACCATATACGACACAAATACCACACACACACACCACACAAACAAAAAACACGACACAAATCACACAAACACCATACAGACACAAACACCACACACGACACAAACACCACACACGACACAAACACCACACGACACAAACACCACAAACGACACAAACACCAAAGACAAACACCATATACGACACAAACACCACACACGACACAAAACCACACACGACACAAACACCACACACACACACACCACACAAACAACAAACACGACACAATCCACACAAACACCAACGACACAAACACCACACACGACACAAACAACAAACACCACACAAACACCACGCAAACACCACACACGACACAAACACCACAAACGACGCTCCAGTGACCCGGAAATCGATGCGGACTTACCCGTCTCTAGTGGCGAGGTGTTTAGTAATGCTCACTGTTGCATGGGAAAAATTACCTTGCAGATATAACACTCATGACCTGACCTGCCTAACAGTACATGACCTGACCTACAGTACATGACCTGGCCTACAGTACAGGACCTGGCCTAGCGTACATGACCTGACCTACAGTACATGACCTGGCTTAGTGCATGACCTGACCTACAGTACATGACCTGACCTAGCGTACATGACCTGACCTACATCACATGACCTTGGCCTAGTGCATGACCTGACCTACAGTACATCACCTGACCTACAGTACATCACCTGACCTACAGTACATCACCTGGTCTAGTAGCATGACCCGGCCTAGTGCATGACCTGACCTACAGTACATGACCTGACCTAGCGTACATGACCTGACCTATATTACATGACCTGACGAAATGACCTGACCTACAGTACATGACCTGACCTATAATGACCTGACCCACAGTACATGACCTGGCCTACAGTACATGATGACCTGGCCTACAGTACATGATGACCTGGCCTACAGTACATAACCTGGCTACAGTACATGATGACCTGGCAACTGTACGTGACCTGGCTCAGTACATGACCTGGCCTACAGTACATGATGACCTGGCCTACAGTACATAACTGGCATACAGTACATGATGACCTGGCCAACAGTACGTGACCCGACCTACAGTACATGACCTGGCCTACAGTACATGATGACCTGGCCTACAGTACATAACCTACAGTACATGATGACCTGGCCAACAGTACGTGACCTGACCTACAGTACATGACCTGGCCTACAGTACATGATGACCTGGCCTACAGTACATAACCCATACAGTACATGATGACCTGGCCAACAGTACGTGACCCGACCACAGTACATGACCTGGCCTACAGTACATGATGACCTGGCCTACAGTACATGACCTGGCATACAGTACATGATGACCTGGCCAACAGTACGTGACCTGACCTACAGTACATGACCTGGCCTACAGTACATGATGACCTGGCCTACAGTACATAACCTGGCATACAGTACATGATGACCTGGCCAACAGTACGTGACCCGACCTACAGTACATGACCTGGCCTACAGCATGATGACCTGGCCTACAGTACATAACCTGGCATACAGTACATGACCCCAACAGTACGTGACCGACCTACAGTACATGACCTGGCCTACAGTACATGATGACCTGGCCTACAGCATAACCTGGCATACAGTACATGATGACCTGGCCAACAGTACGTGACCTGACCTACAGTACATGACCTGACTCCACAGTACATGACCTGACCCACAGTACATGACTGACCCACAGTACATGACCTGGTCTACAGTACATGACCTGGACCCACAGTACATGGACCTGACCTACAGTACACATCTGGCCTGACAGTACATAACCTGGCCTACAGTACACATAACCTGGCCTACAGTACATGACCTGACCCCACAGTACATGACCTGGCTCTACAGTACACATGATGACCCAGCCTACAGTACATGATGACCTGACCTACAGTACATAACCTGGCATACAGTACATGATGACCTGGCCAACAGTACGTGACCTGGCCTACAGTACATGACCCGACCTACAGTACATGACCTGACCTACAGTACATGACCCGACCTACAGTACATGACCTGACCTACAGTACATGACCTGACCTAGCGTTCATGACCTGACCTACAGTACATGACCTGACCTAGCGTACATGACCTGACCTACAGTACATGACCTGAGCCTAAAGTACATGACCTGACCTTCCTCACCATTGAACGTTAAATGACGGTTAAATACGTTTAAATAGACAGAATAACGTACAGACATGGGGACAAAAATACAGACAGACAAACAGACAGACGGACAAAGATACAGGTAAACAGGAGGAAGAAAGGACAGATAAGAAACACAAACTGAGACAGACAGACAGACACAGACGGGAGAACAGCTAGAAAGACAGACAGACAGACAGACAGGCACACTGAAACATAGACAAAATGAGACAGACACAAAGATAGATGGAAGGATAGACAGACAGACAGACAGACAGACAGACAGACAGACAGACAGACAGACCATTATTCGCCTCACTTTCCGCTACGTTGATTTTTTATTTTGCAGCTCACAGCGGCTAGTTTATTGTGCACCCCACACTCATCCTGTGAGCGGTAGCGCAAAAGGATTACAGAGTAGAGTTTACAACGGGTCATAATAATTAAACCCCGTTGTCAGGATATTATGGCACTGAAAGTTACACAGTATTTCAATTACATTATTTGTTTAGTTCTATACATAAAGGGTAACTTATTCACAAATGCGTGAGTACAGGCGTGTGAGGCAGTATGTCTGGCCTCACACTTTGTTATTCACATTTACGTGGGAGGTGTTCAAGCACATTGCGTATTTGGTTCTGTACATGAGAACTGATATAGTTACTAAGTGCAAAAAAAGTGGATACAATCTTAATATGCTACCTAGTGACGCTCCCCCCGCGAAACGCTTGCCCCGCTAAATGCTGGCCCCGCTAAATGCTGGCCCCGCTAAACGCTGGTCCCGCTAAACGCTGGCCCCGCTAAACGCTGGCCCCGCTAAACGCTCGCCCCGCTAAACGCTGGCCCCGCTAAACGCTGGTCCCGCTAAACGCTCGCCCCGCTAAACGCTGGTCCCGCTAAACGCTCGCCCCGCTAAACGCTGGCCCCGCTAAACGCTGGCCCCGCTAAACGCTGGCCCCGCTAAACGCTGGCCCCGCTAAACGCTGGCTCCGCTAAACGCCAGACTTGATCATAAAATAAACAAACCCCACAAAGTGTAAATAAATCAGATTAATATTAGCTAGATTATTGTGCTGCTGGGTGAGTCATCCAGTCATCCATACAGCTAGGTGAATCATCCAGTCATCCATACAACAAGGTAAGTCATCCAGAGTTATCCATACAGCCAGGTGAATCATCCAGAGTCATCCATACAGCCAGGTGAATCATCAGTCATCCATACAGCCATATGAATCATCCAGTCATCCATACACCTAGGCGAGTAAATCCATAGTCAGGTGAGTCATCCATACAGTCAGACGAGTTATCCATACAGCCAGGTGAGTCATCCATACAGCCAGGTGAGTCATCCATACAGCCAGGTGAGTCATCCAGTCATCCATACAACCAGGTGAGTGAACCATACAGACAAGCGAGTTATCCATAGCCAGGTGAGTCATCCATATAATTAGAAGAGTCGTCCATACAGCTGAACGAGTTATCCAAAGTCATCCACACACCCGGGAGAGCCATCCATACACCCAGGCGAGTCATCCACACACCCGGGAGAGCCATCCATACACCCAGGCGAGTCATCCACACACCCGGGAGAGCCATCCATACACCCAGGCGAGTCATCCATACACCCGACAAGTCAACCATACACCCGGGCAAGTCATCCAAACACCCGGATAAGCTGTACAGTCATCCACACAACACAACGGCAGAGGCAATATGTCACGCCTTATGGACAATATATGTACACCGTTACTCACTAAATCATGTTGGAAATATACATACATACATACATACATTTACACTGGATTTGGTATACGTAGATGGGTAAAAAATAATTATAAAATAAATAAAAAAATTAATAATAATAATAATAATAATAATAATAATAATAATAATAATAATAATAATAATAATAATAATAATAATAATAATAACCTACACGAAGCACGCACGCACGTCCGCACGCACACCCGCACGCGCACACACACACACACACACACACAAGTAAACTGGGAGGCCTTGTAGGTGGGGTGTATGACAAGAAGATGGTGAAGATTTACTGCAGTACTGGTGAGGTAGGGAGTCCGTACCTCACCAGAGAGAGAGAGAGAGAGGGAGGTAAGGGATGAAGGACAGGAGGAAAGAAGGACGGGGGGAGAAATGGAAGGGGAGAGGAGTGGGGAGAGATAGTAAGACAAGGAGGTAAGGGGTGAGGGGCGGAGGGGAAAGGGGGGTGAAGAAGGGAGGGGAAATTGAAGGAGGGAGTGAGGAAAGGAGGGAAGGGGAATGGGAAAGGGAAGGGAGGGGGAAAGGGAAGGGAGGAAGAAAAAAAAAGAAAGGGAGAGAGAGGGAGGCCGTCGGGAAACAAGATGGATTGAGTGAGTAATTGAGCTGCTCAGGTGTGAGGGAGGAACAATCGATGCTCAGCTAGTTGTACACACACACACACACACACACACACACACACACACACACACACACACACACACATACACACACACACACACACACACACACACACACACACACACACACACACACACACACACACATACATACACACACACACACACACACACACACCTTACTTAATAACCAGGTACAGGTACTTGAGGTTAAAAACAGAGAGGGTGACATGACAGCCCTGGGACACACCAACACATACAGTACTTCACCATGTTGTTTAGTAGAGGAAATGACATGAGTTTTCCCAGCCAATTCGCATCTCACTCAACACCCCTTAACCCTATACTTTGCTTTTATAACTAACACGCTCCCTGGCACAAGACTTTTCCATAAGCCTTTCGAAAGTTTAAATAATTTGGGAGATTTTCGTCAACACATCAAAAAGTTTAAAAAGTATAGAATCAATTTTACCCCAACAGTTGGTCTTATTTACTTTGTATGACTGTCCCCTTCCAGTGTTAATGTTCCCTTCACGAGTAGGGGGTGGGAATGGGGTAAAGGTGACGGGTGATGGGAATGGGGTAAAGGTGACGGGTGATGGGAATGGGGTAAAGGTGACGGGTGATGGGAATGGGGTAAAGGTGACGGGTGATGGGAAAGTAAATGTGACGGGAATGGAGTAAAAGTGACGGTGATGGGAATGGGGTAAAGAGTGACGAGTGATAGGAATGAGAGTAAAGAGTGACAGGTGATGGGAATAGGGCCAAGGTGTCGGGTATTGATGGGAATAGAGAGTGACAGGAATGGAGTAAAGGTGACGGGTGATGGGAATGGGGTAAAGGTAGGGTGATGGGAATGGGGGTAAAAGGTGACGGGTGATGGGAATGGGGTAAAGGTGTCGGTGATGGGAATGGGAGGTAAGAGTGACGGGAATGGAGTAAAGGTGACGGAGTGATGGGAATGGGGTAAGGTAGAAGCGGGTGATGGGAATGGGGTAAAAGGTGACGGGAATGGAGTAAAAGTGAGCAGGTGATGGGAATGGGGTAAAGGTGACGGATGATGGGAATGAAGTAAAGGTGACGGGTGATGGGAATGGGGTAAGGTGACGGGTGATGGGAATGGGAGTAAATGTGACGGGAATGGAGTAAAAGTGACGGAGTGATGGGGAATGAAGTAAAGGTGACGGATGACGGGAATGGAGTAAAAGTGACGGGTGATGGGAATGAAGTAAAGGTGACGGATGATGGGAATGAAGTAAAGGTGACGGGTGATGGGAATGGGGTAAAGGTGACGGGGTTAATATTCAAACAGGGTCGGGGGCAGCACCTCTCCCTACAGCCTTCAGAAGAACCATTTAGTATTGATGTACAGTGTAGCGTGAAGCCCGGATGGTGGGTGGGGGTGTGGGGGGTGGGGGTGGGGGGTGATCTTTACTCCTTACCATCTCCACAATAATTTTCACTGGATAGGTAATGTTGAGGGGTAGAGGTGAGACCATGGTTAACTCTCTCTCTTTCTCTTTCTCTCACTCTCTCTTTTTTTCTCTCTCACTTCAGTTCTCTCAAGTTTCAATTTATCTCACCTTCCATTCTCATTATCTCTGGCTACTCTCTCTCTCCCTCTCTCTCCTTCCCTCTCGTCCCTTCTTCCCTCCCTCTCATCCCCTTCATTAATCTTTCACCATGTAACTCTCCCTATCATTCCTCGTTCCCTCAACCTCCCTGATCTTCCCTGCCTATGTGAACTTCCCCCTTGACACTTCTCCCTCCTTCTCTATCTCCCCCTCCTTTTCTACCTCTCCCTCCTTCTCCTACCTCCACCTCCTTCCTCTCCTCCCCTCCTTCTCTACCTCCCCTCCTTCTCCTACCTCCCCTCCTTCTCTACCTCCCCTCCTTCTCTACCTCCCCCTCCTTCTCTCTCCCCCCCCCTCCTTCAGCCTTCCCTCCACCGCGCTAGACAAACCATCATCTTGCCCATCACCAAACACATGCGAAATGAAAAATTTAAATGGGTGTCAGAGGCACCTGTGAAGAGAGGGAGAGGAGGGAGAGTGGATGAGTCTGCTGTCGTGTTCTCATGGATCAAAAAGTTGTGTGCCGGGGAGAGAGGGAGAGAAGTGAAGGGAAGGAGAGGAAAATCTGGAGTGTGTCAGGTATAAGGTGGTGGAAGAGTTGTTCACTCACTCTCTCACCGGCCATTATTCTCTCTCTCTCTCTCTCTCTCTCTCTCTCTCTCTCTCTCTCTCTCTCTCTCTCTCTCTCTCTCTCTCTCTCTCTCTCTCTCTCTCTCTCTCTCTCTCTCTCTCTCTCTCTCTCCATAATAAAACTTAAACACACTACAATTAATAAGTACACATTCAACAAGACTGATAATTAGCATAATAAGGCTCGGGAGTATAATTAAGACACAATTATCAGAGTGTATAATGATAAGCCTATAGAGCTGGGGTGACGACCTGGCCTAATGAGCCCTCGTTAACTGTCTCGCCTAGTTAACTCTCTTATGGTCGTTAACTGGGTCATGAGACTGTTAACTGTAGGTGAGAATTAACTATCCATGATATAATTAAGAGAAAAACACTTGATGAGACGACTGGACAGTGGACAAGGCACTGGGCAGACTCAGCAATACTCTCGAAATTTATATCCATTGAACACATCATCATCAAGACTAATAAGAATCTACGCTCAAACAGGGACAAATAACGAGAGAAAAAGAATAAATGAAGGAGATGGCAACACCTTCGCTTAAAAATTGCTTATTCATTAGTAAACCCCAAAGTTCTCTCGTGAACGAAGCTTCGAGTGACTGAACGAACCCTTCTGGCGAAAACTCTTAAATATTTCAATAGGGAGTTTGGGAGGGATTTTTTTTTTCATGCTGTTTCGATTATTGTTTCTCTATTTGTCCTTAGAATTATCACTTTTCCTTTCATTCGACCTTTATCTTATTTCTTATTTTCTCATTCCATCTAACTTTTTTCCACCAATTTCTCTTCTCTCTTCAATTCTTCATTTCCTATTGTCGATTTCCTGTTCTTCCATTTTCTTCCATTTCACCTCTTCTTCTTCTCTTTCGTTTTATTTCCTATTCTCATTCACTCTGATTATTGTTTCCATTTCTTTCGTCTCTTCTTTCCTTCCCATTTTCTCATTTCCCTCATTCTAATTGTTATCTTTTATTCTCTCTCTCTCTCTTCCATCTTTCTTCATATCTTCATCCTCTTCTCATTTTCTTTCCTGTCTTTTCCTCCGTATGTCTCCCTCTTCCCTCTTTCTCTTATCCACCTTCTTCCCCTCATATTTTCCCCCTCTCCTCTCTCTCTTATCCCCCCCCTTTTCTCCTCTATCTTATCCACCCCTCCCATCCCCCCCTTTTCTCCTCTATCTTATCCACCTCATCCTCCTTCCCTCATATTTTCCCCTCTCTATTTCTCCCGCTCCAATCCCCCACCTCTCCCCTCCCCTCCACCTCTCCTCTCCCCTCCAGGTGTGAGCTTCACTACCTGGGCGGCTGACCTCGCGTGACCTCCCCTCATCACCCCACCTGGATTGCCACCCTCTTAAACGCTCCCCTCGCCACCACCTACACCCACCTTGAGGTAGAGTGAGGGAGAGGGGGTAGAGATGAGGAGAGGGGTGAGGTGGGATGAGGGGAGAGGTGAGCTGAGGATATGGAGGTAAGGGAGAGAAGAAGGTGAGGAGAGATAGAGAGAAGGTTAGTCGAAAAGAGAGATATAAGAAGAGGAAGAAGAGATAGAGAGGGTGGAGGAATAACGAGAAGCGGAGGAGAGGAAAGAAAGAAGAATAAAGGAAGAGAAGAGATGATGAAGAAGGAAGGAAGATAAGAGAACGAAATAAGGGAAAGGTTTAACTGAAAACAACCGGAACAACCACACACACCCTTAACTATCCTCAAACTAAACAACCCCACCAGCCAATCAACGACTAACTACGCCACACTACCCTTAACTAAACAACCCCACCCAATCATTAACCACGTCACACACACACACTTTAACTACCCTCAAACTAAACAATCCCACCAACCAATCAGCGACAAACTACGCTACACAACCCTTACTGAAATATGCTCCTAAGTAATTACTCTACACGTAATTTGGCAGTAATATGATTACCTAACCTAACCTAACCTAACCTAACCTAACCTAACCTAACCTAACCTAATCTAACCTAACCTAACCTAACCTAACCTAATCTAACCTAACCTAACCTAACCTAACCTAACCTAACCTAATCTAACCTAACCTAACCACTTAAGTCCTATTTCATAAGTGTCATGATACAGGCTATACCAGGTCAGGGAGTACTGTAACCTGTATTTCATAATGTATACCTGTACTACCTGTCTGTACTCTGTCTCTCTGTACCTGTACTACCTGTCTGTACTCTGTCTCTCTGTACCTGTACTACCTGTCTGTACTCTGTCTCTCTGTACCTGTACTACCTGTCTGTACTCTGTCTCTCTATACCTGTACTACCTGTCTGTACTCTGTCTCTCTGTACCTGTACTACCTGTCTGTACTCTGTCTCTCTGTACCTGTACTACCTGTCTGTACTCTGTCTCTCTGTACCTGTACTACCTGTCTGTACTCTGTCTCTCTGTACCTGTACTACCTGTCTGTACTCTGTCTCTCTGTACCTGTACTCCCTGTCTGTACTCTGTCTCTCTGTACCTGCACTACCTGTCTGTACTCTGTCTCTCTGTACCTGTACTACCTGTCTGTACTCTCTGTCTCTCTGTACCTGTACTACCTGTCTGTACTCTGCTCTCTCTGTACCTGTACTACCTGTCTGTACTCTGTCTCTCTGTACCTGTACTACCCTGTCTGTACTCTGTCTCTCTGTACCTGTACTACCTGTCTGTCTGTCTCTCTGTCCTGTACCTGTCTGTCTCTGTCCTCTGCCTGTACCTGTCTGTACTCTGTCTCTCTGTCCTGTCTACCTGTCTACTCTGTCTCTCTGTCCTGCTACCTGTCTGTCTCTGTCTCTCTGTACCTGTCTGTACTCTTCTCTCTGTACCTGTCTGTCTCTGTCTTCTGTACCTGTACTACCTGTCTGTACTCTGTCTCTGTACCTGTACTACCTGTCTGTACTCTGTCTCTCTGTACCTCTTCCTGTCTGTCTCTGTCTCTCTGTACCCTCCTGTCTCTGTCTCTCTGCTGTACTATGTCTGTACTCTGTCTCTCTGTCCTGTACCTGTGTACTCTGCCTGTCCTGTACTACCTGTCTGCTCTGTCTCTCTGTCCTGTACCTGTCTCTCTGTCTCTCTGTACCTGTCTGCTTGTCCTGTACTACCTGTCTGTACTCTGTCTCTCTGTACCTGTCTACCTGTCTGTCTCTGTCTCTGTCCGTCTCTCTGTACCTGTACTACCTGTCTGTACTGTCTCTCTGTACCTACTACCTGTCTGTATCTGTCTCTCTGTACCTGTACTACCTGTCTGTACTCTGTCTCTCTGTACCTGTACTACCTGTCTGTACTCTGTCTCTCTACCTGTACTAATACCTGGATGTGTGGCTGTAATTTTTCTACATTTGTATCTGTACCTGGACCCTCCTCCCCCACCTAAAGATAATAACCTCCCCATCTTCTTCCCCACCCCCACCTAAATCCCCATCTTCCTCCCCACCCCCATCTAAAGATAATAACCTCCCCATCTTCCTCCACCCCCACCTAAAGATAAGAACCTCCCCATCTTCTCCCACCCCATCTAAAGATAATAACCTCCCCATCTTCCTCCCACCACCTAAAGATAATAACCTCCCCATCTTCCTCCACCCCTAAAGATAATAACCTCCCCATCTTCCTCCCCCACCCCAAAGGAAGCTCTGAGTTTCTTCATTTCCTTGAGAAACCCGGCAAGCCCCCTCCCCCCACATAAACAAACAAACAAACAAAAAACAAACAAACACACACAAGCATAATGTGACAGGGAGGCCACATGAGAGAATTCTGTGAGGGGGAGGAAGGAGGTGGAATGAGAGAGGAGGAGGAGGAGGAGAGGGGCAGGAGGATAGAATGGGAGAATGTTGTGGTGAGAGGACGGAGGAGGAGGAAGAGAGGAGGAGGTAGCGAGGAGAGGAAGGAGGTAGGTGGGGGGAAGGAGAGAGGGAAGGAGGGAGGGTCAGAGTGAACAAGATAGCCTTCCATTTGACCACCTTGAAGAAGCGAGGCAGAACGGGGATGGTATGTACCTTGTTGGAGGGCGTGGGTGGTACCGGGAGAGGGAAGGAGGGAGTGGGAGGGAGTGGGAGGGAGGGAAGTAGGGAGGGAGGAGGAAGTGGGGAGGGAGGGAGGGGGGGTCAGGGGGGTCAGGGAGAGGGAGGCACACGCAGTCTTTGACCAGAGAGGAGGACTAATGGATCCCTGATGAGAAGAACACACATCTCCCCGTGTAAAGTCAACCCCGGTGTGCCCCCCCCTCTCCTACCTCCCCCCATGTAATATTCATGACCTGCCCACGATACATTTGCTGACCCCTCCCTCCTTCCGTCTTTCTTTCCTTCATTCCTTCTTTCTTTCTCTCTCTTCCTTCACTCCGTCTTTCTTTCTCTCTCTCTTCCTTCCTCGTCTTTTCTTTCTTCTCTCTCTTCCTTCCTCCGTCTTTTCTTTCTTTCTCTCTCTTCCTTCACTCCGTCTTTTCTTTCTTTCTCTCTCTTCCTTCACTCCGTCTTCTTTTCTCTCTCTTCCTTCACTCCGTCTTTTTCTTCCTCCGTCTTTTCTTTCTCTCTCTTCCTTCCTCCGTCTTTTCTTTCTCTCTCTTCCTTCACTCCGTCTTTCTCTCTCTTCCTTCACTCCGTCTTTCTTTCTTTCTCTCTCTTCCTTCCTCCGTCTTTCTTTCTCTCTCTCTTCCTTCCTCCGTCTTTCTTTCTCTCTCTTCCCTTCACTCCGTCTTTCTTTCTCTCTCTTCCTTCCTCCGTCTTTCTCTCTCTTCCTTCACTCCGTCTTTTCTTTCTCTCTCTCTTCCTTCCTCCGTCTTTCTTTCTCTCTCTCTTCCTTCCTCCGTCTTTCTTTCTCTCTTCCTTCCTCCTCTTTTCTTTCTCTCTCTTCCTCCTCTTTCTCTCTCTTCCTTCCTCCGTCTTTCTTTCTCTCTCTCTTCCTTCCTCCGTCTTTCTTCTCTCTTCCTTCACTCCGTCTTTCTTTCTCTCTCCTTCTTCACTCCGTCTTTCTTTCTCTCTCTTCCTTCACTCCGTCTTTCTCTTTTCCTCCTCCGTCTGTCTTTTTCTCTCTCTTCCCTTCCTCCATCCTTTCTCCCTCCCTCCCTCCCTCTTTTCCATCTTCTCCACATCCCTCCTTCCTTCTCCCTTCTTCCTCCTTCCCTTCCTTCCTTCTTCCTCCCTCGTCCACACCTCTTGCTTCACCTTCCTTCAGTCTGTATTGGAGTAATTAACAGAAAATCAACTCAAGTGTCGAAATCACGTGAGAAAGTGTTAATAAATTTCATGAACTTCAGCACAGGTTAAATGGTAAAAGGTAAGGTAAGGTAAGGTAATGTAGGGTAAGGTAAGGTGTGGTAAGGTAAGGTAAGGTAAGGTAAAGTAAGGTAAGGCAAGGCAAGGTTGGACATCATGATCGCTGTGTTTTGTGTGTGTGTGTGTGTGTGTAGTGATGTGAGCGTGTGGGTGGTGTGGTAGTGTGTGTGCGTGGTGTGGTGTGTATGTGGTGAGATGTGGTGGTGGTGTGTGTGTGCTTTAGTGTGGTGGTAGTGAGTAGTAGTGCGGTAATAGTGCGGTAGTAGTGTGGTGTAGTGCGGTTGTAGTGCGGTAGTAGTGTGGTAGTGTGTGGTAGTGGTAGTAGTGCGGTAGTGTGGTAGTAGTGCGGTGGTAGTGTGGTAGTGGTGTGATGTGATGTGTAGTAGTGTGGTAGTGTGGTAGTAGTGCGGTAGTAGTGTGGTAGTGTGGTAGTAGTGTGGTAGTGTGGTAGTAGTGCGGTAGTGTGGTGGTAGTGTGGTAGTGTGTGATAGTGTGGTAGTGGTGTGGTAGTGTGGTATGTAGTGCGGTAGTGTGGTAGTAGTGCGGTAGTTGTGGTAGTTGTGGTAGTAGTGCGGTAGGTGTGTAGTGTGGTAGTGTGGTAGTGTGGTAGTAGTGCGGTGGTAGTGCGGTGTTAGTGTGGTAGTAGTGCGGTAGTAGTTAGTGTGGTAGTGTGGTAGTAGTGCGGTGTTGGTGTGGTAGTAGTGCGGTAGTGAGTTGGCAGCCGTTGTCACGCCACAAGTAGGTTACTGCATTAAGCTAATAACGCTCTAACCACGCTTCCTTAATCCTTTGATGGCACACTGCTTCCTTGACACGCACCTCCTCCTCCTGCTGCTTCCTTGACACGCACCTCCTCCTCCTCCTGCTTGACCACTCCTGCTGCTTCCTTGACACGCACCTCCTCCTCCTGCTGCTTCCTTGACACGCACCTCCCTCCTCCTGCTGCTTCCTTGACACACCTCCTCCTCCTCCCTCCTCCTGCTGCTTCCTGACACGCCCTCCTCCTCCCTCCTCCTGCTGCTTCCTTGACACGCTCCTCCTCCTCCTCCTCCTCCTGCTGCTTCCTTGACCCCCTCCTCCTCCTTCTCCTGCTGCTTCCTTGACACACCTCCTCCTCCTCCTCCTCCTCCTGCTGCTTCCTTGACACACCTCCTCCTCCTCCTCCTCCTCCTGCTGCTTCCTTGACACGCACCTCCTCCTCCTCCTCCTGCTGCTTCCTTGACACGCACCTCCTCCTCCTCCTCCTGCTGCTGCTTCCTTGCACGCACCTCCTCCTCCTCCTTCCTGTTTTCTTCCTTGACACCCTCCTTTCCTTGACACGTCCTCCTACTCCTGCCTTCCTTAACACACCCTTCTCTCCTCCTGAGCACACCTCCATCACGCACTCTTCCTCCTACTCCATCGCCTCTTCCTCTACCCTCCTTCTCTACCCCTTCACTCTTCTCACACACTCTGTAGCCGTACGTGTGTGTGTGTGTGTGTGTGTGTGTGTACTACCCCCCCCCACCCCTTCGCCTACACCCAATACATGCTTGACACGTTCAACATTAAGGTCACCCGGAAGGTCAATACAAGGTCACCTCATACATGGTCTTGGCTACAACAACATTATTACCAGGTGTCATTACTGTTCGCCTTTCAAGAGAAGACTTATCGTGTGGACAATACTGACGTACACACACACACACACACACACACACACACACACACACACACACACACTCACTCACTCACAATAATGCGTCACAAAGGCACAAAATGGCTGCCGTCACAGCACACAAACAGTACTGCGTCACAAAGGCACCATTATAACCGCCGTCACAACACTCACAATACTGCGTCACCATAGCACTAATATGACCGTTGTCACAACACACTCACAGTACTGCGTCACCATGACACCAATATGGCCGCCGTCACAACACACTGCCGATACTCACCTGTGGAGAGAGAGAGAAAGAGTTAATTAATCCGCAGGTAACAAATTAATTAATAAACCTTAAAAAAAAAATTAAAAGTGATCAACAAACCTAATAAAATTAACTTAAAATTAAAGTCACTGAAAATATAACACACTGAAGAATATTGATGAGAATAAATATATTTTTTTCCATTTTTGTCTATATTTATTCACCTATTCAATTAGTTATCACTAAACATCAATTATCACTTTCATCCTTATTCGTTCGTTTTCACGCCCCTTCAACTATTAATTTAACACCACGTTTATTTGGGATCGTGACACAAATGTATGCTAATTAGGTGGAGGGCGAACTGGACGCCTGATCTCTCTCTCACACACACACACACACACACACACACACACACACACACACACACACACACACACACACACACACGGACGGGATGGACGGAAAGGAAGTTAGTGTAGAGGCTATATGGAAGAGGAGAAGGAGGAAGAGTAGAGGGAGGGAGGGAGGAGGGACAAGTCTGGGGTGTAGGAGGGAAGGCGAGGGTTTGCAAATCGAGGGAAGTGGAGAGGAGAGACAAAAAAGTAGAAGGGAGAGACTGGGGCGTGGGAAGAGAGGGGAGGAGATGGAAGGGGAGGATATAGGAGGGGGATGGGAGAGGAGATGGGCGAGGAGACGGAATAGAGGAGAGGAGATGGGAGGAGAAATAAGAGGAGAGGGAAAAGGAAAGAGGGAGGAGAGGAATGAGATGGGAGGGAGGGGAAGGAGAAAATGGGAGGGAAAAGGACAACTTGTTCTCATCGGACAGAAACATAAAGAAATTGTTTTGTTGTGAACTAAAGGCGAACGATTCTCCTCTGTCACCCAGCACCACCCACCCCGGTCTCCCATCCCAGCCACCCAGCACCACCCACCCCGGTCCCCCATCCCAGCCACCCAGCACCACCCACCCCGGTCTCCCCATCCCAGCCACCCAGCACAATCCATCCCTGCCACCAGCACCACCCATCCCAGCCACCCAGCACCACCCATCCCAGCCAGCCACCCAGCACCACCCACCCTGGTCCCCCACCCCAGCCACCCAGCACACCCATCCCTGCCACCCAGCACCACCCATCCCAGCCACCCAGCACCACCCATCCCAGCCACCCAGCACCACCCATCCCAGCCACACCCATCCCAGCCACTCAGCACCACCATCCCAGCCACCCATCCCAGCCACCTCAGCACCACCCATCCCTGCCACCCAGCACCACCCATCCCAGCCACCCATCCCTGCCACCCAGCACCACCCATCCCTGCCACCCAGCACCACCCATCCCAGCCACTCAGCACCACCCACACTGGCCACCCAATTTGAGGTGGGGTGAGGTGAGAAATGAATAAGGTTGGATAGAAGGGGAAGGGAGAATGAGAGGAGAGGGGAATAGAAGAATGGACAAACGTTAAAAGAAAAGAACATAGGGAGAAAGAGAGATAGTAGAGAACAAATAGAAAGGGATAAGATGGGTAAGGTATAAGGGGGGGTGGTGAAGAAAGGGAAGGGGGGGGTGAAGGGAAGGGAAGGAGGAGAGACACAAGTAACACAAAAACTCATTTACAAGACCATACAACGCTTCTACCCCATGTATGTATTTCTGTATGACTTATGTATACTTTCTTCATAAGTTACAGTCTAGTGTATTTGTTGTATTCCTTCTCTTCTTCTCTCTCTCTCTCTCTCTCTCTCTCTCTCTCTCTCTCTCTCTCTCTCTCTCTCTCCTGGCCCACCACCTGTTGCCTTTCAGTTGTGGCTTCTGATCACTCTGGTCAACTCTCCTCATTTACATACACATTACACCGATTGCATTACACCTACTCAGGATGTAATGTGTACTGTGGGGTGTCTCCTGTACTCTGCTGTGTGTAATTAATGTGTAAGTGTTGTTGTGAAGGAATTACATACATACATACATACATACATACATACATACATAGATACCTACATACATGCTAAAGTCATATAAATACACACAGACTATTAACTAAACACACACACACACGTACATATTTTCTTATGTGGTAATTTTCCAACGAGACGTACAGATCCTCCGTGTGTGTGTGTGTGTGTGTGTGTGTGTGTGTGTGTGTGTGTGTGTATGTGTGTGTGTGTGTGTGTGTATGTGTGTGTGTGTGTGTGTTACGCCACATTACCCCAAAATAAACAACCACTGGCCCTGAGGTATACACGCTGCCCCTCCCCTATGCCGCCATGTTATTTTTTGTTTACATTGACGGTTATCGGCATCCTACACAGTTCCAATCCACAAGACATCGACGAGACATTCAAGACATCTACGAGACATCTACGAGGCATTCAAGACATCTCCGAGACATCCAAAACATCGATGAGACATTCAGCACAGTTTCCTAGGACATCGACGCAACATTCAACACACTTGTGACGACTTTACGGCGCCGTAGATGGGACAGGTGGAACTGAGTAACACATAGGACTGTAACAAAGGGGGTAAATATAGGGTATAGGGGTAATAAAGATGGGGCAAGAAGGGAGAGGAGAGATAAGGGAAGGAGGAGGAACACGAGAATAGAGAAGAGGAATAAGAGAGAAAGGGAGGTAAATTGAAGGGTAGAGGAAGAGTATAGGAAGGAAAGAGGATAAGGGATAGTAAGAAGAAAGAGAGAAAGATAAAGTAAAATAGTGGAAAATAAGAGGGGGGGGAGAGAAAGAGGGAGAATGCAAAGTAAGGAGGACAAGGTGTAGGGAAGATGGAGGAAGAAGGAAAATGAAGAAGGGAAGGAAGAAGGATTAGAGAAGAGAAATTAAGAGTATAGGGAAGGGGAAGTAAGGAAGGAAGAAGTAGAAGTGAAAAGAGAGAGGAAAAGGAAAGAAAAAGCAGGCAAATAGAAAAGAAAGAGAATGGAGGGAAGTAGGAGAAGTGAAAGGGGGGGGTGGAGAGAATGAAGGAGGGAAGGGAGAGCATTATTGACATACCTATGAAGGACAAATTACAGGTGTGACGGAGCGAATAAGACAGACAGGCAGAGACAGACAGACAGAGACAGACAGACAGACAGGCAGACAGACAGGCAGAGACAGACAGGCAGACAGACAGGCAGAGACAGACAGGCAGACAGACACACGCCCAGTTATGATCTTCATTCACTCGTATGTTATGTGTCATTTCCTTGTCGAGTGTCAGGTGTCCTAAGCAATCTTCCACGCCCCACGCCTAATACCTCTTCCACGCCCCACGCCCACTAGTTCTCTCCACGCCCCCACGCCCACTATTTCCACGCCCCCACGCCACTAGTTCTTCCACGCCCCCACGCCCACTAGTTCTCTTCCACGCCCCACGCTCACTGTTCTCCACGCCCCACGCCACTAGTTCTCTTCCACGCCCCACGACCACTAGTTCTCTTCTACGCCCCAACGCCCACTAACCTCCCTCCCACGCCCACTAAAGTCCCGCCCACGCCCACTAAATCCCGCCCACGCCCCCAAACTCCGTCCACGCCCCGACATCATCATCATCACCAGGGCAGAAGGCCGTAAACCCCATGGGTCAGCCACGCCCACCTCAGCCTCTATGGTAAGGCGCCGTTAGGGTCGTTTACGACAGCTGATCCATATATGACCAGTCAGGGCGAGGAGGAGGTGGAAGGATGTGGAGGAGGAAGGGGAGTGTGTGTAAGAGAGGAAGGGGAGTATGTAAGAGGAGGAAGGGGAGTATGTAAGAGGAGGAAGGGGGGAGGTAAGAGGAGGAAGGGGAGTATGTAAGAGGAGGAAGGGGGGGAGTATGTAAGAGGAGGGAAGGGGAGTATGTAAGAGAGGAAGGGGGAGTATGTAAGAGGAGGAAGGGGAGTATGTAAGAGGAGGAAGGGGAGTATGTAAGAGGAGGAAGGGGAGTATGTAAGAGGAGGAAGGGGAGTATGTGGGAGGAGAGGAAGGGGGAGTATGTAAGAGGAGGAAGGGGGGGAGTATGTAAGAGGAGGAAGGGAGTATGTAAGAGGAGGAAGGGGGAGTATGTGGGGAGGGAAGGGGAGTATGTAAGAGGAGGAAGGGGAGTATGTAGAGGAGGAAGGGGAGTATGTAAGAGGAGGAAGGGGGAGTATGTAAGAGGAGGAAGGGATAGGAGAGGAGAATATATAAGGGGGTAATGGGGAGGGGAGTAATGGGGGAGGGAGAGTAATGGGGAGGGAGAGTAATGGGGAGGGAGAATAATGGGGAGAGGGAAGTGAGAAGGTGTAAGGAGGGAAGAGAAGAAGGAGGAGACGTGTAAGAAAGAGTAGAGAAGGGAAAAGGAGGGTGGAGGAGGAGGAGTAATTGGGGAGAGGGAAGCACGGAGGAGGTGGGGTGTAAAGGAGGATAAAGGGGAGGGACACACACACACACACACACACACACACACACACACACACACACACACACACACACACACACACACACACACACACACACACACACACACACACACACACACACACACACACACACACACACACACACACACACACACACACACACACACACACACACACACACACACACGAGAGGGGAAAAAGGAACAGACGAAACAGGGAAAAAAAAGAAAAGGACTAGAATTTGTGAAGACCAGACCTCAACATGGCCCAATATGGTCCTCTCTCTCTCTTTCTTACTGTCTGTGTCTGTCTGTCTGTCTGGTCATCTGTATCCTGAGCTACTGTCCCTCTCTTACTGTCTGTCTGTCTGTCTGTCTGTCTGTCTGTCTGCACCCTGAACTACTTCTCTCTCCACAGGTAGTAGGCAGGTATGGAATCGGTTAAGTGAGAAGGATTAACTAGGGACTCG
The DNA here is from genome assembly GCF_018991925.1 of Homarus americanus. NCBI lineage: Eukaryota > Metazoa > Arthropoda > Malacostraca > Decapoda > Nephropidae > Homarus > Homarus americanus. The sequence goes on from NW_024742216.1 coordinate 57,532, forward strand.
TATATAGATCCTAACCTAACCTAACCTAACCTAACCTACCTCTAACATAACCTAACCCAATTTACCCCTAACCTAACCTAACCTACCTTGCCCCTAACCTAACCTAACCTAACCTACCTCTAACATAACCAACCAATTACCCCTACCTAACCAACCTACCTTGCCCCTAACCAACCTAACCTAACCTACTCTAACATAACCCAACCCAATTTATCAACCTAATCTGACCTACGTATCCTCCTAACTAACCTCCTTGCCCAACCAACCTAACACCTACCTGCCCCTAACCTAACCTAACCTACCTTGCCCCTAACCTAACCTAACTCGACTCGACTCTGGTTCCTGATCCGGTATTCTGGGGGTCAGGAAAATGGTTGAGGTTCGGTACCGGGTATACTGTACACCAGGGCCGCCCTCAATGGTTTCCGATGCTAAGGTAATTAAATGGTCTCACGCCCTAGGAGAGGCAGCGGGCGGCCTGTACACACCTTGTGGCCACACAGGTGAATTCCCTCCCTTAGTGTGTGTTTGTGATGGCGACCTGTGGTGTAATGTCAGCATGCTCGCCTCGTAAGCGAGCGGACCCAGGTTCGATCCCCGGGTAGGGTGAAACTATGGGCAAGTTTCTTTACGCCATTTGCCTCTGTCTACCCAGCAGTAATTGGGGACCTGGATGTTAATCGATTTGCGGATCGTGTTCCGGGGTAATGGTTAGCCAGTGCAGTTGGCGAGTTGTCCGGTCTTCTCGGACTATTCCTTGACACTGGGTCATGCAACTCGTTAACTTAGGGTGTGGTTGTTGTGTTGGCGACAGCTTCTACACCTTAAACAAATTCACGCCTAGGTGGCCCTTGGGCCGGCCATCATCGTTACAAGAGGGGCAACCATTATTTTTTTTTTGCAAGTGTATGTATGTGTGAGTATGTATATGTGTATATGTATATGTGTATATGTATATGTGTATATGTATATGTGTAATAATCAATACAGTATATAAAACAGTTAACACAACACCTCCCATATCTCACAACACAGGTATAAAATAATGCCCTTACACTAACAACTAAATTAATACACAGGTAAAATATATCCCAACTCTATTTTTAAATGTAAACTGGTAGTAATTTAATGCCCCAAAATATAAATTGCTTTGAGCTTAATATTTGTTATCACACGTCCAGTAATTGTTGGTCAATGTATTTTTAATTCATTTTTAAATATTAACTAATTGTAGTATATTTTATAAGCTAAATATTTTACACCATATATTTGTGTTTTGATGTAAGTGTTAGCCCTTCCCGTCATTCATTCCTTCCAGTCCTTCCCTCATTTCCCTTCCCTCCCATCTTTCCTTTCTTTCTTCTGTTCCTAATTTCACTTCTCTTTCCTAATTCTCACCCTTCCTTCTCCCTCCCTCCCCAATAATCAAAAAATATAAATATAAATAAAATATACATCTTAAAATAAAACTATAGTGAAACAAATAAACAAACAAATAAAAATACGAATAAAAGGGAAATAAATGAGAAAGAGAATAAATGAATGGACAAAATAATGTTCGTCGACCAATCACAACCATCAGTAAAGACATCATACCTGTTGCTGTAATGGCGTGATCAAAACAGACAGCAGGGTACCAGTTTATCCCCACGAGTATATCTGTTGCCGCCGCTCGCTTATTCAGACACGGTGTGCGGGTCATGTAGGTGGGTGGGTGGGTGGGTCATGTAGGTGGGTGGGTCATGTGGGTGGGTGGGTGTGGGTAGGTGACTGTGCGGGTGAGTAATGTGTGTAGGTGTTCGGTTACAGTATTCAGTTTACGTATGGGGAGTGTTTGGTTAAATTTTCAGAGTTCGGTTAAAGCAGAGTGTTCGGTTAAGACATAAAGTCGGAAAGGATTCGATTATGACATGTTAGGATGTACGTTCGGTTAATAATCAGCTGGAAAACTGTTCGGATAAGGTTAATAGTCGGTTAATGATGCGTTAAGAGGCGCCTTCAAATTCTCCAAGACGGGGAAGGGTGGAGGAGAGAACACTGAGAAGAGGGGCATGCAGTAGACGCGGAGGAGGAGGAGGAGGAGGAGCAGGAAATGAGGAGGAGGAGGAGGAGGAAAATGAAGAGGAGGAGGAGGAAATGAAGAGGGAGGAGGGGAGGAGGAAAATGAGGAGCAGGAGGAAAATGAAGAGGAGGAGGGAGGAGAAAATGAGGAGGAGCAGAGGAAAATGAAGAGGAGGAGGAGGAGGGAAATGAGGAGGAGCAGGAGGAAATGAAGAGGGAGCAGGAGGAGGAAATGAGGAGGAGCAAGAGAAAATGAGGAGGAGGAGGAGGAGGAGAAGGAGGAAAATGAGGAGGAAAATGAGGAGGAGCAAGAGAAAATGAGGAGGAGGAGGAGGAAAATAAGGAGGAGCAGGAGGAGGAAAATGAGGAGCAGGAGAAAATGAGGAGGAGGAGGAAATGAGGAGGAGCAGGAGAAAATGAGGGAGGAAAATGAGGAGGAGGAGGAGGAAATGAGGAGAAAGAAAATGAGGAGGAGGAGGAGGAGGAGGAAATGAGGAGGAGCAGGAGGAGGAAAATGGAGGAGGAGGAAATGAGGAAGAGGAGGAGGAGGGAGGAGGATGCGAAATGAAAGTACGCGGGAAGAAGATGCAAAGAAGAATGCTGTATGGAGAATGTGAAGAGGATGAAGGAAGGAGGAGGTCGCGGGAGAGGAGGACGCAGGGAGAAGGACGTGGATAGCAGGACGCGGGATAGCAGGACGCGGGAGAGCAGAACGCGATAGCAGGACGCGGATAGCAGGACGCGGGATAGCAGGACGCGATAGCAGAACGCGGGAGAGCAGAACGCGATAGCAGGACGCGGGATAGCAGGACGCGATAGCAGGACGCGGGATAGCAGAACGCGATAGCAGGACGCAGGAGAGCAGGATGCGGGATAGCAGAACGCGGGAGAGCAGGACGCGGAGAGCAGGACGCGGATAGCAGGACGGGGATAGCAGGATGCGGGATAGCAGAACGCGGAGAGCAGGACGCGGAGAGCAGGACGCGGGATAGCAGGACGCGGGATAGCAGGACGCAGGAGCAGGACGCGGATAGCAGGACGCGGATAGCAGAACGCGGATAGCAGGACGCGATAGCGACTCGATAGCAGGACGCGGGATAGCAGGACGCGGGATAGCAGGACGCGGGAAAGGACTGACAAAGTGATTTCTAAGTGTGTCTCGCCTCACAGTCGACACAAAAACCAATTAAACTTCCACTATTTTTCAGAGAAGTTTCTTCTTCTTCTTCACTGTTGTGTATTTTTCCTGAGTCCCGCCATTTTACTCTTTTTGTTTGTTTCTTCCTTCGTTTACCTGACTCTGGCTTTGGCTTCCATCCTCCTCCCTGTTTGTTTCATTCGTTTACCTGACTCTGGCTTTGGCTTCCACCCCCCTCCTCCCTGTTTGTTTCATTCTGTTTACCTGACTCTGGCTTTGGCTTCAACCCCCCCTTCCTGTTTGTTTCATTCTGTTTACCTGACTCTGGCTTTGGCTTCCACCCCCCGACACCCCCCTTCCTGTTTGTTTCATTCGTTTGCCTGACTCTGGCTTTTGGCTTCCACCCTTGATAATTTTCATGTTTTGTTTTATTATTATTGTGATTATTTGTGAAGGATGTATTATACGTTTTCTCTCTCTCTATCCATAAGAATCACTATATCTTTCTATGGTTCAATTTCATGAACACCAGTGCCCTCCTTCCTCCTTCCTCCTCCCTCCTTCCTCCTGCCCTCCTCCTCCCACCATTTCCTGTAGCCCCCTCCTCAACCCCTTCTTGACTACTCCTCCACCTTGTCACCATCCTCCCCCACCCGTTCCTAGGCCTCTTCTCCTTCCCTCCTTTCCTTCCAGAACTCTCCCCCACCCGTCCCTTATTGCTCCAGCCTCCTCCTTTTAGTCCTATCGGTACCTCCACCTCATGAGAGAGAGAGAGAGAGAGAGAGAGAGAGAGAGAGAGAGAGAGAGGAGAATAAATCGTGTAGATAATTAGTGCTTTATGAAGGAGAAGGAGACGGCCGACGCTCCCGGAACCTTCCCTGACGCTGACAAAGTTAATCCTCTCTCTCTTTGTCTGTCGGTCTGTCTGTCTGTCTGTTTCTCTCTCTCTCTCCGTCTGTCCGTATGTGTCCCTATCTGTCTCTCTGTTCGTCTGTGTCTGTCTCCCCTATCTCTTTCTTCATTTATTTGTGGTGTGGTGTGTGTGTGTGTGTGTGCACGCGTACCTCAAACCCATGACGAAACAAAGACTTTCAAGAAGAAAAACAGTCTTCAACATTTCTGAATGAACACACACACACACACACACACACACACACACACACACACACACACACACACACACACACACACACACACACACACACACACACACACACACACACACACACACACACACACACACACACACACACACACACACACACACACACACACACACACACACACACACACACACACACACACACACACACACACACACACACACACACACACACACACACACACACACACACACACACACACACACACACACACACACACACACACACACACACACACACACACGAGGGTTCCAAACAAAGAGACAAACCCCATTATATGAATTTAGAGAGTTACTTGTGTTTTGAGCCAGAGGAAGAGAATCAGGCCTCTTATATATCAATTAGAGAGAGAGAGAGGAGAAGAGAGAGAGAGAGAGAGAGAGAGAGAGAGAGAGAGAGAGAGTTAAAAATACATTATCAATCAATGAGCCAATCGCCAGGTCTGAGGCTTGGCGACCACGGCCCTCCAACTCGTTCCTATCCTCACCATTACCCATTAATTATTGTCTTCCTTATTTCTTCTTCTTCTTCTTCAATAGTAATTTCCTCCATATCTTCCCTTTCTCTCTTCTCTTTTTTTTCATCTACTTCCTCTCAGTTATTATTCTTTCTCCTCCTTCCTTCATCCTACCTTCATCCCCTCTTCCTTATCCTCTCACTTCCCTTCCTCTCCTCCTTCATTTCTTCCTACCTTATTCTCATCTTCCATACCCTTCCCTTCCTCTCCTCCTTCCCTTCTTCCTAACTTCATCACCTCTTCCTTCCTATTCCCTCTCCTCCTCCTCCCCGTGGCCTCAGGGGCAGGGCCGGGAAAGGTCTCACAAAAATACAGACAATTAGGAAGACGGAAAAAAAAAATATCGCCGGAGGGAAGAATCTCGACACAAGAAAAATACTGGAATATATTTATCATGACTTATTATAGCAGATATAGATCACAGGCGGGATACATATCATAATAGTGATATCTCTATATAGCGGAATTCTCTCTATATAGCGGAATTCTCTATATATATATTCCGTTATATGGGGTTTTCACATCTAACGAACCCTCGATATAACGAATGTTTATATCTATATAGTTCATTAACTGGAGGTTTCATACCTAACGGACCCTCGATAGAACGAATGTTTATATCTATATAGTTCATTAAATGGAGGTTTTCACATCTAACGGACCCTCGATATAACGGATTTTCCTCTCCTTATAGTTTGTTAAATAGATGTTCTACCGTATTGAGGTGTGGGATATAGAGTGTTATAGACCATAAATAAATGTCTATATTGTATAATTTTTTCTTTATTATAGGATCTTACATATTTACTTTTTATACATATATTAAAAAACTATGATTCTCGGGAACGCTAATAGGTTACGATCTGGTCACGTTAGGCTAGGTTAGGTTAGGTTGTAGTTAGGTTAGGTTAGGTTAGTTAGGTTAGGTTAGGTTAGGTTAGGTTGTAGGTTAGGTTGAAGTTAGGTTAGGTTAGGTCGGGTTGAGTTAGGTTAGGTTAGGTTGTGTTAGGTTAGGTTAGGTTAGGTTAGGTCGGGTAGGGTTAGACTACTCACGTGTTCTTCCATCGCAGCTACTAACAACCTTAAGCCATTCCTAAGTTATCTCCTTTAGCCTCCCACGTAAACATTACCTGCTGTACTCGCACACCTGTACTGGTCTGAGGCTCTTAACTTCATGAGTCTGGAGCCTTCCCAGCACACACACAGCCAGACTCTCTCTCTCTCTCTCGACATAACCACAACTTACCCTCCTCTGTCTCTTCCGTCAGACTATACACAACCACGTCTCTCTCTCTCTCTTCGGATCTACAGCCATGATCTCTGTCCGTCAGCAGAACCGACTCTTCCACCTCAGGCGCCCACTGTGTGTCTTGTTGGAGAAGGTGAGTCTTCTTCTTTCTCCTCTCTCTAACAGTAACATAACAGTAATGTAACCGACCGTCTGCCTGTGGTACGCTGGAATATTTGAGAGAGAGAGAGAGAGAGAGAGAGAGAGAGAGAGAGAGAGAGAGAGGAGAGAGAGAAAGAGAGACTGTATTATACTTCCTCTACAGTAAAAACCTCCATATAACGGACTTCTCTCTCCATATAATCCGTTAGATGTTGGGTTTCACATTTAACGGACCCTCCATTTAACGGACTTTCCTCTTCATATTGTCCGTTAAATAGACGTTTTCACTCTACCTGTATACACATTCCTCTACAAACTTGCTAATTTTAACGAGAAAACTGTTTTTTTTTATTATCTTCACCCTCTCCTCACCCTCCCCCACCCCACGTTAAAAATGAATAAATAAACAAATGTAAACAAATAAACACAGAAAATAAACAAGTGAATGACGTAATACACATATAAGACTAATACATATACAGTTACAAGTCATACGTAAACAATACATAAATAAATAATAAATAAATAAGTATATTTGTATTTTGTAATTTAATGTTGCCACCAAAACGAACCAAACAAACAAACAGGCCAACAAAATAAACAGGTCATTCAACAAACAAATAAGCAGGTCGACACACAAACAAACCAGTCAAACAAACAAACAAGTACATAACCAGAAGCGGTGGGATCTACGTTACCAAACAAAGTGACAAAGGATACATGAGGAGATGAGGGGAGGGGAGATGAGGGAGGGGAGATGAGGGGAGATGAGGGGAGGAGGGAGGGGAGGAGGGAGGGGAGAGAGGGGAGGGTGGGGAGGAGGAAGGGAGGAGGAGGGAAGGGAGAATTAGATTGGTAGGGAAGGGGAGAGGAGGGGAAGAGGAGGAGGGAGGGAAGAGGAGGGAGAGGAAGGAGGGGATTGTAGGAGGGAAGGGAGGAGAGGAGGAGTGGGGAATAGGAGAGAGAGAGAGGGGAAGGAAGACGAGGGTAGAGGCGTCTGAGAAGAGAAGGGAAGTGAGGGAGGAGAGGAGAAGGGAGGAAGGCAAGAACTGGTTGAGAAAGTAAGGAGAAATGTGAGGATTGGAAGGAGAGGAAGCGAAGGGGAGAGGAGGAGAAGAATAAAGTAGAGGAAGAGAGAAGAGATGAAAGAGGAGGAGGAAGAGGAGGAAAAGGAAACAGGGATAGAGAGAAGAGATGAGGAGGAAAGGGATAAAAAAATAGGAAAAGAATAAGGGGAAGAAGGGAGAGGTGTAAAGGTGGATAAAGGGAGAGGATGAAACTAAGAAAGGAGAGAGAGAGAGAGGAAGCAGAGAGTAAAAGATGGAAGTGAAAAAGGAATGGGAGGGAGGGAGGGAGGGAGGAGGGAGGGACGAAGGAGGGAGAGGGAAAGATGGGTGATGTGGGGATGTAAAAGAGGGGGGAAGAGGCCTCAGGTAGATTCAAAAGATGGAGCTACACTGGGGAGAGGGAGAGTGAGGGGGTGGAGGAAGAGGAGTGGAAGGTGAGGGAGGAGGGGAAGGTGAGGGAGAGGAGAGGTGTGAGGAGGAGGAAGGGTGAGGGGAGAGGGGAAGGTGGGAGGGGGAGTGAGGGGGAAGGTAGGGAGGAGGAGGGGAAGGTGAGGAGGAGTGAGGGAAGGTGAGGGGAGGAAGTGAGGGGAGAGTGAGGGGAGAGGGAGTAGAAGGTGAGGGAAAGGGGAGAAGAGGAGAGAGAGGGAAGGTGAGGGAGAGTGAGAAGGTGAGGGGAGAGTGAGAAGGGAAGGAGAGTGGGAGGGGAAGGGAGGAAGAGTGAGGGGAAGGTGAGGGAGAGGAGAAGGTGGAGAGAGAGAAGGAGGAGGGTGAGGGGGGAAGGTGAGGAGAGAGTGAGATGGTGAGGGAGAGGAAGGGAGGGAGAGTGGAGGAGGAGGGAGAGGAGGGGAAGGTGAGGGAGATGAGAGGTGAGGGGAGAGTGAGAAGGTGAGGGAGAGGGAAGGTGAGGGAGGGGAGAGTGAGGGGAAGGTGAGGGAGAGTGAGAAGGGAGGGAGAGGTGAGGGGAGAAGGTGAGGGAGAGGAGGGGGAGGGGAGGAGGAAGGTGAGGAGATGAGGGAAGGTGGAGGGAGAGAGGGAAGGGGGGTAGGGAGAGGAGGGGAAGGTGAGGGAGAGTGAGGGTGAGGAGAGAGAGGAGAAGGTGAGGGGAGAGGAGGGGAAGGTGGAGGGAGAGTGAGGGGAAGGTGAGGGAGAGTGAGAAAGTGAGGAGAGTGGGGAAGGTGAGGAAGAGTGAGGGGAAGGGGAGGGAGAGGAGGGAAGTGAGGGAGAGTGAGGGAGAAGGTGAGGGAGAGAGAGGGAGAGGAGAGTAGAGAGAGGGGAGAAGGTGAGGGAGAGAGGGGAAGGTGGAGGGAGAGTAGAAGGTGAGGGAGAGTGGGGGAAGGTGGAGGAGAGAGGAGGAGGCAGAGGGAGAGTGAGGGGAAGGTGAGGAGAGTGAGGGGAAGGTGAGGGAGAGGAGGGGAAGGTGAGGGAGAGTGGAGGGGAAGGTGGAGAAGAGGAGGGGAAGGAGGGAGAGTGGAGAAGGTGAGGGGAGGAGTGAGGGGAAGGTGAGGGAGAGTGAGGGGAAGGTGAGGGAGAGTGAGGGAAGGTGAGGGAGAGGAGGGGAAGGTGAGGGAGAGGAGGGAAGGTGAGGGAGAGGAGGGGAAGGTGAGGGAGAGTGGGAAGGTGAGGGAGAGGGAAGGTGAGGGAGAGTGAGGGGTGGAGGGAGAGAGAGGGGAAGGTGGGAGGGAGAGGGGAAGGTGAGGGGAGAGTAGGGGGAAGGTGAGGGAGAGTGAGGGGAAGGTGAGGGAGAGTGAGGGGGAGAGGGAGAGTGAGAAGGTGAGGGAGAGGAGAGAAGGTGAGGGAGAGGAGGGGAAGGTGGAGGGAGAGAGAGGGAAGTGGAGGGAGGAGGGGAGGGGAAGGTGAGGAGAGTGAGGGGAAGGTGAGGGAGAGGAGGGGAAGGTGAGGGAGAGTGAGGGAAGTGAAGGAGAGTGAGGGAAGGTGAGGGAGAGTGAGGAGAAGGTGAGGGAGAGGAGAAGGTGAGGGAGAGTGAGGGGGGTGAGGGAGAGTGAGGGGAAGGTGAGGGAGAGTGAGGGGAAGGTGAGAGATGAGAGGAAGGTGAAAGATAGTGAAGGATACCAAGAGGAAGGTGGGGAAAAAGAGGGATAGTGAGGAGATGGTGAGTGAAGCTTCCTACCCTTTCCCCAGGCACGGTAGCCTCTCTCTCTCCTCCCAGTCCACGCTGCAGTATAATCAAGTGTTATTAAAAGACGAGGATAATCCCATGCAGAGGGGAGAGGAGGGGGGAGGGGAGAGGAGCGAGGGGAGGGAGGGGAGGGAGGGAGAGAGGAGGGTAGGAGGAGGGAGAGAGGAGGGTAGAGGGAGAGGATGATATGTTGGGTGGGAGGAAAGAGGAGAGGAAGGAAGTGGAGGTTAGGAAGAAGGGGAGAAGATAGAAGGGGAGAACCAGGGCATGGGGAGGGGAAGAGAAGAGAAGGGAAGGGAAGGGAAGGAAGGGAAGGAAGGGAAGGGAAGGGAAGGGAAGGGAAGGAAGGGAGCATTATGTTTTGATATCTATAATAAAGTCGTAAAACACAAACACAATTATACAAACAAAAATATACAAACAATAATACAAACAAACAGATTTAAATAACAATTGTAATGAAAAACAATTACACAAACAAGTAAACAAACCATTATACTGACAAAACAAATACAAAAAACAATTACACTAACAATCATACTCATACAAAACATTATAAAGTGATCAACATGTCTACATAACATTCGTGAGTCATAATGATAACATAATGTGGGTGAGGGAGAAAAGGGAGAGGGAGAATGGAGGGAGAGGGTGAGAGGGAAAAGGAGGGAGAGCTGCCCTACTCTTTTTCCGTCTTCTTTCTTCTTTCTCCTTCTTCCTCCTCACCTCTCGCTCTTCCTCCTCACCTCTTGCTCTCTCCTCCTCGCCTCTGGCTCTCTCCCTCGCCTCTCGCCTCTTCCTTCCCACCTCCCTCTTTCTTCCCCCCACTCTCTTTATTTTCCCACCTCACCCTCTTTTCTCCTCACCTCCTCCTCCCACCTCTCCTCTTCCTCCCACCTCCTCTTCCTCCCCACCACCCCTCTTCCTCCCCACCACCTCTTCCTCCCCACCACCCTCTTCCCTCCCACCACCCCTCTTCCTCCCCACACCTCCTCTTTCCTCCCCACCTCTCTTCTCCCACCACCCCCTCTTCTCCTCCCACCACCCTCTTCCTCCCCACCTCCCCTCTTCTCCCACCACCCCCTTCCCACCTTCTCCACCACCCTCTTCCTCCCACCTCCCTCTTCTCCCCCCTTTTCTCTTTCCCTCCCTCTTCCTCCACCTCTCTTCCTCCCACCACCTCTTCTCCTCCCCCCACCTTCCTCCCCACCTCCTCTTCTCCCACTTCACACCTCTTCATTACCTCACTAGTTTACTTACATTTACCACTACACATGCAAATTTATTTCAGTGTTAAAACAAGGAAATTATTTCTGAAAAGGCACTTTGTATGTTATAACGGGGGGTGAGGGAGGAGCGGGGGTGATGGAAGGAGGTAGGGGAGGAGGTGGGTGGGGATGAAGAGGTTAGGGGGAGGTGGGTGGGGGATGGAAGAGGGTAGGGGGAGGGAGGTGGGGGATGGAAAGGGGTAGGGAAGAGGGTAGGGGGATGAAAGAGGACGGGGGTGATGGAAGGGATAGTGTAGTAGTAGTAGTAGTAGTAGTAGTAGTAGTAGTAGTAGTAGTAGTAGTGAAGCCAGAACATTATGAACGGGCATTGGAGGTTTTTGGCGGAAGTAAGGTCAAAATAACTAAGGACGGCCAAAGACATCTAGGCGCAGTAATTGGCACTACGGACTTCAAGACCGAGTACGTAGCGGGAAAGGTGAATGAGTGGGTTAGCGAAATCCAAGCTCTATCTGAGATTGCTAACACAGAGCCACATGCGGCCTTTGCTGCATTCACCCATGGAATCAAGCATCGCTGGAACTACCTGATGCGTACCATCCCTGAGATCGGACCCCTCCTCCATCCTCTGGAAGAAGCTATCAGTGTCAAGTTCATTCCCAAACTTGTGAAACACCCTGACTTAACCCCAGCAGAAAGAACACTTCTTGCACTTCCTCCAAGACTGGGAGGGATGGGACTAACTAATCCAGAGGAGATTGCTGACACTGAACATCAAAATTCCCTTAAGCTCACGGCAGCCCTCACTGACCACATAATAGCCCAGAATGCAACAGGGGAAGTGGACACCAGCGAAGTAAATAAGATCCGTAGGTCCATTACAACAGATCGGCAGCACTGCCAAAATGACATGTTGCAGCAACTATTGCTGCAGGTTCCAGAAAATTTGACAAAAAAAGTAGCTATAGCGCAGGAGGTGGGCGCCTTGAACTGGTTAACTATGTTACCGATAAGGGCAAATGGTTTCAGCCTTAACAAACAAGAATTTACAGATGCCATTGCTCTAAGGTACGGTTGGCCAGTAGATGGTTTGCCCTCCCAATGCGTGTGTGGCTCTTCCTATGATGGCGATCACGCCATGGTCTGGCAAGAAGGGGCCTTATGCATGAGGCATGACGAGGTAAGGATCTCGCAGCAATATAAGCATGAAATCTGCCGACGTCATGTAGAACCGACCTCCTTCCACTGGATGGCGATATCTTCCAACACAGGACTTCAAGCACATCTAACGCCCGTGGACGCTGCGCCTGAGGATTCTGGACGCGGGACAGCGTAGCCTTCGACATCAGGATTTTGATCCCATGGCCGTCAACCTAGCCTGATGCCGTACATAGAGGAACGAGAACGACAAGAAAAGGGCAAGTATGGCGGAAAGAGAATTCAAAACGTTGATCAAGGCAGCTTCACCTCTAGTGTCTACAACCCTGTGGATGGGACCCGCGCAAGATGTTTCTACGCCAGACTCGCGGAGCGGATCTCCGAACAGAAGCAGCAGCCCAGAAGTTATGTCACAGCCTGGATGAGATGTCGACTGTCCTTCTCTCTCCTTCGGTCGGCTTTGCTCTGCCTCAGGGGAACGAGAGCTTCTGCCCCTACTCCGTCAACTGCTGCAGATATCGACTATGAGGCTACAGTCACCGAATGCCGCATCGATCTGCGGCTCAACTAATTTAACACAGATAGGATAGTTGCTTATGTATTAGGATAGTTAAATATTAAGGTAAATAAATGGTGGCGAAGGTGGCTGTTGAGGAGGCTGGAGGCCACGTTTAAAAAAAAAAAAAAAAAAAAAAAAAAAAAAAAGTAGTAGTAGTAGTAACCACTGATTTAATTCCCAACTCTTTATTTACTTACTCTTATCGTGTTTTAATTCCATTTGAGTCCCTCTCTCACCCCCTTCCCTCCTTTCTACCTCCTCCATTTCTTTTCCACCTATCTTTCACCCCTTCCCCATTCCTCCACATATCCTTCCCCCTCCCAGTTCCCCTATATCCTCCCTCCCCATAACAAGGCATCAAAAGAATATAACAGCAATTATAATGTGGAATATTCATTTTCTCCCCCTTCCTCTCCTCCCTCCCCATTACAAGGTCTTAGCAACAATAATAATGCAGTATACTCACGTTCATCCCCCTCCATAACACCGTGCCCTCCTCCTCCATAACACTGTGTCCTCCTCCATAACACCGTGTCCCTCCTCCATAACACCGTGTCCCTCCCTCCTCCATAACACCGTGTCCCCCTCCTCCTCCATAACACTGTGTCCTCCTCCATAACACTGCACCCCCTCCCTTACACCTATCTTTCCGTCCCTCCACCTATTCTCCCTGCCCCCCATCAACAAGGTGTGGAAGAAGAATATGGCAGAGACTAATTAGGCCATCACAGCCCCTCGTGTCATTGGCTCCCAGGGGCTTACACATTAACACTTACCGTCTGGGGTGCTTAAAGACCTCAGGGGGAGAGGGAAGGGAGGGGAGAGGGAAGGGACGGGAGAGGGGTGGAGTCGGGGAGTGGTGAGAGGAGGAGTAGGGAGAAGGGGTGTGTGATGAGAAATAGGTGAGGTGTGGTGAAGGGAGAAGGTGGGGGGGTGATGAGGAGAGAGGTAAGGAGGTGGGGAGAGAAGTAAGGAGGTGGGGAGAGAGGTAAGGAGGAAGGGAGTGGTGAATAAGACATAAGAAGTGGAGAATAGTCAAGAAATATATGGTGTGCGCGTGCGCTCACACACACTAATAAAACCACAAGAATAACCCTTCCCTCCCTCTTAACCTTCTCCTTGCTATTCCCCGATTAATCCTTCCTTTCCTCCCTCCATCACATCTACGCATCCCCTTCCCTTCCTCCTCTCTCTCTCCTACCCTTCCCTCTCTCCTCTACCCTCCTTTCTTCCTTCCCATCCCTTCTCCCTTCACTTTTCACTCCATTCTCCTCACCTCCCTTATTGCTCTCCCTCCCACCCCTCTTATCTCCCTCCCTCACTGATGAAGACAGTCAGCTCCCCCTCTGACTGGCACATCATAGACAGGAGTTTTGATGGCCTCTGTAAGAGGAAGGAAAGAAGGAAGGAAGGGAGGGAGGGAAGGAAGGAGGGGATGATGTAGGAGGAGAGGGTGGATGGGAAGGAGGGGGGAAGGAAGGAAGGAAGGATGTAGGAGGAGGAGGGATGGAAGGAAGAAAGGAAGGAAGGACAGGGAGGTGTAGAAGGGGGTGTGCGATAGAGGAGAGATGGGAAGGGAGTGGATGGGATAAGAGACGAGAGTGGAAAGGAAAGGGAGGAGAGTGTAGAAAGAGGAGTGGATGAGAGTACAGTAGGAAGGGAGGGGGAACGGTATCAGGAAAGGGGGAGGGAAGGGAAGGGGGGTGAGAGTCGTATCACTGTGGAGGGGTCTGTGGTGTGAAGGGCCGGGTGGGGGTCGTGTCGTGGTGAGGGGCTGTCGTGGTGAGGGTGTTGTCAGGAGGGGTCGGTCGGTGAGGGGTCGTGTCGTGGTGAGGGGGGTCGTGTTGGAGGGACGTGGTGGAGGGGTCTGTGTCTTGGTGAGGGGTCGTCGGGTGAGGGGTCGCTGTGGTGAGGGGGTCGTCGTGGTGTGGGGGTCGGTTGGTGAGGGGTCTGTGTCTTGTGGTAAAGGGTCATGGTGTATGGGGGTGAAGTCTTGTAAAGGGTCCGTGTCGTGGTGATGGGGTCATGTCGTGGTGATGGGGGTCGTCGTGGTGATGGGGTCATGTCGTGGTGTGGGGTCGTGGTAAATGCCGTGGTGAGGGTCGTGGGTCGAGTATGTTTTAACCACTGTTGTGTCGTGTTGACCACCATTGTGTCGTGTAGCTCAAGGAAGAAAACGTGTTCCTTTATTGCAACCCCAAAAATACACTCGTTTTTTATCTCTCTCTCTAGCGGAGAAGAGAAGAGACGACGAGGAGAGAGAGAGAGAGAGAGAGAGAGAGAGAGAGAGAGAGAGAGAGAGAGAGAGAGAGAGAGAGAGAGAGAATATTCCACATCTAAGAAAAAGTTCCCAGCTTTCTTTTATTCTGGATAAAAACAATGAGTGTTTCTTCACCACATTTTCCTTAGAAGAAAAAATGTATCCCAATTTCCATTTTCCACAATTAAAACAAAACAAGGTCTTCTCCATGTTGTCTTGTACATAATGAAGAAAGTGAGCTCGCTCTATCCTTTGGTTGGTGCTAAAGAAATCTTGCTCCTCGATTCCATTTTCTTTATTAAAATGGAAAAGAAAACGACATATCTTAATCTACTCTGAGATCCGAACCCCATTTTCTTTCATTCACTGTAGGAAGCCTGAACCCCATTTTCTTTCATTCACTGTAGCCTGAACCCCATTTTCTTTCATTCACTGTAGGAAGCCTGAACCCCATTTTCTTTCATTCACTGTAGGAAGCCTGAACCCCATTTTCATTCACTGTAGGAAGCCTGAACCCCATTTTCTTTTCATTCACTGTGAAACCTGAACCCCATTTTCTTTCATTCACTGTAGCCAGCCCATTTTCTTTCATTCACTGTGGAAGCCTGAACTCATTTTCTTTCATTCATCTGGAAACCTGAACCCCATTTTCTTCATTCACTGTGGAAACCTGAGCCCATTTTCTTCATTCACTGTAGGAAACCTGAACCCCATTTTCTTTCATTCACTGTAGGAAACCTGAACCCATTTTCTTTCATTCACTGTAGCCTGAAGCCCATTTTCTTTCATTCACTGTAGGAAACCTGAACCCCATTTTCTTTCATTCACTGTAGGAAACCTGAACCCCATTTTCTTTAATTCACTGTAGGAAACCTGAAGCCCATTTTCTTTTTCACTGTAGGAGCCTGAACCCATTTTTTTCATTCACTGTGGGAAACCTGAACCCATTTTTCTATTCACAAAGCTGAAGCCCATTTTCTTTCATTCACTGAAGCCTGAACCCCATTTTCATTCACTGTGAAGCCTGAACCCCATTTTCTTTCATTCACTGTGGAAACCTGAAGCCCATTTTCTTTCATTCACTGTAGTAGGAAACTTCAAATACAACTTCTTTCATTAGCAGAGGGAATACCTGACCTAATTTCATTTCATTCATCGAAGAAAGAAACAGTGAAGGATCCCGTGTTTGGTTCACGGAAGGGAGAGAAAAATATATATCTCCCATATCGAGCGTACAAAGGTGGTGGCTCTGCTGCTTAATGCCACTGTACAAATACATTTTCTAGGCGTGCATGTTGACTTGACCTGCTGAGGCTGCTGTTGGCAAGGTGGTTATAAGGATGGCTTGAGGGTTCTTCCCCCACACACACACACACATTTACGAGAGAGAGAGAGAGAGAGAGAGAGAGAGAGAGAGAGAGAGAGAGAATTTTGGGTGGATAGATTATAACTAGCAAGGATTGGAGGATGGGTGTGCAGTTACAGGTGGGGATGAGGAAAGGGTACAAAGGGAGGGAAGCCGCGAGACAGACAGACAGGCAGACAGACAGACAGACAGACAGACCAGTGGCCGCAGAGTGGGCTCCAGAGGCTGAATTATATATACCTAGATGAATATACAGGTGGAGGAGGATTTAATGTAGGTGAGGGAGGAAGGGAAGGATGGGGAGAAGGGAGGGTGGGGGAGGAGAAGGGGGGGAAGGGAAGAGGGTCGAGGGTGGGATGGGGAGGGGTGGGGAGGAGTGGGGAGGGAGGTGGAGGGAAGGAGGACAGGTAGAGAGGAGAGAGGAGGCTAGAGGACATATAAAGGAGGGGAAGGGGGCTTTTAGTAGAGAGAGAGAGAGAGAGAGAGAGAGAGAGAGAGAGAGAGAGAGAGAGAGAGGAGTGTGTGTGTGAAGGCAGAAAAAGGTACAATATAAGAGACAGAGGCACGGAAATGAGAGAAAAATTTGTAAACAGTGAGAAAGGCAAAAGACTGTATTGAAATAAAGAGGACAGAGAAGAAAGGAGGGATAGGGAGATGATATTGATGGGGGAAGCAAGTACCTCACACACACACTTCAATCATACAACACGTCATCATCTCACCTGTAAATTATTAAACCAGGTGAAGGGGGCGTCACCTCCCACCTACCTGATCTGATCCAATCTAAAACCACAACCCAAAACCGGACTCGAATCTTCAAAACAAACCTGTATATTTAGTTAGGCTGAACAGGTTAAGTTAGGTTACGTTATAGGGTGGGGTATTCAGGTCAGGTTCCGTGTATGGTATGTAAATTAGGTTAGGCTGTTTCCGTGTGGTAGATAAAGATAGGTTAAGTTGGGTCAGGTTCCGTGTGGAGTACATTCAGGTCGGTCAGGTCAGGTCAGGTCATTTCCATGTTATGACCTCAAGTTCAGGATGGTGGGGGGTTAAGACTCTGGCACCTAGTAACACACACACACACACACACACACACACACACACACACACACACACACACACACACACACCCACCCCCCCCAGCAGTACTCCTACACAGGCGGTCATACAACACCTCACACTGTTTATGTGAGATAGGACCCAGACATATGTTGCTGGTAAGTCACGGCGGCCTTGTAACACACCGGGGAAAATGTTTATATAGCCAATTACTATTACTACTACGACTGCTACTACAACGACTGCTACTACTACTACTACTAATACGAATAATAATAATTATTATTATTATTATAATAATCAAGAACGAAAAGTAAAACCAAAATAAAGGTTAGAAAGTATTAATAAATAAACAAGTAAATATAGTGAAATAAAAATATAAACTCCGAGAAATCAAACTTAGAGCGTTTTAGATGCTCGGAATGGTTAACGTGTTAGGTATTGTGTCTGCCGAGTTCTGCGCATGACACCTTGACAGGGAAAAGCAAACACCTTGATCAGGCGTTAGCGTGTGCAGCGCCCGAATAGCTAACAACCGATCAGCGAGTTTCTCCCACTGAAACAGTGGGTAAATACACGGATGGCGGCCGCTTATGGTGAATATTTGGATTAATATTGAAGAGTTGGGGGCATGTAAGATAATAAAAAACTGTGATATAATCAAAATAATTCTATATGGCAGTATATTGGATAGGACCTAAAACAAAGAGCATGGCGTGAAAGAATTGAAAAGGATCGCGCCTAGTTGAACTGGTTTTGGCTCCGCCCGTTTTTAAGTGGGCGCTGTCCCATTTCATTAGCCGTTGGAGACTTTGGTGTAACAATATTGATAATTACTCAAATATGATTAAAACTTTAATATCATTATTCATAAGATACTTTAAATAAGGGTGAATGTTGATTACAGTTGTGTAAGCGCAAAAATTAAGACGTAAACGAACCTGAAATTCGTCGTATTTCGTGTATAAATATGCGAACACCTAGCAGCAAGAGACAGTAGTGTGGTTTCAGAGTCCGGGAGAAATTACCTTCACAACGGGCCCGATATTTGTGTTATTCTTATTTATTGTTGACTGACTTTTGTTTTTTTTCCTGTTTTTTGTCTTTCTTTCCATAATTATACATTTACTTCAATTATTTCTTTCCGTATTGTGTCCAAATAACAGTTCTCCTAATCATTGTTTTCTCAAGACTGTGTTATACGACAGTTATTCCCAAGACGCGGTACAATGTCGTATTTCTAATGACAGTCCGGAAAGCTAACGCGTTAGCTATTCCGTGCATTTAGAAAAAGCGCCTTTATTATCAAAAAAAATTTAGAATAGGTAATAAATACGTAACTAAACATAGACAAATAAAGAAACAAATCATGAGAGAGAAAGAGAGGGTAGAAAGAAAGTACGTCTCATCCATGAACGTTAACAAAAAACACGTTCACTTTGGGACGTTCTGTGAGGCGCGAAGAGGAACGAAAGAGATGGAGAGAAAAAGTGAGAGAAAAAGTTAGGAAGAAAATGCGGCGCCATATTTAAGTGTTATATGTCCTGAGATGATGTGAGAGAGAGAGAGAGAGAGAGAGAGAGAGAGAGAGAGAGAGAGAGAGAGAGAGAGAGAGAGAGAGAGAGAGAGCCATAAGACTTTAAATACAATAATAGACATACATGGACCACCCCAAATATGCAGTGATGACTATATACCGTTAAAAATATTATAGAAAATTTGTTCTTCTTTTAACTTAAGGGAAAAAAATACTCGAAACTTTGTAAGTTTTTAAGAGTATGGTCGTTATATTCGAAGAGTGACCTCACCCCCTAACTCCCCCCCACACCCCTAACCCCTCCACCCACACCCCTAACCTCCACCCACACCTACTCAACCCCTCTCACCCACATACTCTAACCCCCTCCCACACACACCCCAAAATGGCGGGAAATTTTAATTGTGGCGGCAAACTGAGCAGAAAAGGAGAGAGGAGGAAGGAAGAGAAACAGAGGAGGAGGAGGAGGAGGCAGAGAAAGGTGGAAGAGAAGGATGGAGGGAGGTGGAGACAGAAAGAAGAGGAAGATGCAGGGAGAAAGGTAGAAGACAGGGAAGGAGACAGTCTGGAGAGAAGGAGAGGAGAGAGGTGGAGACAAAGAGGGAGGGACGGAGGGAGGGAGGAAGGGTGATAGAATTCAACTGGGAAGCGCAAATCTCGGGTTAAACCCTCGAGGAGGAGGAGGAGGAGGAAGAACATTTAAACTATGGCGACGTTGATAAAAATATTCACACACACAATCTTTTATGAATGTTTCGTAATTTGGCGCTGCTGCATATTTCTGTACCACAACGAGAGGCGACGTGTGGGGCGGGGTCGAGGAGACGTGGGGCGGGGTCGAGGAGACGTGGGGCGGGGTCGAGGAGACGTGGGGCGGGGTCGAGGAGACGTGGGGGAGAGGGTTGAGGAGATATGGGGGTCAAAGAGACATGAAGAGGTTGATCGAGGTGACGTGCTAGGGTGAGTGGAGAGAGAGAGAGAGAGAGAGAGAGAGAGAGAGAGAGAGAGAGAGAGAGAGAGAGAGAGAGAGAGAGAGAGAGACGCCTTCAAAACACACCGCCATGATAAAATTTAAATGGACCGTCGGAAATATAACATTTGTCGCCGTCGGTCTGAAATAGTTGAAGGGTAAAACACGGCCGACTGGGAAATGAACACGGCTCAAATATTGACATTAATTCTGCCGAGTTCACTAAATAAGCAGAGAGAATGAGGGTTAAGGCTTGATAAATACGTCTCTGATCTCTTAATTCACTCGGACGCCCAAAACTGTCAATCACCACTGTGTTCACTGCTGGGGGAGGTGTTCAATGGTGGGGGAGGGTGTTCAATGGTGGGGGGAGGTGTTCAACGGTGGGGAGGGTGTTCAATGGTGGGGAGAGGGTGTTCAAGGTGGGGGAGGGTGTTCAATGGTGGGGAGGGTGTTCAATGGTGGGGGAGGTGTTCAATGGTGGGGGAGGGTGTTCAATGGTTGGGAAGGGTGTTTAATGGTGGGGGGGAGGGTGTTCAATGGTGGGGAGGGGTGATGGTGGGAGGAGGGTGTTCAATGGTGGGAGGAGGGGATTCAAGGTGGGGAGGGTGTTCAATGGTGGGGGGAGGCCACTGCTGGGAGGGTGTCACTGCTGGGGAGGGGGTGTTCAATACTGGGGGAGGGTGTTCAGTGGTGGGGAGGGTGTTCAATGGTGGGGAGGGTGTTCAATGGTGAGGGGAGGGTGTTCAATGGGTGGGGAGTTCAATGGTGGGGAGGTGTTCAATGGTGGGGAGGGTGTTCAATGGTGGGGGAGGGTGTTCACCGCTGGGGGAGGATGTTCACTGCTGGGGGAGGGTGTGCACTGCTGGGGGAGGGTGTTCAATGCTGCCCGGAGGGTGTTCAATGCTGCCGAGGGTGTCTAATGCTGACGGGAGGGTGTTCAATGCTGGGAGAGGGTGTTCACTGAGGGAGGGGTGTTCAGTGCCGGAAGGGTGTTCACTGAGGGGGGCGTGCTATTGGTGGAGGGGAAATGTTCACTGAGGAAGGGAGGTGTTCACTGGTAGGGGATGTTCACTGGGGAATGTTCACGGGGGGTGTTCATACTTTGGGTGCGTTCACAGGTGGGAGGTGTTCACTGAGGGAAGTATATTAGAGGTTTCATGAGAGCATAAACCACGAAGCGTTCTACAAGGGGCGTTCACAGTGGAGGTTCACTAGGGGGCGCAACTGGGAGGGAGGGGTTAACTGGGGTTAACTGGGGAGTGTTAACCGGGGAGGGGGTTAACCGAGAGGGGAGGGGTTAACTGGGAGGGGGTTAACCGGGGGTCACAAAAGTCGTTCACTGAAGCGGATACGTTCACCAAATGCAACCAAAAGTGTTTTTTTCACTGCTTACTGAGGCTGGCGTAACGTTCACTGTTATCCTACGTTCACTGGCTATAAATATAGGTTACGTTCATTAAGCGTTAACAGGGACAGATTTTACTGGATGTTAACAATGGATCCGTTCACATCAGCGACATTCACTGACTTTTAATATTAATTTTATCCGCGCGTGTGTGTGTGTGTGTGTGTGTGTGTGTGAGTGTGTGTGTGTGTGTGTGTGTGTGTGTGTGTGTGTGTGTGTGTGTGTGTGTGTGTGTGTGTGTGTGTTTATATCCTTGTGTCTTTTTTTCCTTCTTTCAATTAATTTTCTTCTCTCTCCTGACTGACCGTCCATTTTCTGCCTAAGTGTGTATGTCTAAAATGTCTGTGATTGATTGTGTGTGTTCCGGTATGTCTGCCTGTCGACCTCACGAGAGAGAGAGAGAGAGAGAGAGAGAGAGAGAGAGAGAGAGAGAGAGGAGAGGAGAGAGAGGGGAGAGGGTGCACCGTAGCCCAGGTAAAAATTTACATGTTAGACTAAGTGGGTTTAATTGCCGGAAAATTCTTTATATATTATTACCATTTCTATCACGTGTCGAGTAGTTAAGATCTTGTTTAATGTGCGGGCGGCGACTGCTCGTTTAGGGCGAAGTGAATTGGTCGTTAGGGTGGAGGAGTAGGGTGCTGTGGGTGGAGGGGTGAGGTGGGTGTTGGTGGAGTGGGCTGGGTGTAGGTGGGTGGGGGTAGGTAGGTGGGGTGAAGTGGGTGGGTGAGGGTGAAGTGGGTGGGTGAAGGGTGGGTGGGGTGTAGGTGGGTGGTGGGTGTGTGGGGTGGGTGGGTGGGTGGGTGGTGGGTGGGGTGTGAGGTGGTGGTGGTGGGTGGGTGGGGGTGGGTGGGGTGGGTGGGGGTAGGGAGGTGGAAGTGGGGTAGGTGGGGTGGGTGGGTGTAGGTGGGGTGGGTGGGTGTGAGGTGAGGTGGGTGTGGTGTGTGAAGGTAGGTGGGGTGATGGGTGTGGGTGGGGAAGGTGGGTGGGGTGGGTGTTGGTGGGTGGGTGTAGGTGGGGTAGGGTGTTGGTGGTGGGGTGAAGGGGCATGTGGGTGGGGTAGGTGGGTGGGTGGGGTGGGGGTGGGTGAAGTGGGGGAGGTGGTGGGGTGGTGAGGTGAAGGGGTGTAGGTGAGGTGGGTGTTGGTGAGTGGGCTGGTGTA
The DNA here is from genome assembly GCF_018991925.1 of Homarus americanus. Taxonomy (NCBI): domain Eukaryota; kingdom Metazoa; phylum Arthropoda; class Malacostraca; order Decapoda; family Nephropidae; genus Homarus; species Homarus americanus. The sequence goes on from NW_024742216.1 coordinate 79,710, forward strand.
GGGTAGGGGTGGGTGTGTAGGTGGGGTGGGGTGGGGTGAGGGTGGGGGTGAAGTGGGTGGGTGTGGTGGGTGTAGGTGGGTGGTGAGGTGGTGGGTATAGGTGATGAAGTGGGGATAGGTGAATGAAGTGGGGTGGGTGAGGTGAAGTGGGGTTGAACTGAGTCTTACGAGCGACTCTTGGAAGGATTCCTGTGAGGGGGGACTGAGAGAACAGGACACACACACACACACACACACACACACACACACACACACACCCCAACTACCACACAGCCTCTTTCCCCACGCACACAATATCCTCTCATCTCCCCTGCACACACACACACACACACGCAGATTTGTAAACATTGCGTGGTGTTGGAATCTGGGTGGCGGTGGAGGTTCACTGTCGCCGAGTATTTACGACTGGCTTCCACACTCTTACAGGTGCAAAGTAAATACATGATTATAAAATGTACCTATGAATGTATGTATGTATGTGTGTGTATGTATGTATGTATGTATGTATGTATGTATGTATGTATGTATGTATGTATGTATGTATGTATGTATGTAGTGATGTGTGTGTGTGTGTGTGTAAAAGAGGTTAAGGTATAGAGGGAGGGGGTGAGAGGAGGGGGTGAAGGAGGGGGGTGGGGAGGAGGGTGAGGAGGGGGGGTGAAAGGAGGGGGTGAGAGGAGGGGGTGAGGAGGGGGTGAGAGGAGGGTGAGAGGAGAGAGGAGGAGGTGGGGAGGAGGGTGTGAAGGGAGGGTGAGAGGGGGGGTGAGAGGAGGGAGTGAGGGAGGAGGGTGAGAGGAGGAGAAAGAGAGGTATAGGTAGAAAAGTAGGTGGGTAAGTAGGTGGAATTGCTAACAACAGTACTTGGTGACAACGATAATAGTATCCCACCACCAGCTGACAACAGGACCAACATCACCACCAGCTGACAATGTACCAACGTCAACCCCACCACCAGCAGACAACGGGACCAACATCACCACCAGCAGACAACGATACCAACATCACCACCAGCTGACAATAGTACCAACGTCAACCCCACCACCAGCAGACAACGATACCAACATCACCACCAGCTGACATAGTACCAACGTCAACCCCACCACCAGCTGACAACGATACCAACATCACCACCAGCTGACAATAGTACCAACGTCAACCCCACCACCAGCTGACAACGGGACCAACATCACCACCAGCTGACAACAGGACCAACATCACCACCAGCTGACAACAGGACCAACGTCAACTCCACCACCAGCTGACAACAGGACCAACATCACCCACCAGCTGACAACGGACCAACATCACCACCAGCTGACAACTAGTACCAACGTCAACCCCACCACCGCTGACAACGGGACCAACATCACCACCAGCTGACAACGATACCAACATCACCACCAGCTGACAATAGTACCAACGTCAACTCCACCACCAGCTGACAACAGGACCAACGTCAACCCACCACCAGCTGACAACGGGACATCACCACCAGCTGACAACGATACCAACATCACCACCAGCTGACAACAGGAAACGTCAACTCCACCACCAGCTGACAACAGGACCAACCTCACCACCAGCTGACAACGTACCAACATCACCAGCTGACAATGGTAAACGTCAACTCCACCACCAGCTGACAACGGACCAACGTCAACTCCACCACCAGCTGACAACAGGACCAACATCACCACCAGCTGACAACGGTACCAACATCACCACCAGCTGACAGGACAACGTCAACCCACCACCAGCGACAACGGGACAACATCACCACCAGCTGACAACGATACCAAGCATCACCACCAGCTGACAATAGTGCCAACATCAACCACCACCAGCTGACAACAGGACCAACATCACCACCAGCTGACAACAGGACCAACATCACCACCAGCAGACAACTAGTACCAACGTCAACCACCAGCTGACAACAGGACCAACATCACCACCAGCTGACAATAGTATAACGTCAACCCCACCACCAGCTGACAACAGGACCAACATCACCACCAGCAGACAATACTCCCGGCTGACAACGGCATCAACAGTACTGGTTGACGACGACTACGCCACCATCAGCAGGCACCAATAACAGTGCCATCTAACAGGAGTGCCACGTTAGGGCCAACAAGACCTCGCGGGGCCACTCGACTCCAAATTACCTGTTTACATCACAAAGGTTAATGAGGGTGCCGGTGTGTGATTATTACCCGCCTCTACTACCATGATTGTCTCTTTGTCTATGTCTGTTTGTGTTTGTTTGTCTGTTTGTGTTTGTTTGTCTGTTTGTATATCTCAGGATGTATCTGTGGTTGTGTTTGTTTGTTAGTCTGCCAAGCTGTTTGTGCTATGATAGTTAAGGTACTTGTTGACCAATCAGGGTTATGTAATTGAGCTGTCGACCAATCAGGTACTTGATTGCTATCAGAGTTAAGGTACTTGATCTGTCGACTAATCAGAGTTAAGGTACTTGATCTGTAGTCTAATCAGGGTTAAAATACCAATACTGTCGTCCAATCAGGGTCAAGGTACCAGGGTTTTCGACCAATCACGATCAGGGTATAAATTTTTCATCCAATCAGTGTACAGAAGGAGTTTAACAGATTTTTTTCAACATGACTAAATCTGACCGGATTTTCTGTATAAATGGAGGAGATAATCGGGACGAGATAACCACTGGGGATTTCAGACATAAAAGATTAGGATTAAAATAGAGATTAGTGATAGGGGATTACAGACAGATTAGTGAGAGGATTACAGACACAGATTAGTAAAAGAGGATTACAGACACAGATTACGGGGTGGATTAACACTGGGAGATTACAAACTCAGATTATCGTTCAGGATTTACATTGTCTGGGGATTATTGGGAGGCGATTTAGGGGATTAATAGCGAGAAGATTATAAAAAATCCAATGTGCGAGAGGGGGGGGGGGGGGAGAGAGAGAGAGAGAGAGAGAGTTTGACTTCACACCAGTCACCCTCATTCCTCCTACTCTTCACGGTCCAACACACACACACACACACACACACACACACACACACACACACACACACACACACACACACACACTAGTAAACGTCACATGGATTACCCTCCTCCTCTCTCCTCCACCTTATACCTCCTTCCCTCCACCATCACACCCACCACTTTATACTCCCTCCTTCCCTCCACCATCACACCCTCCACTTTATACTCCTCCTTCCACCATCACACCCTCCACTTTATACTCCCTCCTTCCCTCTCACCTTATACTCCCCTTTCCCTCCACCTTATACTCCTCCTCCACCATCACACCCCCCCTTTTCTCCTCCACCATCACACCTCCACCTTATACTCCCTCCTTCCCTCCACCATCACACCCTCCACTTATACTCCTCCTTTCCTCCACTTTATACCTCCTTTCCCTCCACCATCACACCCTCCACTTTATACTCCTCCTTCCCTTCACCTTATATACTCCCTCCTTCTCTCCACCACAGCACTGTCGCATCCTCCCTCCACCACCACCACACCCTCCACCTTATACTCCCTCCTCCACCGCTACTCCCTTACGCACCCCTTCCTCCTCCCTCCTCCCTCCCTCCCCAACTGAGGGTGGAGTCTACAGCACCGAAGGATATTTCTACGTCAGTTAATACCAGGAATTCGTGTGTGCGTCTCCGTGGTGGTGGGAGGAGGAGGAGAGGAGGAGGAGGAGGAGGAGTGGGAGGAGGAGGAGGAGGAGGAGGCCAGCCACGGTTTGCTCACATTCCAAAGGGGAATTACACCCTGAACGTATGCGTGTATGTATGAATGTATGTATGTATGTATGTATGTATGTATGTATGTATGTATGTATGTATGTATGTATGTATGTTCTGTATACGGTAAGTGTTTCTGTAAGTAGTAATCTTTTTGGTGTACATTTTAACAATCGTGTGCGTAAGTTAATGTGCGTAGAAATAAGAAGGTTGTTAGCGTTCCTTAATACTCATGTGCGTAAATGTGTGTGTCTTTAAAACTGTGTACGTAAATTTGAGTGCGTTGAATGGTCTGTCGTGTGTGTTTGGCTGGAGAGTCAGTCTGCTGTGTGTGTGTGTACATAATTTTTTTTTCAGTGTACATGCCTAAAATATTTGTGTAAGTATAGCGGCTTGTAGTGTATGTACAATAGTTTGTTATGTACGTACAGGAGTCATTAGTGTAGGCACATTATTTTTTTTAATTTATGGTTATATGCTGTGTATATGTAGCCTGCAGGGGTGTGTGTGTGTGTGTGTGTGTGTGTGTGTGTGTGTGTGTATCTGATGTCCGTCGAACCTCATGGAAATTAAAAGTACGACCAAACGAACCCTCTTGGCCCTTCATCCCTCTCTCCTTCACCCCCTTCATCCCTCTCTCCTTCACCCCCTTCATCCCTCTCTCCCTTTCCTCCTCCCCTTAATGTTCAAATCTAATAACTTAATCAACTGAAGAAAAAAAATAGTTCAAATCCAGTCTCATTCGTTTCTCTGGCGGGGTTCACATTTACCCTCTTCATCATGTTCAAAAATGTTCAGCTGAAGTGTTCCTTTTAAATAGGGGGTTCAAATTCATTATCACTCTTTTCAAAAAGGGTTCAAACACCTTTCCTTCACTGTTTTTTAAAAGGGGTTCGAAGCGTTTGAATCAATGCCCATAAGGGGTTCATATTCTGGGATTCACGGAGATATATGTTGGATTCAATGTAATTAAGTGAAACAGAACCTGGGTTTGCTATGGGACGAGAGAGAGAGAGAGAGAGAGAGAGAGAGAGAGAGAGAGAGAGAGAGAGAGAGAGAGAGAGAGGCATAACCAAATATAATTCTAGAAAAACCGCATAAAATCAATCTCTCTCTCTCTTTCTCTCAGGCCTCCAGGAATCAGAATTAATAATAATAACTCCCCTAAGGCTGTAGACTGGACTATACACACACATATACATACACACATACACGCACACACACACACACATACACACTCATATATACAATCACTCATACACATATGCACATACACACATCAAATACACATACACTCAAATAAACATACATACACGCATGTACACATCAAATACACACAAACATCCACTCATATCAACACACAAACACTTATATACACAAACACCCACATACACAAACCAACATGTTTTAAGGGGAAGCGGTGGGTGAGTGGTTACAGGGTTTGATTACTGTTCCAAGTGTCGCTGCTTCGATCCCAGAGCACTACCTGTCCAAGTAACTATTAAAGGGATACCTGAGTTTGTGTTTGGGGAAGTGAAAAAAGAAAGAAAAAGATAAAGACCATAGAAAGAAAGAAGGAAGGAAAGAAAAAGACCATAGGAAGAAAGAAGGAAAACAGAAAAAGACCAGAGAAAGAAAGAAAGAAAGAAAGAAAGAAAGAAAGAAAAAGACCATAAAAAGAAAGAAAGAAAGAAAGAGACCATATAAAGAAAGACCCAAATTTATATTATAATGTATATACAGATTATGATAATTTATTGACTATTCTGTCGGATTTACTTTACCTACACCTACACACAATAAACTACACCTACACACAATAATGTACACCTACACACAATAAACTACACCTACACACAATAAACTACACCTACACACAATAAACTACACCTACACACAATAAACTACACCTACACACAATAAACTACACCTACACACAATAAACTACACCTACACACAACAAACTACACCTACAAACACAATAAACTACACTCACACACAATAAACTACACCCACACACAATAAACTACACCTACACACAATAAACTACACCCACACACAATAAACTACACCTACACACAATAAACTACACCCATGTCACAAATAAATGTACACCTACACACAATAAACTACACCTACACACAATAAACCACACCCAATAATAATAATGTACACCCACACAATAAACTACACCTACACACAATAAACTACACCTACACACAATAAACTACACCTACACACAATAATGTACACCTACACACAATAAACTACACCTACACACAATAATGTACACCTACACACAATAAACTACACCTACACACAATAATGTACACCTACACACAATAAACTACACACAATAAACTACACCTACACACAATAAACTACACCTACACACAATAAACTACACCTACACACAATAAACTACACCTACACACAAATAAACTACACCTACACACAATAAGCTACTACCTACACACAATAAACTACGCCTACACACAATAAACTACACCTACACTACAATAAACTACACCTACACACAATAAACTACACCTACACACAATAAACTTCACCTACACACAATAAACTACACCTACACACAATAAACTACACCTACACACAATAATAAACTACACCTACACACAATAAACTACACCTACACACAATAAACTACACCTACACACAATAAACTACACCTACACACAATAAACTACACACAATAAACTACACCTACACACAATAAACTACACTACACACAATAAACTACACTACACACAATAAACTACCTAAACACAATAACCTGCACCTAAACACAATAAACTACACCTACGCACAATAAACTACACCTACACACAATAACCTACACCTACACACAATAACCTACACCTACACACAATAAACTACCACACACAATAAACTACACCTACACACAATAAGCTACACCTACACCACAATAACCTACACCTACACACACAATAAACTACACCTACACACAATAAACTACACCTACACACAATAAACTACACTACACACAATAAACTACACCTACACACAATAAAACTACACCTACACACAATAAACTACACCTACACACAATAAACTACACCTACACACAATAAACTACACACAATAAACTACACCTACACACAATAAAACTACACCTACACACACAATAAACTACACCTACACACAATAACTACACCTACACACAATAACCTACACCTACACACAATAAACTACACCTACACACAATAAACTACACCTACACACAATAACCTACACCTACACACAATAAACTACACCTACACACAATAACCTACACCTACACACAATAAACTACACCTACACACAATAACCTACACCTACACACAATAACCTACACCTACACACAATAACCTACACCTACACACAATAAACTACACCTACACACAATAAACTACACCTACACACAATAACCTACACCTACACACAATAAACTACACCTACACACAATAACCTACACCTACACACAATAAACTACACCTACACACAATAACCTACACCACTGTAACCTACACCTACACACAATAAACTACACCTACACACCAATAAACTACTACCTACACACAATAACCTACACCTACACAATAACCTACACCTACACACAATAAACTACACCTACACACAATAAACTACACCTACACACAATAAACTACACACAATAAACTACACCTACACACAATAACCTACACCTACACACAATAAACTACACCCATACACACAATAAATACACCTACACACAATAACCTACACCTACACACAATAAACTACACCTACACACAATAAACTACACCTACACACAATAAACTACACCTACACACAATAAACACACCTACACACAATAAACTACACCTACACACAATAATCTACACCTACACACAATAAACTACACCTACACACAATAAACTACACCTACACACAATAAACTACACCTACACACAATAAACTACACCTACACACAATAAACTACACCTACACACAATAAACTACACCTACACACAATAACCTACACCTACACACAATAAACTACACCTACACACAATAACTTCACCTACACACAATAAACTACACACAATAAACTACACCTACACACAATAAACTACACCTACACAATAAACTACACCTACACACAATAAACTACACACAATAAACTACACCTACACACAATAACCTACACCTACACACAATAAACTACACCTACACACAATAAACTACACCTACACACAATAAACTACACATACACACAATAAACTACACACAATAAACTACACCTACACACACAATAAAGCTACACCTACACACAATAAACTACACACAATAAACTACACCTACACACAATAAACTACACCTACACACAATAAACTACACCTACACACAATAACCTACACCTACACACAATAAACTACACCTACACACAATAAACTACACCTACACACAGCCAACCTACACCTACACACAATAAACTACACCTACACACAATAAACTACACCTACACACAATAAACTTACACCTACACACAATAAACTACACCTACACACAATAAACTACACCTACACACAATAAACTACACCTACACACAAAAACTACACCTACACACAATAAACTACACCTACACACAATAAACTACACCTACACATTAATCGTCCCCTTTCCCTACATTAATAACACCAACGCCTTCACACAACACAACATACACACCAACATATACACACACACACACACACACGTACACCAACCTTACACATACGTACACACACACGGACACACCATTACGTTCGGCCAAAAATGATGAATTACTAAAAGTCACACTTCCGGAAAATGTCCACCGGTATGATACATGGGAACGGTGAGGGGTGAGGGGGGAAGGAGGGGAGGGAGGGAGGGGAGGAAGGAAAGGGCGGGGGAGATAGGGAACGGGGGAGGAAGGAGGGGGAAGGAGAGGAAGGAGAGACAGGGAAATTAAGGGAAACGAGGGGGTAGAAATAAGGAGGAGAGAATATTAAAACAGTAAAGGGAATGGAGGGAAGGGGAAGAGGGGGAGGGGAAAGAGGGGGAGAGGGGGAGGAAGGAGGAGGAGATAAAAAGGAAAGGTGTGAATTAGGATACAGCAGGGGAGGGAAGTGTAGAGGTACATTGGGGAGGATAGGGGATGAGGAAGGCAAAGGAAGGAGATGAAAAGAGAGGGGAGAGGGAAGGGAGAAGAGGAGGAGAGGGTAGAGGTAAGGGCAGAGGAGAGGAGAAAGGGAGAGGGGAAAAGGAGGGAAAAAGGAGAGAGGGAGGAAGGAGACAGGGAAGACAAATGAGAGAAGGAGAGAAGGGGATGGGAGAGAAGGTGAAAGAAGAAGGAGACGGGAGAGGAAGAGGGGGAGAAGGGGAGAGGAGAGAGGAGGGGGGGGGAGCATTATAGCAACATTGGTGCTCAACAGTTAATGTGAGCTGGGCGGAATACAAAGTGTACATTGGCGACACTCTAAGGTGTAGTGGGGGATCAGTTCCAAGCCGGAGTGTACCTCAGCTGTGTACACTACGAGTCAGGGTGTACCTCAGCTGTGTACACTACGAGTCAGGGTGTATCTCGACTGTGTACACTACGAGTCAGGGTGTATCTCGACTGTGTACACTACGAGTCAGGGTGTACCTCAGCTGTGTACACTACGAGTCAGGGTGTATCTCAACTGTGTACACTACTAGTCAGGGTGTACCTCAGCTGTGTACACTACTAGTCAGGGTGTACCTCAGCTGTGTACACTACTAGTCAGTGTACCTCAGCTGTGTACACTACTAGTCAGGGTGTACCTCAGCTGTGTACACTACTAGTCAGGGTGTGCCTCAGCTGTGTACACACACTAGTCAGGGTGTACCTCAGCTGTGTACACTACTACTAGTCAGGGGTATCTCAGCTGTGTACACTAAGTCAGGGTGTATCTCAGCTGTGTACCCTAGTCAGGGTGTACCTCAGCTGTGTACACTACTAGTCAGGGTGTCCATCTCGACTGTGTACACTACTAGTCAGGGTGTACCTCAACTGTGTACACTACTAGTCAGGGTGTACCTCAGCTGTGTACACTAGTCAGGTGTACACACTACGATCAGGGTGTACCTCAGCTGTGTACACTACTAGTCAGGTGTACCTCAGCTGTGTACACTACTAGTCAGGGTGTACCTCAGCTGTGTACACTACTAGTCAGGGTGTATCCTCAGCTGTGTACACGACTAGTCAGGGTGTATCTTAGCTGTGTACACTACAAACCAGAGTGTATCTAGCGAGTGTACATTACGAGTCGGGGTGTATGTCAGCTGTGTACACTACAATCTTGATGTACAGTGACGGTACAATATGGAACGAAATGGAACACTAATACTAACTGCAATGAAAATTTTTCCCATAAACTTCCTTCTATTCACACGTATGTCATTCTATAAGTACAAATTCGACGTGTTGTATGTATACTTTTGACCATATGAGTATACTTCTCTAAAAATACAAAATATACACTACAACATACAGGTATACTGACGAATAAACCGTATTAATAAAGCATACAAACTTTAAATACCTCTTGTGACGTCACTTTATTTCGAACTAAGTAGAAGCAATAAGAGTCTCTCATAACACTAAATCTAGGAAGGAAAACTTTATAATGTGTTTAATAGCGAGAGATATAAGTTTAAGTATTATTCTAAGTGTTCAGTTATTTACTTTTAACGACAAGGGGGAAAAGAAGAAAGGAGGAGGAAAGAAAATAAACAGTTAACGCTCTGTCGCACCAGTCGATGCCGTTGAGAGCTAACCGTTAGCAAATTCTTCCTCGAGCTGGAAAACCCGATAATAGACATACCTGCCTCCACACACACACACACACACACACACACACACACACACACACACACACACACACACACACACACACACACACAAAACTGAGTATGGGAGGAGGAGGAGGTGAAGGAGGAGGAGGAGTGGGGAGGGAGGGGAAGGAGGAGGAGGAGGAGGAAGAGGAGGGTGGGGAGAGGGAAGGAGGGGAGAGGGGAAGGAGCAAAACTGCAACAACTCTGGTCTTGCCGTACCCGATATCTGTGAAGTGAACAATTTCCACAAAGCAGTTGAGTGATGGCTCTGGCGAGAAAAACCCGTTTGTTTTGATTCCTGGCCGGCCCTGTCTCACTCCGTGTTCGCGCCCACGACTTCGACCTCATTACTAACATTTTCCTCACCTTCTCGCCATCCTCACACCTATTAACACCTTTAAAAATACAGGTAAAACACTAATTAAAGCAGTTTATATCTTTCTAGGGAGGGATTTAATTTAGATATTGAATTTAAATGAGGAAAAGATACAGTGAGGAGGGTCGGACGCGCAAGGTTAGGCGGGCGAGATTCTCCGGGAGATAGAGGCGATCTTGCCGTGCCTCTGGTAGGGAATTACGGTCTCACGGTGATAATATCCACTTCTGGGGTGTGATTTACAGCCCTGGGTTGTTCCCTTGTCGCGGCTACGTCGGTATTTTTGTTCTAGTCACCAATTACATCACCATTAAAGGAGGGAAGTTATGTGCTGTTTTAATGACCGTGTTCTTCTTTAATGAATAATTATGGAACGTGTGTCAACCTCTTACCCAGTTGGTCTTTTTTTTTAATTTAAGTTTTTTGTTTCTTTCCGTTTTGTAGAACTTTTTTTGTTGTTGCTTTGTGGAACTTTTCAAGACAGCCTCTGTATATTTTGGGGGAACTTTTTAACACAACTTTTCACAGGAATATATACGAGTTTTTTAATTTTAGAGCTTTTTCGAACTTTTCAAGACAATATATATACTTTATGTAATTTTTAACATGATCATTTATATACGTTTTGAAACATTCCCTCCACAAAATAAACTCCGTACTTTTCTATTAAATTTTATGAAACTTTGAAGCCTTTATATAATTTTCATGAAATTTTTACTACGAAAATCTATAAACATCTATGAAACCGACATATACTCATGAAACTTTTTACTTAACACAATTTTATGAAACTTTTTATAGCACATAATTTTAACAAACTTATTACGGTAGATATAATTATGTAATTTTTTATAACATACTATTATAAAACTTTTCGACACAAACTTTTATCAAACTTTCCACTAGATCAACTTTCTATACTTTGCACGTCTCCCAGTTAGTGTCAGGACCAGGCAAGTAATCTACGGGATCAGCCAACCACGTTTCACTTACTAAGGCGGTGAGACAGTGAAAGACACACCATCACCCTAACTCAGCAAATTAACCCATCCGAATCCAGGTTCTTTAAGGCTCCTGGCATCACATACGTCGAACTGCGTCCACTTCCGCACCATCGCGAGACGAATATAGGCCGCGGTACAGAATGACCCCGTTTAAACTGCACCCACCAGACTGTACCGTGACCAATTTTTACAGTGCTGGGATAATCATGGACACAGACGGACGGACGGACGGACGGACGGACAGACAGGCAGACAGACAGACAGACAGACAGACAGACAGACAGACAGACACATTTACATATACACGTTCCCATCTACACACCTATACCCACATACACACTTGAACCCACCCATCTACACACACACACACACAGACACACACACACACACACACCAAGACCAACCCCTTATGTGACCAACCCCTTATGTGAATGTCTATGATAGCACGTCTGAGGGTATACCCACATATACCCTATAAGATATATACTGGAATATACCTTTACTTACGGCAAACTGAAGGAGCTTTATCGTGACTAAGAGATATACTTGGAATACACTTTTAATCACGGGTTACAGAAGGTATGTTGTCTTGGTAAAACTACAAGTGACGGTGACACCCGGATTTAGTGATTGGCTGAGGTATAACTCGTATTTGAATATAAACTGAAAAAAAATACATCCATCCCTAGCGGTAAACCTTCCATTAGTCAGGTCAGTAGAACCGGGTGTTGGCTTGACTATATAATATAAGCCAGTATATATATTTCATAGGTATAACGATCCACAAGTCGCGTATATATGAACGTGACTCGATTGAATTACAACAGTATATATATCCATCACCTTTAGTTATTGGTATATTCTCATAAATATACTGGAATATAACAATATATATTTACCCCAGGTTATAGGTATATTCATGAGAGTATACTTAAAATATAACATCTAATATTCATCGCTCCCACTGGTAAAAGCATATCGTTGTGAGTATACCAATAAAAAAAATCGAACAGTATATTTTCATCATCGTAAAAGTATATTGTCGTGACTTTCCTGGGAGAAAAAAAAACCACCTAAGCATTGATCGTAACTACCACAATCCTTAAGTTCTGTATGTGATCGTGACCGTCCTGGGAAAATAAACGCAGGAATAAATGTTTTTTTTTTTTTATTATACGCTACAGGTATACTCTCTCGATCAAACGCGTTCACAAGTATATCAAAGTATACCCACGCACGAGTTTAACGACCGAGCGACTGAAATATTTTTTTTATTGTATACTGGAAAAGAAATATACTAAAATATACCATAATTATCTAGTAAAACTATATGAGAAGAAACGAAAAAATATATATCATGGGTATATTCTCGGAAATAAACGGGACAAAGGGAGCGGAATATGCCTTGACAAATATACCTATAAGGAAAATGATAATATACCTACCGAGTATAACGACCAGTATAACCACACGAATATACCGACCAGTAATTGAATCTTTATTACTATCAAATATAGGATCTCGTATATAAAGAGAAATACAGTCTCGATATATAATACCCAAGTGAATATTTATCACCTTTGCTTAATTTACCTGAGTTTGACCGAAGGAATATACCTGAGTTGAGGCTTTTATTACTCACCTGGATCTTTATTAATTACCTGCCTGGATCTTTATTACCAATTGTTAAGTGCATTTTCTCACGACCTCGGTAGATGAATTAAAATTTCAGGTACACACACACACACACAGGCACGCACACACACACACACACACACACACACACACACACACACACACACACACACACACACACAACCCACAAAAGCACAAACAGACACTCACACAGTTAATAAATCAGAATCATAATACAATTCTTACCATTTTTTACTACAGGTGAGTTATTCGTAAAAATTTAATTGCAAATCGTGTATCAAAGACGAGGATAAGACACACCTGGGTAGAGGGGGGGGGAGGGGGGGTTATGCTTGATGTACTCTGGGTAGTAATGTTGGTACGCCTGTGTTTATAGGGTCATGTTGGTGCACCTGGTATATGGGGTCATGTTGGTACGCCTGGTTAAGTGAATTAGTCAAAGGTGCGTCAGTGTGGAGTTCATCGTATGTACCGTATGTCAAGTCAGGAGTGGCGGGTGTAGTATGATCTCTCTCTCTCTCTCTCTCTAGTATTTATTTTTCATTTATATTCAACATTATGTACAGATGTTGTGGTGGTGGTGGTTTTGTGTGCGTGTGTGTGTGTGTGTAAGTAATAAGTTGCGTGCGTATGTGTAAGTACTTAGTCGGCATGTTATTGTTATTATTGTTATTATGTCAGTGTGCACATAAAATGGGATACCTCACCACCCTGCGTTAAAAAAACACACACACACTTTTACACACCACACAACAATAGTCAGCTTTTACGTTAACAGCACTGTGCGTGTACCTCATCAGGCTGCTTAACGTACCGATAAATGAATCGGAAAAATAAGAAATGGAAATATATATAGAAAGACAGATGTGAAGTCATCCTCTTTTCCATCTTTATCCTTTGTGTTCCTTCCACCATCCCCCTTTCTCTCCTCCCATTTCTCCCTAACCACCCTCACCTTCTCTCCTTCCATAATCTTCCCCTCCCTCTCACCCCTATTCTCCCCCTTACTCCTCTCCCCCATCTCTCACCCTCCTTCACTCCCTCTCCATCAATAGCATCACTCCCTCCCCCTCTCACCTCAATCACTCTCTTCCCTCCTCCATCTCCTATCCTTATTCACCCACTTCCCCTCCCTCCTTCCCTCCCTCCTTCCCTCCCTCCCTCCTGTATGGAATGCCAGGAATGTAAGGACGCCCTCCATCCATCCCTCCACTCAAAAAAAAGAAAAGAAAAACAGACAGACATTCTCTTACAGTTTCTATCCCTCCTTCCCTCTCCCTCCCTCCTTCCCTCTCCCTCCCTCCTTCCCTCTCCCTCCCTCCTTCCCTCCTAGTCTACAATTGCACTCAAAACACCAATTGTATTTACCTATGGCCATTTCTTTTATTTAATTATACTTTATATATTGTCTTTATTATTTATTTTTATCGCATTTTCTTCATTGTTATAGCTAGTTATTTGTCTATATCCATTTTCTTAATCTTTATTCAGTTTTCTCTATCTTCCATTATTCTTATTTTATCCCTATTACATCTTCCTATTTTATCTATTTCCATTCTTAATTATTTTTCTCTCCATTTACTCTCCCAGAACCACTAAAAGAACCTCCCCAGAATCCCCTAAAAGAACCTCCCCAGAATCCCTAAAAGAACCTCCCCAGAATCCCTAAAAGAACCTCCCCACAACCCCCTAAAAGAACCTCCCCAGAACGCCCTAAAAAGCCTCCCCAGAACCCCTACAAGAACCTCCCCAGAGCTCCCAAAAGATCCTACCCAGACCCCTAAAGAACCTCCCAGAACCCCTTAACGAACCTCCCAAGAATCCCTACAAGAACCTCCCAGAACCCCTTAACGAACCTCCCAAGAACCCTCGAACCTCCCGACCATCACAACACGAGAGAACTTTGTGATGTGACAAAACTTGGATCCGTCTACAAACTCTTGCCGTCATTTGCATGTTATCTCTCTCTCTCTCTCTCTCTCTTCCTTTACCCATGTGGAGACAGAGAAGGGAGGGAGGAGAGAGAGAAAATGAGAGAAGAAGGAGAGAGTGTGGCGTGTGTTACGACTGAAAAAGTGAGAGAGGCAAGGATGGAAAGGAGAGGGAATAGATAAACAGGAATGGGGAAAGGAGAGAGAGGATGGAATACGGATATATAGGAAGAAGAAAGGCAGAGAGAAAAGAGACAAAAAGGTGGAGGGAGGAGGAGGAGGAGGGGAGGAGGAGGGAGAGAAGAGAGAGAGAGAGAGAAATTAAGATCGACTCCGTTATGTCGGTAAAAAAAATAATAACTAATAAATAATAAAAATAATATTACCAAGAATCCCTGCCATTAACTCTCATTCGCGCCAATTAAAAAAAATCGCCCAAACTTAATTTTCTTTCGCCAATTTCAACAAATCACCTAGGTATCCCCCTCCCCACCCCCCCCTCTCCACTCTTCCTCTCCACCTTTCTCCTCTTCTTCCTCCCCTATCGCCTCCTCTTCCTCCTCCCTATCGCCTCCTCTTCCTCCTCCCCTATCGTCTCCTCTTCCTCCTCCCTATCGTCTCCTCTTCCTCCTCCCTATCGTCTCCTCTTCCTCCTCCCTATCGTCTCCTCTTCCTCCTCCCTATCGCCTCCTCTTCCTCCTCCATCCCTTACATCCACTTACTGTGTCCGGCGAAAAACCTCACTTTTTTTTCCCCCCTCCAGGTCACTTTACGACCAGACCCCGTGTCCACCTATGTCCTGCCATGTCCACTATGTTCTACAATGTCTGTTATGTCCACTGTATCCTCCCATGTTGCCCACTATGTCGTATCTTCATTATATCCTCCTATGTCCATTATGTGGACATAGGAAGGTATAAGAAGACACAGGTGGACATAGGTGGACATAGGAGGTCACAGTTGGATATAGGAGGACATAGGAGAACACGCAGCCAGGTCAGTGGTCAACAAACTCGGTGTTGTGAAGGCAGGTCTCATTACCTTGTTTATCCTGGGAGGAAAATATATACTCTACCACGGCTCTCTTATTCTGCCGGATGTGATCTATGTGTTACCTCTCTCCTCTCTCTCTCTTCTTCTAGAGAGAGAGAGAGAGAGAGAGAGAGAGAGAGAGAGAGAGACTATATAAAGCTATGCACTAAACTTACACTGAACAGATAAAAGAAATTCACACGAGGAATTTAAAAGTATAGTGAATTATATCAAAGGTATAGCGAAGTATAGCAAAATATAGCTAAGAACGGGACTAAACGACCTCAGACAGATATACACTACCAATATGTAACAGGAGTTCCCGCTATACACTGCACGGCTACTAGGTACGAATTAGAACAACGTATAGCACAGAACGCATAGCAGTGGGTTGGTCTATGCGATGCTGCAATGCTCTTGAACGTTGATAGATACACGCATATATAACAAACAGTTTGGCTTTGCGTTGAACGTCTCGTGAACGCCAACAGAGAGACACACGACAAAAACACGAGTCAACACTTACGATATTTCTCCAAAGGGCGCAAACGCCTCTCTCAACGTATGCGTCTCTATCTCAGGGCTGAGGTCGCCGACGAAGATGTGGAAATGTTCTGTAGATAGAGAGAAGAACATTGTTGATAGTGGAAAACATTGTTATTAGTGGAGAACATTGATATATTGTTATATTATTATGATGATGATAATGAAAATGATGATGAAAAATGACACTGCCATAAACAGAGGTGAAATAACTAGCCTCCCTGGAGTGTTCTATGACAGAGAGAACAATGACTAATGACATGTTCTTCAGAGTGAGACGTGCACTATGATGTTCTTCAACCCTCGGGAGGAACAGTTATTAATGACGTGTCCGCCACGTGATAGATATCGTTTGTTATACGTATTGTTGTTATTAATACACGGGGTTGTTATTATAAGGGGTTGTTATTATAAGGGGTTGTTATTATAAGGGGATGTTATTATAAGGGGTTGTTATTATAAGGGGTTGTTATTATAAGGGTTGTTATTATAAGGGGTTGTTATTATAAGGGGATGTTATTATAAGGGGTTGTTATTATAAGGGGTTGTTATTATAGGGTTGTTATTATGAGGTTGTTATTATAAGGGGTTGTTATTATAAGGGGTATTGTATAAGGGTTGTTATTATAAGGGGTTGTTATTATAAGGGGTGTTATTATAAGGGTTGTAGGGTTGTTATTATAGGGGTATTATAAGGGTTGTTATTATAAGGTTGTTATTATAAGGGGTTGTTATAAGGGTTGTTATTATAAAGGTTGTTATTATAAGGGGTTGTTATTATAAGGGTTGTTATTATATGAGTTTGTTATTATAAGGGTTGTTATTATAAGGGGTTGTTATTATAAGGGGTGTTATTATAGGGGTGTTATTATAAGGGTTGTTATTATAAAGTTGTTATTGGGGTTGTTATTATAAGGGGTTGTTATTATAAGGGTTGTTATGATAGGGGTTGTTATTAATACACGGGTTGTCATTAAGGGTTGTTATTATAAGGGGTTGTTATTATAAGGGGTTGTTATTATAAGGGTTGTTATTATAAGGTTGTTATTATAGGGTTGTTATTATAAGGGTTGTTATTATAAGGGGTTGTTATGATAAGGGTTGTTATTATAAGGGTTTGTTATTATAAGGGGTTGTTATTATGAGGTTGTTATTATAAGGGGTTGTTATGATAAGGGGTTGGTATGATGGGGTTGTTATTATAAGGGTTGTTATTATAAGGGTTGTTATGATAAGGGTTGTTATTATAAGGGTTGTTATTATAAGGGTTGTTATTATAAGGGTTGTTATTATAAGGGGTTGTTATTATAGGGTTGTTATTATAAGGGGTTGTTATGATAAGTTGTTATTATAAGGTTGTTATTATAGGGGTTGTTATTATAAGGTTGTTATGATAAGGGTTGTTATGATAAGGGGTTGTTATTATGAGGGTTGTTATTATAAGGGGTTGTTATTATAAGGGCTGTTATTATAGGGGTTGTTATTATGTATTAAGTAAGCTCACACACACACACACACACACACACACACACAGTAAATAACAGCAGCAATAAACAGTTCTCCAGAGTTGTTCTCTCATGTTCAACACCACAGTGAACACACCTGTACAGTATATTAGTTGTGTGTGTGTGTGTGTGTGTGTGTGTGTGTGTGTGTGTGTGTGTGTGTGTGTGTGTCTCAAGACCTGGTTCCCATTGGTCGTCTTCTCTTTCTCCTAACTCCATCAACTCTCCTTCCCTACCCACTCAACCTCTCCTTCCCACTCATCCCTCTCCTTCCCTCATCCCTCTCCTTCCCACTCATCCCTCTCCTTCCCTCTCCCTCTCCTTCCCCTCCATCCTTCTCCTTCCCTCATCCATCTCCTTCCCACTCATCCATCTCCTTCCCAATCATCCCTCTCCTTCCCACTCATCCATCTCCTTCCCTCTCCCCTCATACAACTCTCTCCTTATTCTCTCCTCTCTCCAACCTTTCCTTCCCTCTCCCTTTCCTCCCCACTCACCGTCTCTCCCCCTCCCCCTCTCCTCCATACTCTCCCCTCTCCTCCATACTCTCCCACTCTCCTCCATACTCTCCCTCTCCTCCATACTCTCCTCCTCTCCTCCGCCTCTCCCCTCTCCTCCATATTCTCCCCCTCTCCTCCTCCTCTCCCCTTTCCTCCATACTCTCCCTTTCCTCCATACTCTCCCCCTTTCCTCCACTCTCTCCCCCTCTCCTCCTTCTCTCCCCTCTCCTCCATACTCCCCCCCTCTCCTCCCTTCTCTCCCCCTCTCCCTCTACTCTCCCCCTCTCCTCCATGCTCTCCCCTCTCTCCATACTCTCCCCTCTCCTCCATACTCTCCCCTCTCCTCCACTTACTCCCCTCTCCTCCATACTCTCCCCTCTCCTCCTTACTCTCCCCTCTCCTCCATACTCTCCCTCTCCTCCATACTCTCCCCTCTCCTCATACTCTCCCCCTCTCCTCCATACTCTCCCCCTCTCCTCTCCCCTCTCCTCCTCTCCCCCTCTCCTCCATACTCTCCCCCTCTCCTCCATACTCTCCCTCTCCTCCCTTCCTCTCCTCCTCTCCTCTACTCTCCCCTCTCCTCCATATTCTCCCCCCTCTCCTCCATACTCTCCCCTTTCCTCCCCACTCTCCCTTTTCCTCCCACCACAAAGTCATTAATTTAGTCAGGCCTCGATAAGCAGCCACATAGGCCTAAACACGTGTACACACCACCAAAACATTTACCATAAACAAACAAACATTTCTATTTGCTCATACTGATAAAACGTTTATATTCCCGAAGGTAAGGAAACGTTTCTCTTACATATAACAACATTTTCCTTCGTTCTATATAATGAAATGTTTCTTTATTGTTATTGAAAAGTTTTAATTGCTGGAAATATCGAAACATTATGACTCTTAATAACAAATGTTTGTATTACATTAAATAATGGTCTTTTATAGTAAATAATAATAATAATAAGTGACCATTACAGACACTACGAAACGTTCCTACCACCGGCACTACTTAATACAGTATTGTAATGTTTCTAGTGATGTAAACAAAGAAACGTTCATATTACTGTAAATGCGGAAACGTTACTAATACTACAATAAAGGAAAATTGTCTACTTACATAAATATTTAAACGTTATTATTGTTGTAAATACTAAAACGTTTTCTTATTGTAAACACTGAAACGTTTCTATTGCTGTAAATAATATAACCCGTTAATATGGTGGTTTCTGGTCCCCCCCCATCCCTCCCTCCGTCTGCCCCCCTTGTCCGTCTGTCTGTCGGTCCGTCAGTCGCCATATCTCAGACATGCATGAATGGCTTTAATTCAAACTTGGCACACGGGAGCAGCAGTCGTCTGTAGCTCTGTCTGTCCTACACTCGCCCGCCCTTTCATTTTATTTGAAGGTGTAATACAGTACTGTCCAATTGGTAGCTATGTCTTGCCAAGTCCAGTGTCCAGGGTGTGGTGGCTCTACAGGGTGTGGTTGTGGTGTTCAGGGTGTGGTTGTGGTGTTCAGGGTGTGATTGTGGTGTTCAGGGTGTGGTAACATGGTGTGTGTGTGGTCATTACCTCCCAACAATAGGGGGAGGGTGGACAAGAAGCGGGAGGGGGGAGGGGGAGAGGGGAGGAGGCATGGGAAGGTAAAGGAGAAAAGAGGCGGAGGGTGAAGGGGAGAATAGAGGGTGGGGAAACCTTAACAACCCAATTAGATCATTAACTCTTAGCAACACAGGAAAAGACAAGGGAGGGGAGCAGGGAAAAGAACCTTAACAACCCAACTAGGTCATTAACTCCCAACAACATGCAGAAAGGGAGATGACAAGAGGGAGGAGTGACAAAGAGGAAGGGGATGAGAGAGAGAGAGAGAGAGAGAGAGAACCTTAACAACCCAACTACATCATTAACTCCCAACAACACAAACTAATTATAACAATCAGCACCATAATTCGCCTGTCAGCAGACGCTTGGATATTACCCACTTGTCAACCCGAGTAAGTGTCAGGCACAAGGAAGATTTATTCTAAGTGGGGAGTGGATTTATTCTAAGTGGGATTGGATTTATTCTAAGTGAGTGGATTTGTTATTCTAGTGGAGTGGATTTATTCTAAGTGGGAGTGGATTTATTCTAAGTGGGGAGTGGATTTATTCTAAGTGGGGAGTGGATTTATTCTAAGTGGGGAGTGGATTTATTCTAAGTGGGGAGTGGATTTATTCTAAGTGGGGAGTGGATTTATTCCCTTTAAGTGGTAGTAAGTGTCTATAAATAAATAAATAAATAAATAAATAAACAAACAAACAAGGAATCAGTGGTATTTATAAGCAAAGGATTTAAAACAACTCTCTACTTAACGATTCATTCACGCCTTGAGAGAGAGAGAGATCAACACGCTCCTCTCTCTCTCTTTCCTTTAATGTCTTTCCAACACATAAGTTCCCTCCACCCCATCCTACCTCTCCCTCCCCTCTTGCCCCCTGGCGAGGATGAGATATGAAGGTACTGTCTCCTGTATGTTGCCCGTCTAAGATAGTCCGGGGGAGGAAGAGGTAGGGAAGGAGGTTTGAAGAGAGGAAGAGGTGGTGAGATGGGAGGAGGAAAGAGGTGGAGGGGAAGAGGAGGTGGAGGAGGAAGAAGGTGGTGAAGGAGGAGAGGGAAGAACAGCAGGAGGAAAAGGAGGAGGAGGAAAGAAAAGGAGGAAGGAAGAGGAGGGGGAAGGAGGAGGAAGAAGAGAAACAGGAAAGGAGGAAAGGGAAGAAAGAAAGGATACAGGTGTAATGGAGTTAAAAAGCATAAAAGAGGAGAGAAGGAAGAGAGGAGAAGGAGACACAAAATGAGAGATGAGTGGAAGGAGGAGGAAGGAAAATAAACAAGGAGAGAGAGAGAGAGAGAGAGAGAGAGGTGTAAGAAAAGAGAGGGAGAGAACAAGGAAGGAGAGGAAGGAAGAGGGTAATAAAGTAGGATAATGTGAGGGCATGATGGAGAGTGATGACGGTGGAGGTGAAGCGCTAGACGCTAATTGTGATGAAGGGGAAAACATGAAGAAATAAGACCCACTTCATATATAGGGGAGAGAGAGATACATCACACCCACTATACACGCACTGGCCCCTCTCAAACACCCACTATTTTACTCATTAAATGTTTCCACTCAGTGTGCAAGACACCGGTCTCCTCTTCCCCCTTTCTCCACCCCTCTCCATCTCTCTCTCTCTCTCTCTCTCTCCTCTCTCTCTCCTATCCCATCCCTTTTCCTTCTTCCATATTTACAACCCTTTCTATTCCTTCTCTCCCTCCCTACCCCTTCCTCCTCTCCACCCTTTCTACTTTCTCTCCCATCCCTCCCTCACCCCTTTCTCCCTCTTATCCTATCCTTTCTTCCCAAAGTCCAGTCCCATTCCTCGTCTCCTCCCTCTCTCCTTTCCCATAAGTCCCTCACCCCTCTCCCTCACCCCTTCCTAATTAGTAATCACACTTCTATCCCTCCTCCTCCTCCTCCATCTGTCTGTCTCTAAGACGTTCCCCTTCCTCTTTCGTTCCATCACACACACACACACACACACACACACACACACACACACACACACACACACACACACTCTTCGAGACTGATCACAAAACAGGAATAATGTGTGTGTGTGTGTTGGGGGGGGGCTAGAAGCTAAAGCGGATACGACAGAAAGTCAGCCCCTGTGTGTGTGTGTGTGGGGCTAGAGGCAGGATGACAGAAAGTCAGCCCCTGTGTGTGTGTGGGAGGCTAGAGGCTAAAGCGGATACGACAGAAAGTCAGCCCCTGTGTGTGTGGTGGGGGGGGCTAGAGGCTAAAGCGGATACGACAGAAAGTCAGCCCCTCGTGTGTGGGGGGGGGGCTAGAGGCTAGCGGATCGACAGAGAGTCAGCCCTCGTGTGTGGGGGGGCTAGAGGTAAAGCGGATGCGACAGAAAGTCAGCCCCTCGTGTGTGTGGGGGGCTAGAGGCTAAAGCGGATACGACAGAAGTCAGCCCCTCGTGTGTGTGTGGGGGGCTAGAGCTAAAGCGGATACGACAGAAAGTCAGCCCCTGTGTGTGTGGGGGGGCTAGAGGCTAAAGCGGATACGACAGAAAAACATCCCTCGTGTGTGTGTGTGAGGGGCTAGGAGCTAAAGCGGATACGACAGAAAGTCAGCCCCCTGTGTGTGTGTGTGTGTGTGGGGGCTAGAGGCTAACGGATACGACAGAAAGTCAGCCCCTCGTGTGTGTGTGTGGGGGGGGCTAGAGGCTAAAGCGGATGCGACAGAAAGTCAGCCCCTCGTGTGTGTGTGTGTGGGGGAGGCTGAGCTAAAGGATCGACAGAAGTCAGCCCCTCGTGTGTGTGTGTGTGTGTGTGTGTGTGTGGAGGCCATGTTTGCGTGGGTGGTCGTGCATGTGTGGAGGGCCGTGCATGTGTGGAGGGCCATGTATGCGTGAGGTGGCCGTGCATGTGTGTGGAGGGCCCATGTATGCGTGGGGTGGCTGTGCATGTGTGTGGAGGGCCATGTATGCGTGAGGTGGCCGTGCATGTGTGTGGAGGGCCATGTATGCGTGAGGTGCGTGCAGTGTGTGGAGGGCCATGATGGGTGGCGTGCATGTGTGTGGAGGGCCATGTATGCGTGGTGGCCGTGCATGTGTGTGGAGGGCCATGTATGCGTGAGGTGGCCGTGCATGTGTGTGGAGGGCCAGTATGCGTGAGGTGGCCGTGCATGTGTGTGGAGGGCCATGTATGCGTGGTGGCCGTGCATGTGTGTGGAGGGCCATGTATACGTGAGGTGGCCGTGCATGTGTGTGGAGGGCCATATGCGTGGTGGCCGTGCATGTGTGTGGAGGGCCATGTATGCGGTGGCTGTGCATGTGTGTGGAGGGCCATGTATGCGTGGTGGCCGTGCATGTGTGTGGAGGGGCCATGTATGCGTGGTGTGTGCATGTGTGTGGAGGGCCATGTGCGTGGGGTGCATGTGTGTGGGGCCATGTATGCGTGAGGTGGCCGTGCATGTGTGTGGGGCATGTATACGTGAGGTGGCCATGCATGTGTGTGGAGGGCCATGTATGCGTGAGGTGGCGTGCATGTGTGTGGAGGGCCATGTATACGTGAGGTGGCCATGCATGTGTGTGGAGGGCCATGTATGCGTGAGGTGGCCATGCGTGGTGTGGAGGCCATGTCGTGAGGTGGCCGTGCATGTACCTGGACTAATGACTGCAATCCTTCTGTTGTCTGTTGCATGATGACTCCTTCCCCAGCCCGAGGGAGGTTAGATGGGGAGGAGGGGAGAAAGAAGAGGGTAGGGAAGGAGGGAGAAAGAAGAGGGTGGGGAAGGAGGGGAGAAGAAGAGGGTAGGAAGGAGAAGAAGAGGGTAGGAAGGAGGGGAGAAGAAGAGGGAGTGGAAGGAGGGAGAAGAAGAGGGTAGGAAGGGGGAGAAGAAGAGGGTGGGAAGGAGGGAGAAAGAAGAGGGTAGGAAGGAGGGGAAAGAAGAGGGTAGGAAGGAGGGGGAGAAGAAGGGTAGGAAGGAGGGGAAAGAAGAGGGTAGGAAGGAGGGCAGGAAGGAGAGAAGGAGAATGGGGGGGATGAGGAAGAGACGGAAGGGAATGGAAGGGAGAGAAGGGAAGGGGAGAAGTTGAAATAGGATGATAGTGGATGTAGAGAAGTAGAGAGGGAAGAGGGCAGAAAGGAAAGGGAGAACAGGAGTAGATGAGAGGCGAGTAGAGTAGGAGGAGAAAAGGAATGGGAAATAAAGAATGAAGGGAGAGGGAAGGGAGAGAGATGAAGAAGAAAAAAGAGGAAGAGCAAGAAAAATGAATGGGGAAGAAGGGGAATTGAAGAAACGGGGAATGGGATGGGAAACAGAAGATGAAAGAGGGAAAGGGGAGATGAAAACGGAAGAGGGGAAATGGAAAAGAGGGTAGATAAAAGAGAGGGATAGGATAGAGAGATGTAAGAGAGGAAGAAGAGGAGAGAAAAGGGAGACGGAAGAGAGGAAGAAGAGGAGGAGAAAGAGGGGAGACGGAAGAGAGGAAGAAGAGGAGAGAAAGAGGGGAGACGGAAGAGAGGAAGAAGAGGAGAGAAAGAGGGGAGAGAGGAAAAAGAGAGGATGAGAGGGGGAAAAGGGAGGGGAGGTCCAGATAATCACCCGTTTGTTTTTTCCTAGGATTAAAGTCAGTAATGCCCGAGCGCCTTTGTTTGTTTGCTTTGTTCATTTGTTTGTCTGTTTAGTTCATTTGCATATCACAGTGGACAAGCGTGTGACGTACGTGGTAGTGGTGGTTGTTGTTGATAGTAGTGGTGGTAGTGGTGGTTGCAGGTGGTGGTAGTGGTAGTGGTGGTGGTTGATAGTGGTGGTGGTGGTGGTGGTTGTAGGTAGTGTGTGGTGATAGTGGTGGTGGTGGTTGATAGTGGTGGTTGTGGTAGTGGTAGTGATGGTTGTTGGTGGTAGTGGTGGTTGCAGGTGGTAGTGGTGGTGGTGTGGTGGTTGTTGATAGTAGTGGTGGTGGTGGTTGTAGGTAGTGGTAGTGATGGTTGTAGGTGGTAGTGGTGGTTGTAGGTAGTGGTGGTACGTAGTGGTGGTGGTTGATAGTGGTGGTGGTGGTGATGGGTGGTTGCTAGTGAAGGTGGGGTGGTGGTGAGAGGTGACAGTAGAGGGTGGGATGGAGGAGGGATGATAAGGTGATGGTGGTTATTGATGCCGGTAATGGTGGTTATTGATGCCGGTAATGGTGGTTATTGATGCCGGTAATGGTGGTTGGTCCAGAATATTAATCAGAACAAACAAATACATAATCACCTCTATATTGTATAACGCGATATCGTCGTGATGGTATACATAATTTACATACACTACTACACATTAACATATCGGTATATATATAATACTCATAACATACCACACACAAACTTCTCATATTTAACATAATAACTTTAGGACGAGCAATACAGCCTGCGTAAGAGAATTTCGCATTAATTTACAGTAAACAGAATCGAGGCGCCATTACAATTTATGGTCAAGAGGCAGTGAAAAAATTAACACAGATACATATAATATAAACAAACCCATTTAAGAGGTTGAAGTTAGTTAGGTTGGGTTGGGTTAGGTTAGAGGAAGCTGGGTTAGGGTGTTGGTTAGGCTGGGCTGTTAGGTTAGGTTAGGTAGTTAGGTTAGAGGATTTTAGTCTGGCAAAATACTGTTTTGTTGTTTTATTGAAATTATATATACTGTTTATTGATATATATTGTTGTTTAGTGTTTGTGTGTTTGTGTGTGTGTGTGTGTGTGTGTTTGTGGTGCGCTCTTTCTTCTCCCACTCAAATCGCATCTACCATCATCACAGTTACCATCATCCACACCACAGCCCCTAACCACAATTACCCACTATAACCACAACACACCATTAACAACCACCACGATATGACTACTAACAACTACATCACCACCCATTACTACCAATTGATAACTACTAAATCATTCCACCAGCAACCACTACAAATTATCGTCCAACAACATACAACCCATTTATTGTTATTGATCCTATGGTCGAAAAGTGGTAAGGGAAGGTGTGTGGGGGAGAGAGAGAGAGAGAGAGAGAGAGAGAGAGAGAGAGGGAGAGAGAGAGGAGAGAGAGAGGAGGAGACGGATAAGAGGAATCACATTGACTGGCCGTAACGCATGACAAAAACTACTCTCCTCCACCATCCCTAAACACACTAGGAATATGAAAGTCCAAAGTGCCATAGTCTCAAGACACATATGACTCTCCCCCCTTACCATACCCCGTGACACATGACAGCCCTGAACACAAAGACAGCAGCCTCACGTGTCCTTCACCACCTGTCGGATTTAATCAAGAAAATGTATCATATTGGATGTGTTTATTCTGATGGATGATAAAGAGGACTGTTTCGTGCGGACAGAAAGTGAACGATAATGGAATTGGCAGTGATATATGATATCACACACACACACACACACACACACACACACACACACATGACACAATCACACACACACATATGAGTCCTGTATATGTAGATAGATATGTATGTATGTGTGTGAATAATTTTGTTAAATGTTTATGTTGTATATTGTGGATGGTTGAGGAAGAGATGACGAGTTGTTTAGTTATTTGTTTATCAGGGGTGCTGCTGTTGTGAAGTGACTGACACACACACACACACACACACACCTCTCTCTCTCTCCACCTGTTTATACTATCCCCTCCTTATCCTCTCTGTTATATCCCACTCCCACTCACTCTCCTCCCTTCCTTCCTTACTCCCATCTATTTACATTATTCCTTCCCCCAACCAACCCTCAACCTCCAAACTCCCATCTATTTTCTTATATTAATCCTTCCAACCAACCCTCAACCCCTTTCACCCCATCTATTTACATTACCCTTCCAACCAACCCCACCTCCCCCATCTATTTACAATCCTTCCCAACCAACCAACTTTTCACTCCCCATCTATTTATTACTCCTTCAATAACTTCACCTCCATCTTTAACATTAATCCTTCAACCAACCCTCACCTTTCACCCCCATCTATTTACATTAATCCTTCCCTGTTCAACCCCACCTCCCCCATCTATTTACATTAATCCTTCCTCTCAACCATCTCAACCTCTTTCACTCCCATCTATTTACATTATCTTCCTCAACCAACTCCACCTCCCCCATCTATTTACATTCTTCCCCCACCGTTCACACCCCCTTTCACCCCGCCGTCGGTGGTAGACAAACTCAGTTATGCAAATACATACCTGCTTTTATCAATAGACATGACAACAGGAAACACGAGGGAGAGAAATATCTTACTGACACGGGAAAAAATATTCGTACATAAAATCGAATCATGGGAAAGGTAGGCGTGGGGAAAGGGGGGGTGGGGGAGGGGAGAGGGGAGGTGGTGGGAGAAGGGGTAGTGTGGGGGGTAGGGAGGTGGTTGGAGAGGGGGTGGTGGTGGGAAGGAGGGGAGGTGGTGGAAGGAGGGGGAGGTGGTGGACGGAGGGGGTGGGTAGGTGAAGAGGAGGTGGGGTAGGTGAAGGAGGAGGGGAGAGGTGGAAGAGGAGGGGGAGGTGAAGGAGAGGAGGTGGTGGTGAAGAGGGAGGTGGGGGGGAGGTGGTGAGAGGAGGTGGGGAGGGTGGAAGAGGAGGTGGGGGAGAGGAGGTGGGGAGGGGGAGAGGTGGTGGGGGGAGGTGGGAGAGGAGGTGGGGGAGGTGGTGAAAGTGGAGGTAAGGTCTCTCCCCTGAACATCTCTCACCTCCTCCCTGATACAGGTGGTTAATTACACTGTATGTTACATGGCTATCTCTGAATACACCTGGCATCTATACACACCCCATGCAATTCTCACACCTTGTTTTCAACCACCACAGCCACCCTCACTCTCCCCAATTATCTTACATTCCTACAGTCAAGACACTCTCATAATCCCACACCCTTTCCTACATACCAAAACACACCATCCACTCTCACACTTACCTATATACTTTCTCTCCACAACACACACACACACACACACACACACACACACACACACACACACACACACACACACACACACACACTCAAATCTTGTTGGTACACTGTTACTCTGGGGACTTCCACTTTCTCTCTCTGCATTGATAGAGTTTTAATATTCAATGGGCTTAGGTACCTGCCTGTGGGGGCGGAGGGAGGTAAAATGGGGGGCTGAAGGAGGAGGAGAAAGATGTTAGTGTGGGGTTTGGGGTGAGGGGGAAGGAGGGCTGTTAAGTGGAGGGGGAATTGGGATTTTTATATACATAATGATAAAAGAAAAACAATTTTGACATTTAAAAAACGAGGAAAAATTGTGACTGAATTTAAAAGGAGAATGGCAGAATTTAACACAAGAATTTGATAAAGAGAACAGCGATTTTGACACGAGAGTTGGAGGAGGGAAGGCGTCAAGTCACCAGTCTCAGTCAAATTGAGTGAACACGATGCAAATCACGGAAAAAAGGGCCAAGTTTGGAGGAAATTGTTGGTAGGGAAGGTGGGCGGTGTTTCACCCTGCAGGTACACGTATACAATAGGGTGCAAACAAGAGTAATTTAGGGCATAAACAAACGTAAATTAGGAAGCAAATGTTTAAATTAGGGTAAAAATAGAAGAGTAATGAAATTAGCAATCTAGTTTTAAACAGGCGATAATTATAATGTAAATAACAGTAAATCTTGTTTTACACAAGCATCTTTAAATTACATTCCAAGTGCAACAAAAGTGTGAATTTGGTTATACACGAATTCTATTACACTGCATAGTCTTCTATCTTGCAAACGAGTGTAATTTGTGAGTACATTGTCTTTAAGTGAGTAAACTGGTGTATTTTAGGGTCTATATTGTATTTAAGGGAGTAAACAAAGTTACTTTAGGACGCACATTGTATTAAAGTGTTTAAAATACAGGTTTTAAAAAACATTTTCATAAACGATTTTTTCTTGAACCTTTACTCTTAAATCTTTTATGAAACTTGAAAAGAAATTTAGGCTCAAATGAGGATTATACTTAGTATTAAAACACAGACGAGAGAAAGACACAGAGAGAAGAAAGAAAAATGTGTGTTTGTGTGGAGAGAGAGAGAGAGGTGAAGTAACGAGAGATACCACAAGAGGCCAGCCACAAGCCCCGCCCCCAACATAACACTTGCCATGTGTCGCCAGCCAGGACAGTAAGCCGAGAATAAACTGCAACACTCACCGCAGCATACAGATAAGGTCATTTCCTCGTATCTGTAAACAATGTCGGAATAACGTACAAACGATAGTCCTTCCCTTCTCAAGATTCCGCTGGTCAACTGGAAGCCACTCAGCAGTTAAGGAGAGAATGATATCAGAAACGCTGCGGCGGGGCATTATCGTACTTCTCGCATCGTAAACAGAAACGAGGAGCCAGACTATCGTACCGAGATATGTGGTGTTGTACCATGTAATTGTCGTGCAAGAAATATTTCTTATCTTTTAACTATTATTAAACTTTCAACGTAACGATAATAGTTAGTTACAAAAATATACAAAAATCTGGGGCTATTATTTGCATGGGAGATTAAAAAAAAGTTGAAATACAATGGTTATATAAATAATTGGAAACGGAATTGACGAAGTTTGAAAATAAATACAATAATATATACACAATTACTTAATGTAATTGGACAAAGAAAACGAGAAATGGTTAAAGTAAAAAACAAAAATAGACACACCACTAGTCACACACACACACACACACACACACCAAGACTGGCACACACACACACACACACACACACACACACCACAAACCAAACGCTAGGATTGGACATACTGTACATCCCAGCCACCAAAGACACTCGACACGCCACTGGACATAGGGACACGCACGGTGGTTGAAGGCCAGATATTTATTACAACAGGGGGCAGTGAGCGTGATGACAAGATGGTGTCACAACCTCCTCCCTTCCCTTATGGAAATCTACAGAGCGTGTTCATTCTCCTCCCACCATCCCCTTCCTGTTCCTTCTGTCCCATTTCTCTATTTTTACCCTCATCACCCGTCTCTGTTCCTTCTGTCCATATCTCCTCCTTTCACCCCCCTCTCCTACCTCCTCCCCCTGTCACCCATCTCCTCCCTTCTTCCATGTTCCTCTCTTCTCATCTCCGTCCTTTCCTCTTTCCTCCCCCCCAACCAGCCCCCACCCCCCACCACGCCTTTCTCATCCTCCCGCCTTCCTATCCATCACGTTGTCTTTGTTGTTATGTCAGACTCTGTCCAGTACTACTATACATTTTACATCACATTGTTGGCAATGTTTATATTATATTTATTATTATTATTATTTTATTATTATTATTTATTATTATTATATTATTATTATATTATTGTTTTTTTATTATTATTTTTGTGAGTTATTTTATTATTAGATACTTTAGTTTTTATTATTATTATTATTATTATTATTATTATTATTATTATTACTTAGGATTTGTTTTCTGTATCTTATAGAGGACAAAGAAACACGAAAAAAATTTTAATGAGGAGGGTTGTTGACCTTAAACACATTACACTAAGTTCTGCCTGTATCAATATGGTCTGGTATAATGAACCCTTGGTACTGACCTTAATACCTTTGTTGATATTTACCTCTTGGAAAAAATAATTCCTGGGGTCAAAGGTCATCAATGATGCCCAATTTTGGATTTTTTTTTATGGTCGAACCTTTGTTTTCCAATTCGTCAAACAATATCACATCTTATTCTACGCCAATTTTCTTTATTCTACGCCCATTTTCTTTATTCTACGCCCATTTTCTTTATTCTACGCCCATTTTCTTTAACTTGTTATACCTTCATTCCCTTTTCTTTTCTTTTTCACAACAGAACACAACCATTTTCCTCCATCAAACATGAATAAAAGAGGAGAATTTGTTTTTCCCCTTTTTCCCTATTTTTTTATGAATAGGGTGAAGGAAGGGGCCCGGGCTGACCATAGAAGTGGTCCTCTGCCCTTGTATTCACCGGGATAAATCATGTGAGAGAAAATGCTAATGTACAGGACTTGGCATAGGGCAACAATAAATTCTACAGTGGTGGCTACTGGGGAGAGGTATGTTGGAGAGGGGTAGGGGAGAGGGAGGTGGGAGAGGGGAGAGGGAGGGTGGGAGAGGGGGGAGGGGGGAGGGGGAGAGGAGGGAGAGGGGAAGAGGGGGAGGGAGGAGGGGTGAGAGGGGGAGAGGGTAGGGGAGAGGGAGGTGGGGAGGGGGGAGGGGTGGGGAAAGGGGAGGGGAGGGGGGAGAGGGGAGGGGTGGGAGAGGGGGAGGAGGGGAGAGGGAGGGGGAGGAGGGGAGGGGTGGAGAGGGGGGGGAGGGGAGAGGGAGGGGGGAGAGGGGAGAGGGTAGGGGAGAGGGAGGGTGGGAGAGGGGGGAGAGGGGAGGTGGGGAGAGGGGGGGAGGGGAGAGGGGAGGTGGGGAGAGGGGGGAGAGGTGGGGGGGAGGGTGGGGAGAGGGGAGAGGGTAGGGGAGAGGAGGGGTGGGAGAGGGGGGGAGAGGGTGGGGAGAGGGAGGGTGGGGAGAGGGGAGAGGGGTGGGGAGAGGGGGAGAGGGGTAGGGGAGAGGAGGGTGGGAGAGGGGGAAGAGGGAGGGTGGGGAGAGGGGGAGAGGGTAGGGGAGAGGGAGGGTGGGGAGAGGGGGAGAGGGAGGGTGGTGGAGAAGGGGAGAGGGAGGGTGGAGAGGGGGAGAGGGTAGGGGGGAGGGTGGGAGAGGGGAAGAGGGTAGGGGAGAGGGAGGGTGGGGAGAGGGGAGAGGGAGGGTGGTGAGAAGGGGAGAGGGAGGGTGGGGAGAGGGGAGAGGGAGGGTGGGAGGGGAGAGGGAGGGGGTGGGAGAGGGGAGAGGGAGGGTGGGAGGGGGGAGAGGGAGGTGTGGGAGAGGGGGAGAGGGTAGGGGGAGGAGGAGGGGGGGGTGGGTGAGAAGGTAGGGAGGAAAAGTTGAGAGTAAATAGGGGAGAGTAGGGAGAGATGGTGGGTAAGGGAAAGGGTGGAGGAGAGGGTAAGGGGAAGGGAGAGACGGGGTGATTGTGAGGACGGAGAAGGACCAGGTGAGAGACCCAACCAAAATTAAATACCACAACAATCACAACTACCACGACTGTAACACACACCACACAACAACAAGAATTAAATAACCACAACTCACTCAGACACTATTCATCACTCCCCCTCCAGCCTTTTCTCTCCCTGGGGGTGGGGGGAGGAGAGAGGGTGAGAGGTAAGGAGATGAGGGGAGGAGGTGGAGAGGAAAGGAGGGAAGGGGCAGTGAGGAGAACTAGTGAGTGAAAGGGGAGGGAGACAGCAAGAAACCCAGAGAGAGAGAGAGAGAGAGAGAGAGAGAGAGAGAGAGAGAGAGTATGGTGATGAGGGTATAGGGAAGCATCTCTGCGCAAATTGAAGACATAGTGACTGGTGATTCACCCTCTTATACGAGGGGAGGGGGAAGAGGGGAGGGAGGGGAGGAGGGGAGGGAGGAGAGAGGAAAGGAAGGAGGTGATCCATTAGTGTACATGACGCCTCTTTGTCCACTACCATAGGGAGGAGGGGGAGGGGAGGAGGGGGAGGGGAGGGAGGGAGGAGGGGGAGGGGAGGGAAGGGAGGGAGGGGAGGGGAGGAGGGGGGGGAGGGAGGAAGGGAGAGGGGAGGAGAATGTAGACGTTATCCAAACTCTCTCACCCCCACACACACACACACACACACACACACACAGGTAAACACACCTTGTACACACAATTCCGCCACTCGCTGCAAAATACCAAATTAATCATGCCTCCTCCTCCCTCTCCTTTCCATCCGTCACATCGTCTCTTCTTCCTCCTCTCAAACCCTTCTTCATCTTTTTATTCCATCTCCTTTACATTGTCTTATATCCTCTCCCTTCCCACCCGTTGCATCGCCTCTTTATCCTCTCTTACTATCCATTACATCGGTTTTTCCTTCTTCCTTTCCACCCATTCCATTAACTTTTACAACCCCTTGTAACCCCTTAAAACCCTTCACAAACCCCTTTACATGCCTAATAACCCTTCACAATCCATCATAATAATAATAATAGTTGCCCCTCGTGTAACGAGGATGGCCGGCCCAAGGGCCACCTAGGCGTGAATTTGTTTAAGGTGTAGAAGCTGTCACCAACACAACAACCACACCCTGAGTTAACGAGAAGACCGGACAACTCGCCACCTGCACTGGCTAACCATTACCCTGGAACATGATCCGCAAATCGATTATCATCCAGGTTCCACTACTCTGCAGACAGAGAAGTGATGTAGCAGAAATTGTCTATAGCCACTCGGGGATCGAACCGGGTCCACCTATAAACCCCATTAAAACATACTAAAACCCTTCACATGTCACAACCCCTTAGAGGCCATCACACCCTGAGATCCTCCAGGCGTTGGAGACAGAAACACACTAAGCCGAGGACTACTGGAGGAGGAGGTGAAGGAGAGGGGAAGGAGGAGGGGAGAAGGAGGAGAAGGAGGGGAGGAGGTGAAGGAAAGAAAGAAGGAGGAGGAGGTGGGAGGAGGCAGGGGAGGAGGCGGGAGGGGAGGAGGAGGCTGTGGAGGAGGAGGAGGGAAGAGGAGGAGAGAGGAGGAGGAGGCTGTGGAGAGGAGGAGGAGGCTGTGGGGGGAGGAGGGAGGCTGTGGGAGGAGGGAGGAGGAGGGAGGTGGAGGAGCAGTGAGGAGGAAGGCTGGGGAGGAGAGGAGGAGGGGAGGAGGAGGAGGAGAGGAGGACTAGGGAGAGGAGGAGGCTGTGGGGAGGGGAAGGAGGAGGATGGGGAAGGAGGAGGAGGCTGTGGAGGAGAGGAGAAGGCTGTAGAGGAGGAGGAGGCTGTAGGAGGAAGAGGAGGAGGAGAGGCTGGGAGGAGGAAGGAGGAGAGGAGGCTGGGAGGGAGGGAGGAGAGAGGTTAGGGGAGGGGAGGGAGGAGGAGGTTGGCTGAGGAGAGGGAGAGGAGGAGGAGGAGGCTGTGGAGGAGGAGGAGGTGGAGAGGAGAGGAGGCTAGAGGAGAGGAGGAGGCGAGGAGGGGAGGTCGACTGCCCACACTATATTCTCGCCTCACCCAGTTTCAGCATCGACCTCAAGTGTGTAAACAATATAGCTCTTCTGGTGAAGCCCTGTGGGGTATATACGACAGAGATATATTGTAGCAGTACCATAATAAGGGTGGTCAACACGTATATACCCCGTCTAGTAAGGTATATAGTGCAGGTACCGTATATGCCCCGTCTAGTAAAGGACTATACCGTAGCCCTTGTTGGTATATACGAGGGGTATGGTAGGAATCATATCACCAATCTATCCTGCTACATCCTTCCCTATTCTATCCCGCTACATCCCTCCCTATTCCATCTTGCTACAACCTCCCCTATCCCATCTTCCAAACCCCACCTAATCTCACCCGCCCCTGCCTGCCTGCCCCTATTCTCGCCCCGCCCCTCTCAGCCCCACTCAACTGCCTGTTCCGCCCACATACTGTACCCTGCCCCAATTTACACATTTGCAGCATTTAGAGACTGCGTTTAGTTCACCGCTTATAGAGAGGGACCAACGACGAGATGAAACAAAAGTAAATGTTAGGGCCCCTGCAATATTTTGCTTAATAAAGATTCTCAAATAGCTGGAATACATGGATGTAGAATAAGGAGTAATGGCCGGACTGTGGGGAAGGAGAAGAGAGGGAGGGAGGAGGAGGAGGAGAGGGAGAGAGAGGGAGAGGGGGAGAGAGGAGGAA
This sequence comes from Homarus americanus, assembly GCF_018991925.1. Lineage (NCBI taxonomy): Eukaryota > Metazoa > Arthropoda > Malacostraca > Decapoda > Nephropidae > Homarus > Homarus americanus. The sequence continues at coordinate 115,162 of NW_024742216.1, forward strand.
GAAATAGAAGAAGAAGAGTGAATGAGAGAGGATAGGAGAGGTGAGAGAGGAGGGAAAGAAGATGTAGAGAGCAAGGAAGGAGATGAGAAATAACGGAGAGAGAAGAGAGGGAAGTGAGAAGAGAGGAATATAAAGGAGAAATACGGGATGTAGTGAAAGTGAAAGGCAGGGGAGAGAATGAGAAAATCAAAAGGGAAAAGGGAAATAGTAAAACACAAACAAGAAACAAACACACACAAACACACACATACTAAACTGGTGTATTAGTGAGTATCTAGTGGGGGTGCGCTACACGTTCTTCCCATGTCAGTAGCGAGTTTTCTCACACTCAGAGAACACACACACACACAACGACACTCAGACAACATTACCACACTCCAGCCACTCAGTCAGCATCACAACACTCCAGCCACCGTGTAGCATCACAACACTCCAGCCACTCTAAGATTACAATGACTCCAGCCTCAGTCAGCATCACAACACTCCAGCCACTCAGTAAGCATCACAACACTCCAGCCACCAGTAAGCATCACAACACTCAGCCACCAGTAAGCATCACACCAGCACTCAGCAAGGATCACACTCAGAAGCATCGCAGCATCACAACACCCAGCCACTCAGTAAGCATCAAACACATACGTCAGCACACTCCAGCCACTTTTTGGGTGTGAAGCATCACAACACTCCAACACTCAGTACATCACAACACCCAGCCACCAGTAAGCATCACAACACTCCAGCCACTCAGTCAGCATCACAACTACCCAGCCACTCAGTAAGCATCACAACACCCAGCCACTCAGTAAGCATCACAACACTCCAGCCATCAGTAAGCATCAAACACCCAGCCACTCAGTAAGTAATCACTACACTGATACACACTCAGCCACTAGTAAGCATCACAACACCCACACACCAGTAAGCATCACAACACCAGCCACCAGTAAGCATCACAAACACCAGCCACTCAGTAAGCATCACAACACTCAGCCATGAAGCATCACACTCCAGCCACTCAGTAGCATCACAACACTCCAGCCACTCAGTAAGCATCACAACACTCCAGCCACCAGTAAGCATCACAACACTCCAGCCACTCAGTAAGCATCACAACATCCAGCCACTCAGTAAGCATCACAACACCCTCCAGCCACTCAGTGCATCACAACACCTCCACCAGTAAGCATCACAACACCCAGCCACCAGTACACAAACCAGCCACCAGTAACACAACACCGCCACTAGTAAGATCACAACACCCAGCCACTCAGTAAGCATCACAACACTCCAGCCACCCAGTAAGCATCACAACACTCCAGCCACTCAGTAAGCATCACAACACCTCAGCCACTCAGTAAGCATCACAACACTCCAGCCACTCAGTAAGCATCACAACACTCAACCACTCAGTGCATCACAACACCCAGCCACTCAGTGAGCATCACAACACTCCAGCCACTCAGTAAGCATCACAACACCCAGCCACTCAGTAAGCATCACAACACCCACACTCAGTGTATCACACCCAGCCACCAGTAAGCATCACACTCCAGCCACCAGCATCACAACACCCAGCCACCAGTAAGCATCACAACACTCCAGCCACTCAGTAGCATCACAACACCCAGCCACTCAGTAAGCATCACAACACCCAGCCACTCAGTAAGCATCACAACACCAGCCACTCAGTAAGCATCACAACACCCAGCCACCAGTAAGCATCACAACACCCAGCCACTCAAGCATCACAACACTCCAGCCACTCAGTAAGCATCACAACACCCAGCTAGTGCCCTCGGTGATTAGGGGATAACCTAATGTTGACATAAATCAGCTGATCACAAGTACTGTACACCCACTAAAAAAATATTCGTCACCGGTGTCATATTGCATCAGGCCATAAGGGTGCTGAATAATTTTGTATTGGGTGTACATGCCTGCAAAGACAAACACAGCCCTCCTCCTCCCTCCCTCCCTCACAAGAAGGTATCGATCCAAGGAACTCTTTTTTTTTTACCTTAAATATGTCCACTAAACCACCCGGAGTTAACTCGGTCACGCTTAACATACACGAGTCGATAAAGGCATTACACCGTGTTATCTATCCACCAGTCCCTTATACGGCGGTGGACGACTCGGCCTAGGTGGTACCCCAACCCCGCCCCCACCAGATACGAAATATAAACTATTATTTTTTTTAACATAGGTTCAACTTTAATAAGATACTGTAATTAACACTTATAAACATTATGTAAAGGTTAGAGTCACGTGTAAATACCTCTTATATCCACCCCTAACAGTCATTTTACTCTAACACACCCCTTATATCCACCCCTAACAGTCTTCTTAACATCTCACATCAGACCTTCTCATTCCTCTGCCCCCCGATTCTCCTCCCAAAACCAGATCCCTTGAGGCTGGGGGGGGTGAGGAGGGGCAAGGAGGGGAGGTCACGGAGGGGAAGAGGGTCACAGAGAGGAGGGCCAAGAGGGGGAAGGGGGAAGAAGGCCAAGGGTAGAAGTTCTTTCCTTACACTAATTCCCTGCATGATGTGACCCACTGACGCCTGTATTGGACTACATGGGGGGGGAGAGGAGGAGCTGAAAGGAGAATGAATGAGGAGGAGAAATGGACAAAAGAGGGAGAAAAGGGAGAAGAAAAATGAAAGGGGGTGAAAATAGGAAATAGGAGGAGGACGAAAAGTAGAGGAGATGAAAAGAAGAGAAATATTGAGAAGGACGACGACTACAAGGCAGAGGGAAGAAGAAGATGAAGAATACAAAGGAGGAAAAGTAAGAAGAGGGCGAATGAGAAGAGGGAAGAAAAGGACGAATGAGAAGAGGGAAGAAAAAGACGAATGAGAAGGAAGAAGAGGACGAAGAAGGAGGAGGAGGAAACGTAAGAAGAGGACGAATGAGGAGAAGGAAGAAGAGGAGAAGGAAGACACAGTGGACCCCATCATCACACCGGCAGCTGGAAGTGACACTTGGAAAATTTCCTATTTACACCTTGAGTCAAGATTACCAGTGTGTGTGTGTGTGTGTATGTATGTATGTATGTATGTATGTATGTATGTATGTATGTATGTGTGTGTGTGTGTGTGTGTGTGTCTGTTGAAGCATGTGTGTACTGTAGGTAAGAGTATGTAACTCCGTAAGTGTACGTTTGCCAGTAAATATGGTGTTTAGTGTAAGTGTACGCACGTTTCCATGTATATTTAGATATGTATATATGTAGATGAATGTGTAAGTATAGTATACACATAAAACAGAAGGCACTACTGCACGGAGGATCGTCCAGACATACATACTAATGTCTGTCGATTTTTATTAATATTTTGCAGGTCACACTCATGCAGTTCAGCCCCTGTCTTTCCCGGGGATGGGCTAAGTGATGGGGGTGATGGGCTGGGAGGTGATGGGCTGGGAGGTGATGGGGGTGATGGGCTGGGGATGGGCTGGGAGGTGATGGGGTGATGGGCTGGGAGGTGATGGGGGTGATGACCTGGGAGGTGATGAGCTGGGAGGATGGGCGAGAAGGTGATGGGGGTGGTGGGCTGGGAGGTGATGGGCTGGGAATTGATGGGGGTGATTGGCTGGGAGGTGATGGGGTGATGGGCTGGGAGGTGATGGGCTGGGAGGTGATGGGGTGATAAGCTGGGAGGTGATGGGCTGGGAGGTGATGGGGATGAGCTGGGAGGTGATGGGCTGGGAAGTGATGGGGGTGATGGGCTGGGAGGTGATGGGCTGGGAGGTGATGGGCTGGGAGGTGGGCTGGGAGGTGATGGGGGTGGTGGGCTGAGGTGATGGCTGAAGTGATGGGGGTGATGGGCTGAGGTGATGGCTGGGAGGTGATGGGCTGGGAGGTGATGGGGTGGGGCTGGGAGGTGATGGGCTGGGAGGTGATGGGCTGGGAGGTGATGGGGGGTGGGCTGGAAGGTGATGGGCTGGGAAGTGATGGGGTGATGGGCTGGGAGGTGAGGGCTGAGGTGATGGGGTTGATGAGCTGGAGGATGGCTGGGAAGTGATGGGGTGATGGGCTGGGAGGTGATGGGCTGGGAGGTGATGGGCTGGGAGGATGGCTGGAGGTGATGGGCTGGGAGGTGATGGGCTGGGAGGTGATGGCTGGGAGGTGATGGGCTGGGAGGTGATGGGGTGGTGGGCTGGGAGGATGGCTGGGAAGTGATGGGGTGGAGGCTGGGAGGTGATGGGGTGATGGGCTGAGGATGGGCTGGGAGGTGATGGGCTGGGAGGTGATGGGGTGATGGGCTGGAGGTGAGGGGATGCTGGGGTGATGGGCTGGGAGGTGATGGGATGGGGTGGTGGGATGGAGATGGCAGGAGTGATGGGGCTGGCGTGATGGGCTGGGAGGTAATGGGGCGGGGATAAAGGGCTGAAGGGGAAGGATGGGATGAGAATGAAGGATTGAGAGGTGATAGTAAGGGATTGAAGGGCCGGGAGGTGATGGGGAAGGACTGAGGATCTGACGTGATGGGATGGAGAAGAATGGATCTATGAAGTCAGTGATGGGAAAAGGGGTTTTAATAGATGGGGTGATGGGAGAGAAGTACCAACTGATGGGAATGAAACAAGGATTGATGGGAATGAAAAAAAATGATGGGAAGGAAGCAAGAGCTGAAGGGAATAAAGTAACAGGTGATGGGAAGGAAGGAAGCAACAGCTGATGGGACGGAAGTAACAGCTGACTGGAATGAAGCAACAGGTAATGGGAATGAAGGAACGGGTAATGGGAATGAAGCAACAGGTAATGGGAAGGAAGCAACAGGTAATGGAAGGAAGCAACAGGTAATGGGAAGGAACAACAGGTAATGGGAAGGAAGCAACAGGTAATGGAAGGAAGCAACAGGTAATGGAAGGAAGCAATAGGTAAGAAGGAAGCCAAAGGTAATGGGAAGGAAGCAACAGGTAAGAAGGAAGCAACAGGTAATGAATGAAACAACGGGTAATTGGAATGATGCAGCAGGTAATGGAAGGAAACAACAGGTAAGGGAAGGAAGCAACAGGTAATGGGAAGGAAGCAACAGGTAATGGGAAGGGTAATGGAAGGAAACAACAGGTAATGGAATGAAACAACAGGTAATTGGAATGATGCAGCAGGTAATGGGAAGGAAGCAACAGGTAATGGGAAGGTAAGCAACAGGTAATGGGAAGGAAGCAACGTAATGGAATGAAGCAACGGTAATTGAATGAAGCAACAGGTAATGGAGGAAGGAAGGAATGGGAAGGCTAACCCATTACACTACCTGACACGAGCATCCGGCACATTCACACCCCCATTACCATGCAAATGTATAACTATTTCGGAACCAAGTGAAAAAAAATAGAATTAGAATGATAATTAACATTCTATTAAACACCGCCATGAAAATAGAGGAAATTGTAGGGGGTGGTGAGGGGGGTGGGAATCAGGACCAAAATTATAGGGGAAAAAAAGATTAATTAATTACTATAAATGATGGATTAATAAAGGAGCAGGGAAAATTAATGGGGAATTAGGAAAAACAATTAATTTATGGGGAGAAATTAGGAAAATAATAATCGTTCAAGGAAAAAGTAACATTAAAAATACAATATAAGGAAAATATATATATATTGTTTGTTTAGGAAAATATATGCTTAAATAATTCATACTAGGAAAAGGTGAGGAAAAAACAGACAATAAAAAAAGATTTGTATAATTGAAGGAAAAATTAAGATAGGAAAATGAAAATATGATTGAATTAGGAAAATTCACATGACTCCCCACCACGTCAAACCCCCTTTTTTTTCCTTCTCCCCAACAATTTTTTTCCCAATTACTTATTTCCCCTATCATTTTTTCCTTCTCTCTTCCCAACCCTCATCTTTTCATTCCTCCCCTACGTTTCCCTCTCTCCTCCCCAACTCCCTCTTGTCCCTCCCCAACCCTGGCCCTTCCCTCTTTATTACTCTATCCCATTTCAACCTCTCCCTTCCTCTCTATTTTTTCCAATTCTATCAGCTCTCTCTCTCTCTCTCTCTTTCTTTCACCTATTCATTTCTTCGCACCCCATCCCATCAAACATTTCACCCCACCTTCACCCCCAACCCACTTCCCCAACCCTATTCTTTTCCATCCCATTCCACCTACCCTTCCTTCTCTATTTCACCCCACCCCTGCTGCCCCGCCCCGCCCTGTCCGGCAGTACAGGCAGACAGAAGATTACCGTGCCAGCCTATGCAATTTGGTATAGATAACCGGCGATATATCAATGACATCGGGCACTACACGGGGGACGATGAATAAAAAAAATATGTCCGTATCCGAATTGTGAAGGCTTGGGTGGTGGGTGGAGGGATGGATGGGGTGGAATGGGTGGAGGAGGAGAGGTGTGTGTGTGTGTGTGTGTGTGTGACAAATTTCATGACGTAACAATAAATACATCATTATCATTGCCGGGTAACTCATCATATTCATCATTATTATTATCATTTTCACCACCATCGTCATCGTCATTACCACTACTATCATCATCACCACCACACCATCACTACCACACAATCATTACCACCATCATGACTGCTCCACCATCCCACCATACTTCCACCATCCCCACCAATACCCACCATCACCAAATCTCCACCATCCCCACCAATGCCTCCACCATCCCCACCAATACCTCCACCATCCCCAATACCTCCACCATCCCCACCAATACCTCCACCATCCCCATCAATACTCCACATCCCCAATAATACCTCCACCATCCCCACCAATACCTCCACCATCCCCACCATTACCTCCACCATCCCCACCATTACACCATCAATAAGTGATGCTCATTATCATATAAATAAGACAGTGAACGATATTCAATACATCGCCATCACGAGCGATCAGCAGCGCCTGGCTCTCCCCTACACCCTGCAGTGATATGAGTACGTGAGCTTAGACAGACGGACGTTCTCTCAACTTACTGCCTGCACTGGCGCTCCTTCGGTACCAACAAATTAAAGCTACCTGTGCCTGGAAGGAAGGAGAGAGAGTTCTCATTACCTGGAAGGGTGTAGCCCACCATCCAGGTATTTAATTGCAAATTGATACAAGGGGTGTTAATGGTTGTATACCTAACAGGCTGCTGGTGGCCCTGAGAGAGAGAGAGAGAGAGAGAGTCACAACACACAAAGGTAATGGGAGAAGACTTCCTAATGGGGTCTTCCTTGTCTTCCTAATGGGGTCCTCCTTGTCTTCCTAATGGGGTCCTCCTTGTCTTCCCAATGGGCCCTTTCTGTCTTCCTATAGGGTCTTCCCCGTCTTCCTAAGGGTCTTTCTTTTCTCAATAGAGGTCTTTCTGTCTTCCTAATAGAGGTCTTTCTTGTCTTCCCTAATAGAGTCTTTCTTTTTCTTTTTCCTAATGGAGGCCTTTCTTGTCTCCAATAGGGTCTTCCTTGTTTTCCTAATGGGTCTCGTCTCCTAATGGGTCTTTCTTGTCTCTAATAGGGTCTTTCTTTGTCTTCCCAATTAGGGCTTCCTTGTCTCCTAATGGGGCTTCCTTGTCTTCCCAATGGGGTCCTCCTCCTAATGGGGTCCTCCTTGTCTCCTAATGGGGTCTTTCTTGTCTCTCCTAATAGGGTCTTCCTCCGTCTCCTAATGGGCTTTCTTGTCTTCCTAATAGAGGTCTTTCTGTCTTCCTAATAGGGCTCTTGTCTTCCTAATGGGTCTTCCTTGTCTCCTAATGGGGTCCTCCTTGTCTTCCTAATGGGGTCTCTTGTCTCCATGGCCTCTGTCTTCCCAAGGGGTCTTCCTTGGTTTCCTAAGGGGTACTCGTCTTCCTAATGGGTCTTCCTCGTCTTCCTAATGGGGTCTTCCGTCTCCCTCAATGGGGTCTTCCTCGTCTTCCTAATGGGGTCTTCCTTGTCTTCCCAATGGGTCCTCCTTGTCTTCCTAATGGGCCTCGTCTTCCTAATGGTCTTCCTGTCTCTAATGGGGTCTTCGTCTTCAATGGGTCTTCCTTGTCTTCTAATGGCCTTCTTGTCTTCCTATAGTCTTCCTTGTCTCCCCAATGGGGTCCTCTGTCTTCCCAATGGGGGTCCTCCTTGTCTTCCTAATGGGTCTTCCTTGTCTTCCTAATGGGGTCTTCCTTGTCTTCCAATGGGGGCCTTCCTTGTCTTCCTAATGGGGTCCTTGTTCTCAATGGGTCCTCCTTGTCTCCTAATGGGTCCCTCTTGTCTTCCTAATGGGGTCCCCTGTCTTCCTAATGGGGTCTTCCTTGTCTTCCTAATGGGGCTCTTGTCTCCTAATGGGGGTCCTCCTTGTCTTCTAATAGTCCTCCCACCAAGGGGTCCTCTGTCTTCCTAATGGGTCCTCTTGTCTTCCTAATGGGTCCCCCTTGTCTTCCCAATGGGGTCTTCCTCGTCTTCCTAATGGGTCTTCTTGTCTTCCTACGGGGTCTTCGTCTCCACGGGTCTTCTCTTTCTCCTAATGGGTCCTTGTCTTCCTAATGGGGTCCTCTTGTCTTCTGGGGGGTCTTCCTTGTTCTCCTAATGGGGTCTCTTGTCTTCCAATGGGGGTCTTCTCGTCTTCCTAATGGGGTCTTCTTGTCTTCCCAAGGGGTCTTCTTGTCTTCCTCATCGGGGTCCCCTGTCTTCCTAATGGGGCCTCTTGTCTTCCCCATGGGCCTCCTTGTCTTCCTAATGGGTCTTCCTTGTCTTCCTAATGGTTCTGTGTCTTTATGGGGTCCCTTGTCTTCTAATAGGGTCTTCCTTGTCTTCCTAATAAGATTTTGTGTCATCAGGGTCTTCCTTAGCTCTTCTGTGAGATATTTTCTTGTCATTTGTGAAGTGTTGTATATTCTCTGTGGTCCTTCAGAAGATTCTCATGTCTTTCAAATTTTTACTTGTCTTTAATGGGGTCCTTCCTTGGCGTATTCATGAGATACCCTATTACATATTTCCTATTGAGTCCTCCTTGTCTTCTAACAGAGTCTGTATTTCTATTGAGACATGCATGTTACAACAGAATTATTTATGTTTCTAATAGGGTACTCCATCTAACTAATAGGGTCTTACCAACATCTTCCCCAAATTTTACCATCCTAATAAATTAACAACATATAGCTACTAATAGAGTGTGTCTTCCCTAGCAAAATTCTTCGTGGGGTGATTCTTTGTCTTCAGCCTAAATCACCGTATTTTCATTACCTCATTTCTTGCTCATATCTTCCTCCTTCTCTCATGCATAAGCTATCATGCATCCTCAACCACAACCCTCCTTCCTGCCTCCTTTATTTTTGGCCCTCTTCCACTCATTTAGCTCTTATAAACTGTTTTCATTTCAACTTCCTCTACCTGTCATATATACCTGCATCCATTCCCTGGGCACTCTTCCTTCCCCTTACAAAATGCCTCAAGGGATGAGGTGGGGGGAGAGAAAGAGGGAGGACCATCTCAGGATGTTATCTTCCTATAAGGGAATCATTAGTGTTTTCTATACTTTCCTCCTTGCTTTTTGGTGGTGGTGGTTGGTGAGTGGTGGTGGTTTGGTGGTGGTGGTGAGTGGTTCGACAGGGGTCTTATTTTTACCTATGAACAGGAAAAATATGATTTGGGTGTATTTTACACAATGGTTTTGATTTATACTGGTGTTTGTTTGTATTATTTCTGTTAGATAATCATTTATTTATTATTAATATATTAATATCTTATTTATTATTTTATTATTATTATTATTATTATTATTAAGTATTATTATTATTATTATTATAGTATTATTATTATCTTATTAGTAGTAGTAGCAGTAGTAGTAGTCGTTAAAGTTGTAGTAGTAATAATAGTTGTAGTATATAATAGTAGTAGTAACAGTAACTATCATTGATATTATTCCTATTATGCAAATCTATGTAAACCAAAATACAATACATTCATGAACGAATAAACATGTACAGTACAGTATGTATGTATGTATGTATTGTTTCTCCTCCCTCCTCCAAATCAACGCTCACACCCTCCCCTTACATAATTAATAACTCAGCGAGAACACACTTCGAAGGCGATTCCATCATGGTAACATCAATATATATATCTAGTTAGCATTACAGAGAGGGACAGAGAAGTGTGGGCGTGAGAGTGGTGTTGGTATGAGCCTGGAGGAGGAGGAGGAAGAGGAGGAGGAGGAGGAGGAGGAGGAAGGAGGAGGAGGAGGAGGAAGGAGGGAGGGGGAGGGAGGAGGAGGAGGAGGAGATGGTGGCCTCTCGTCTACTTCACCTCCTGTAAATTGCATAAGAAAATTTCTAACTTTGTGATTTTAAAACTCAAGTCGAGCCTGCAAGGAGGGAGGAGGAGGAGGGAGGGAGGAGGAGCGAAGGGGTGGTGGAGGGAAAGAGAGGAGTAATCGCTGCCTCCTCGCTATTCCCTCCCCTCTCTTCATCTCTCTGTCCCACCCACCCTCCTCCCTCCCTTTTTCTCTTCCATTTACTCTCCTCCTCCACCCCACCACCATCTCTCCTTCTATCTCGTCTGTTCCTACCTTTCATCCTCCTTCCCCTCCCCTCTCCTTCTCACACTCCACCACCTTTCATCCCTCTCCCTCCCTCTTCTTCCACACTCCTACCTTTCATCCCTCCCTCCTCTCTCTCCTTCTCACTCCCTACCTTTCATCCCTCCCTCCCTCTCTCCTTCCCTCCTACCTTTCATCCCTCCTTCCCCTCTCTCCTTCTACCTCCTACCTTCATCCCTCCCCTCTCTCCTTCCCCTCCCTCCTCCCTCTATTTTTCCCTTCCTCTTTCCTACCTACTTTTACCTCTCCCCACCATCCCTCACCTCCTTCCCCCCCCCCCTCCCCTCTACCAATCACAGGCTCCTACAAAAACGTCACTCCAGAAAAATATTAACTAAAGTAAACATTTGGTGAAATAGATCTGGGGGGGAGTTAACATGATTACATCTCCAGTAGGGGAAAAAATACTTAGTTCCTTGATGGATTAAGGAGTCAAAGACGGAAAAAATAAACCGCGGGGGGAGGGGGGGGAGAGAGGAGGAGGGGAAGAAAACGGGAATAAATTCGTGGGGAGGAAGGGGGGGGAGGGGGGAGATGACTATAAAAAGAAAATTAGAAGTTTAAGGAAAACATTAAAAAGTTTAGGGAATATTTTTAAATGTATAGGGAATATTAAAAAGTTTAGGGGATTTTTTTTAATATTTAGGGAATATTATTAAAGGGTTAGGGGAAATATATAAAAAAAATTAAGGGATTATAGTAAAAATTTAGGGGAAATATTGTTTGGGGATTTTTTTGGGGGGGGGAAACTTTAGGGAAAAATTAAAAGGTTTGGAAGTCATAATGAATAGCTTTGGGGAAAATATTAAAAGTTAAGGGAAAAATAGTGAAAAAATAAGGGAAATAATGAAAAAAAATAAGAAAAAGTTAAGGAAAATGCATTAAATGGTTCGACAAACATAAAAAAAGTAAAAAAATCAAGTTTTGGGGAAAATACCATAAAAATAGGGATAATATTCAAGCTCAGAAAATGTTTTGTCACAAAGGAAAATTATGAAAGTATTAGAGGGGAGAAAATGCATTAAAATTCCAAGAAAAAAAGTTTAAATGAAAAATAAGAAAACCAGGGGAAAAATGATATAAACATCTAGGGAAAACTATATATATGTTCAAGGGAAAACTTTAAGGGTCTTAAATTTTGAGGAAAACGGGAAAAGTAAAAAAGGGACTAATCTCGAGGGGGGACTGAACGAGGGAAAAAACTCTAGGGAGAAAATATATGTCTAGGGGAAAAAATAAATAAAATAAATAAATCCTCAGGTTAAACATACACCAGCAAACACACATCAAGGGGAAAAAAAACTCAATGGGGAATAAACTTATACCAATAATGACGTATGAAAGGGAAACAAACTCTCATAGGGGAATAAACTCATCCTGGCAGAGACGTATTCAGGAAAAAAATCCACCGGGGAAATAAATTCATATCAGCAGGGAAATAAACACATACCAACATAGATGTATGAAGGAGTGGGGGGGGGGAGAGGAAAAAACCCCCCCTGGGAATAAATTCTTGTCATAAATAAATATTCCCGGCCTCAGCCAGCGCCTGCAAGACCATAAAATACTTAATAGATATTCAATGGTTAATTCCGATATTCTCAAATATTTACGACTTGGCATCTCCCTGGATTTACTGGAGAGGTCAGAGAGAGAGAGAGAGAGAGAGAGAGAGAGAGGAGAGAGAGAGAGAGAGAGAGAGAGAGAGAGTGTGTGTGTGTGTGTGTGTGTGTACAGCAAGTCAATATGTATACAACATTTATCTACTTCATCTTACCTTCCTACCTTCCCACCATCAGCACTCCT